>NC_079221.1:41495337-41819852 GCF_029633865.1 Lampris incognitus
CGATGTCTCCTGCGTTGCGGGCGATACAGTTTCGCTTCCCGGCCGCGGCACTTCCTGTGGTTGTGTTGTCCCCCGAATTCGCTACAATATCCAACGATAGTTACAGCTGTTGTTTCGCTTTGACCTTAACAAAAGGCCGTGTTATGCGGCGGCTTTCCGCTGAGTGTTACGTTGAGGGACAAGATTGAGGGCTGTACAGCCCTCAATTTTAAGATCTTCCAGCACCTCCCTCGGCAGTAAGTGCTATCCCACAATCCCTGCGTATCAACATTCAAAGCAAGATGGCGGCGAACACCGGCAAGAAGGCGAGCTATAAATGTAAGTATTTTCTTTGTTAATAGAGATCCAAAAATTACGAAAACCACTGTATTATCTTAGTTTAATGTCATTTTATGGATTATGTATTTCTGTGTAGCATTACATTTATTTTTATTTTTGACGATATCCGTGCCGGGTGCGGACACGCGATATATCGCCATCCTGGGGTTACAGAAGTCATGTTTCTCGGTGTTAATGTAGTTATGAAGTTGTTTTATCAAGATACAGCCTACATGAAGTGTCTGCACCGACATTTGTATAAGATTGCCGAGCTAGCGGCGTCTCCTGTAGCCGTAGAGATTGATAGTGTAACGTGCATGGATACGTAGACACGCTGGCCGCTTGCTGGCGCGTCCGACCGTTTAGTCAAGCGGTTAGCGATGTCTCCTGCGTTGCGGGTGATACCGGTTCGCTTCCCGGCCGCGGCACTTCCTGTGGTTGTGTTGTCCCCCGAATTCGCTACAATACCCAACGATAGTTACAGCTGTTGTTTCGCTTTGACCTTAACAAAAGGCCGTGTTATGCGGCGGCTTTCCGCTGAGTGTTACGTTGAGGGACAAGATTGAGGGCTGTACAGCCCTCAATTTTAAGATCTTCCAGCACCTCCCTCGGCAGTAAGTGCTATCCCACAATCCCTGCGTATCAACATTCAAAGCAAGATGGCGGCGAACACCGGCAAGAAGGCGAGCTATAAATGTAAGTATTTTCTTTGTTAATAGAGATCCAAAAATTACGAAAACCACTGTATTATCTTAGTTTAATGTCATTTTATGGATTATGTACCTCTGTGTAGCATTACATTTATTTTTATTTTTGACGATATCCGTGCCGGGTGCGGACACGCGATATATCGCCATCCTGGGGTTACAGAAGTCATGTTTCTCGGTGTTAATGTAGTTATGAAGTTGTTTTATCAAGATACAGCCTACATGAAGTGTCTGCACCGACATTTGTATAAGATTGCCGAGCTAGCGGCGTCTCCTGTAGCCGTAGAGATTGATAGTGTAACGTGCATGGATACGTAGACACGCTGGCCGCTTGCTGGAGGGTCCGACCGTTTAGTCAAGCGGTTAGCGATGTCTCCTGCGTTGCGGGCGATACAGTTTCGCTTCCCGGCCGCGGCACTTCCTGTGGTTGTGTTGTCCCCCGAATTCGCTACAATATCCAACGATAGTTACAGCTGTTGTTTCGCTTTGACCTTAACAAAAGGCCGTGTTATGCGGCGGCTTTCCGCTGAGTGTTACGTTGAGGGACAAGATTGAGGGCTGTACAGCCCTCAATTTTAAGATCTTCCAGCACCTCCCTCGGCAGTAAGTGCTATCCCACAATCCCTGCGTATCAACATTCAAAGCAAGATGGCGGCGAACACCGGCAAGAAGGCGAGCTATAAATGTAAGTATTTTCTTTGTTAATAGAGATCCAAAAATTACGAAAACCACTGTATTATCTTAGTTTAATGTCATTTTATGGATTATGTACCTCTGTGTAGCATTACATTTATTTTTATTTTTGACGATATCCGTGCCGGGTGCGGACACGCGATATATCGCCATCCTGGGGTTACAGAAGTCATGTTTCTCGGTGTTAATGTAGTTATGAAGTTGTTTTATCAAGATACAGCCTGCATGAAGTGTCTGCACCGACATTTGTATAAGATTGCCGAGCTAGCGGCGTCTCCTGTAGCCGTAGAGATTGATAGTGTAACGTGCATGGATACGTAGACACGCTGGCCGCTGGCTGGCGGGTCCGACCGTTTAGTCAAGCGGTTAGCGATGTCTCCTGCGTTGCGGGCGATACAGTTTCGCTTCCCGGCCGCGGCACTTCCTGTGGTTGTGTTGTCCCCCGAATTCGCTACAATATCCAACGATAGTTACAGCTGTTGTTTCGCTTTGACCTTAACAAAAGGCCGTGTTATGCGGCGGCTTTCCGCTGAGTGTTACGTTGAGGGACAAGATTGAGGGCTGTACAGCCCTCAATTTTAAGATCTTCCAGCACCTCCCTCGGCAGTAAGTGCTATCCCACAATCCCTGCGTATCAACATTCAAAGCAAGATGGCGGCGAACACCGGCAAGAAGGCGAACTATAAATGTAAGTATTTTCTTTGTTAATAGAGATCCAAAAATTACGAAAACCACTGTATTATCTTAGTTTAATGTCATTTTATGGATTATGTACCTCTGTGTAGCATTACATTTATTTTTATTTTTGACGATATCCGTGCCGGGTGCGGACACGATATATCGCCATCCTGGGGTTACAGAAGTCATGTTTCTCGGTGTTAATGTAATTATGAAGTTGTTTTATCAAGATACCGCCTACATGAAGTGTCTGCACCGACATTTGTATAAGATTGCCGAGCTAGCGGCGTCTCCTGTAGCCGTAGAGATTGATAGTGTAACGTGCATGGATACGTAGACACGCTGGCCGCTGGCTGGAGGGTCCGACCGTTTAGTCAAGCGGTTAGCGATGTCTCCTGCGTTGCGGGCGATACAGGTTCACTTCCCGGCCGCGGCACTTCCTGTGGTTGTGTTGTCCCCCGAATTCGCTACAATATCCAACGATAGTTACAGCTGTTGTTTCGCTTTGACGTTAACAAAAGGCCGTGTTATGCGGCGGCTTTCCGCTGAGTGTTACGTTGAGGGACAAGATTGAGGGCTGTACAGCCCTCAATTTTAAGATCTTCCAGCACCTCCCTCGGCTGTAAGTGCTATCCCACAATGCCTTGCGTATCAACATTCAAAGCAAGATGGCGGCGAACACCGGCAAGAAGGCGAGCTATAAATGTAAGTATTTTCTTTGTTAATAGAGATCCAAAAATTACGAAAACCACTGTATTATCTTAGTTTAATGTCATTTTATGGATTATGTACCTCTGTGTAGCATTACATTTATTTTTATTTTTGACGATATCCGTGCCGGGTGCGGACACGCGATATATCGCCATCCTGGGGTTACAGAAGTCATGTTTCTCGGTGTTAATGTAGTTATGAAGTTGTTTTATCAAGATACAGCCTACATGAAGTGTCTGCACCGACATTTGTATAAGATTGCCGAGCTAGCGGCGTCTCCTGTAGCCGTAGAGATTGATAGTGTAACGTGCATGGATACGTAGACACGCTGGCCGCTTGCTGGAGGGTCCGACCGTTTAGTCAAGCGGTTAGCGATGTCTCCTGCGTTGCGGGCGATACAGTTTCGCTTCCCGGCCGCGGCACTTCCTGTGGTTGTGTTGTCCCCCGAATTCGCTACAATATCCAACGATAGTTACAGCTGTTGTTTCGCTTTGACCTTAACAAAAGGCCGTGTTATGCGGCGGCTTTCCGCTGAGTGTTACGTTGAGGGACAAGATTGAGGGCTGTACAGCCCTCAATTTTAAGATCTTCCAGCACCTCCCTCGGCAGTAAGTGCTATCCCACAATCCCTGCGTATCAACATTCAAAGCAAGATGGCGGCGAACACCGGCAAGAAGGCGAGCTATAAATGTAAGTATTTTCTTTGTTAATAGAGATCCAAAAATTACGAAAACCACTGTATTATCTTAGTTTAATGTCATTTTATGGATTATGTACCTCTGTGTAGCATTACATTTATTTTTATTTTTGACGATATCCGTGCCGGGTGCGGACACGCGATATATCGCCATCCTGGGGTTACAGAAGTCATGTTTCTCGGTGTTAATGTAGTTATGAAGTTGTTTTATCAAGATACAGCCTACATGAAGTGTCTGCACCGACATTTGTATAAGATTGCCGAGCTAGCGGCGTCTCCTGTAGCCGTAGAGATTGATAGTGTAACGTGCATGGATACGTAGACACGCTGGCCGCTTGCTGGCGCGTCCGACCGTTTAGTCAAGCGGTTAGCGATGTCTCCTGCGTTGCGGGTGATACAGGTTCGCTTCCCGGCCGCGGCACTTCCTGTGGTTGTGTTGTCCCCCGAATTCGCTACAATACCCAACGATAGTTACAGCTGTTGTTTCGCTTTGACCTTAACAAAAGGCCGTGTTATGCGGCGGCTTTCCGCTGAGTGTTACGTTGAGGGACAAGATTGAGGGCTGTACAGCCCTCAATTTTAAGATCTTCCAGCACCTCCCTCGGCAGTAAGTGCTATCCCACAATCCCTGCGTATCAACATTCAAAGCAAGATGGCGGCGAACACCGGCAAGAAGGCGAGCTATAAATGTAAGTATTTTCTTTGTTAATAGAGATCCAAAAATTACGAAAACCACTGTATTATCTTAGTTTAATGTCATTTTATGGATTATGTACCTCTGTGTAGCATTACATTTATTTTTATTTTTGACGATATCCGTGCCGGGTGCGGACACGCGATATATCGCCATCCTGGGGTTACAGAAGTCATGTTTCTCGGTGTTAATGTAGTTATGAAGTTGTTTTATCAAGATACAGCCTACATGAAGTGTCTGCACCGACATTTGTATAAGATTGCCGAGCTAGCGGCGTCTCCTGTAGCCGTAGAGATTGATAGTGTAACGTGCATGGATACGTAGACACGCTGGCCGCTGGCTGGAGGGTCCGACCGTTTAGTCAAGCGGTTAGCGATGTCTCCTGCGTTGCGGGCGATACAGGTTCACTTCCCGGCCGCGGCACTTCCTGTGGTTGTGTTGTCCCCCGAATTCGCTACAATACCCAACGATAGTTACAGCTGTTGTTTCGCTTTGACCTTAACAAAAGGCCGTGTTATGCGGCGGCTTTCCGCTGAGTGTTACGTTGAGGGACAAGATTGAGGGCTGTACAGCCCTCAATTTTAAGATCTTCCAGCACCTCCCTCGGCAGTAAGTGCTATCCCACAATCCCTGCGTATCAACATTCAAAGCAAGATGGCGGCGAACACCGGCAAGAAGGCGAGCTATAAATGTAAGTATTTTCTTTGTTAATAGAGATCCAAAAATTACGAAAACCACTGTATTATCTTAGTTTAATGTCATTTTATGGATTATGTACCTCTGTGTAGCATTACATTTATTTTTATTTTTGACGATATCCGTGCCGGGTGCGGACACGCGATATATCGCCATCCTGGGGTTACAGAAGTCATGTTTCTCGGTGTTAATGTAGTTATGAAGTTGTTTTATCAAGATACAGCCTACATGAAGTGTCTGCACCGACATTTGTATAAGATTGCCGAGCTAGCGGCGTCTCCTGTAGCCGTAGAGATTGATAGTGTAACGTGCATGGATACGTAGACACGCTGGCCGCTTGCTGGAGGGTCCGACCGTTTAGTCAAGCGGTTAGCGATGTCTCCTGCGTTGCGGGCGATACAGTTTCGCTTCCCGGCCGCGGCACTTCCTGTGGTTGTGTTGTCCCCCGAATTCGCTACAATATCCAACGATAGTTACAGCTGTTGTTTCGCTTTGACCTTAACAAAAGGCCGTGTTATGCGGCGGCTTTCCGCTGAGTGTTACGTTGAGGGACAAGATTGAGGGCTGTACAGCCCTCAATTTTAAGATCTTCCAGCACCTCCCTCGGCAGTAAGTGCTATCCCACAATCCCTGCGTATCAACATTCAAAGCAAGATGGCGGCGAACACCGGCAAGAAGGCGAGCTATAAATGTAAGTATTTTCTTTGTTAATAGAGATCCAAAAATTACGAAAACCACTGTATTATCTTAGTTTAATGTCATTTTATGGATTATGTATTTCTGTGTAGCATTACATTTATTTTTATTTTTGACGATATCCGTGCCGGGTGCGGACACGCGATATATCGCCATCCTGGGGTTACAGAAGTCATGTTTCTCGGTGTTAATGTAGTTATGAAGTTGTTTTATCAAGATACAGCCTACATGAAGTGTCTGCACCGACATTTGTATAAGATTGCCGAGCTAGCGGCGTCTCCTGTAGCCGTAGAGATTGATAGTGTAACGTGCATGGATACGTAGACACGCTGGCCGCTTGCTGGCGCGTCCGACCGTTTAGTCAAGCGGTTAGCGATGTCTCCTGCGTTGCGGGTGATACCGGTTCGCTTCCCGGCCGCGGCACTTCCTGTGGTTGTGTTGTCCCCCGAATTCGCTACAATACCCAACGATAGTTACAGCTGTTGTTTCGCTTTGACCTTAACAAAAGGCCGTGTTATGCGGCGGCTTTCCGCTGAGTGTTACGTTGAGGGACAAGATTGAGGGCTGTACAGCCCTCAATTTTAAGATCTTCCAGCACCTCCCTCGGCAGTAAGTGCTATCCCACAATCCCTGCGTATCAACATTCAAAGCAAGATGGCGGCGAACACCGGCAAGAAGGCGAGCTATAAATGTAAGTATTTTCTTTGTTAATAGAGATCCAAAAATTACGAAAACCACTGTATTATCTTAGTTTAATGTCATTTTATGGATTATGTACCTCTGTGTAGCATTACATTTATTTTTATTTTTGACGATATCCGTGCCGGGTGCGGACACGCGATATATCGCCATCCTGGGGTTACAGAAGTCATGTTTCTCGGTGTTAATGTAGTTATGAAGTTGTTTTATCAAGATACAGCCTACATGAAGTGTCTGCACCGACATTTGTATAAGATTGCCGAGCTAGCGGCGTCTCCTGTAGCCGTAGAGATTGATAGTGTAACGTGCATGGATACGTAGACACGCTGGCCGCTTGCTGGAGGGTCCGACCGTTTAGTCAAGCGGTTAGCGATGTCTCCTGCGTTGCGGGCGATACAGTTTCGCTTCCCGGCCGCGGCACTTCCTGTGGTTGTGTTGTCCCCCGAATTCGCTACAATATCCAACGATAGTTACAGCTGTTGTTTCGCTTTGACCTTAACAAAAGGCCGTGTTATGCGGCGGCTTTCCGCTGAGTGTTACGTTGAGGGACAAGATTGAGGGCTGTACAGCCCTCAATTTTAAGATCTTCCAGCACCTCCCTCGGCAGTAAGTGCTATCCCACAATCCCTGCGTATCAACATTCAAAGCAAGATGGCGGCGAACACCGGCAAGAAGGCGAGCTATAAATGTAAGTATTTTCTTTGTTAATAGAGATCCAAAAATTACGAAAACCACTGTATTATCTTAGTTTAATGTCATTTTATGGATTATGTACCTCTGTGTAGCATTACATTTATTTTTATTTTTGACGATATCCGTGCCGGGTGCGGACACGCGATATATCGCCATCCTGGGGTTACAGAAGTCATGTTTCTCGGTGTTAATGTAGTTATGAAGTTGTTTTATCAAGATACAGCCTGCATGAAGTGTCTGCACCGACATTTGTATAAGATTGCCGAGCTAGCGGCGTCTCCTGTAGCCGTAGAGATTGATAGTGTAACGTGCATGGATACGTAGACACGCTGGCCGCTGGCTGGCGGGTCCGACCGTTTAGTCAAGCGGTTAGCGATGTCTCCTGCGTTGCGGGCGATACAGTTTCGCTTCCCGGCCGCGGCACTTCCTGTGGTTGTGTTGTCCCCCGAATTCGCTACAATATCCAACGATAGTTACAGCTGTTGTTTCGCTTTGACCTTAACAAAAGGCCGTGTTATGCGGCGGCTTTCCGCTGAGTGTTACGTTGAGGGACAAGATTGAGGGCTGTACAGCCCTCAATTTTAAGATCTTCCAGCACCTCCCTCGGCAGTAAGTGCTATCCCACAATCCCTGCGTATCAACATTCAAAGCAAGATGGCGGCGAACACCGGCAAGAAGGCGAACTATAAATGTAAGTATTTTCTTTGTTAATAGAGATCCAAAAATTACGAAAACCACTGTATTATCTTAGTTTAATGTCATTTTATGGATTATGTACCTCTGTGTAGCATTACATTTATTTTTATTTTTGACGATATCCGTGCCGGGTGCGGACACGATATATCGCCATCCTGGGGTTACAGAAGTCATGTTTCTCGGTGTTAATGTAATTATGAAGTTGTTTTATCAAGATACCGCCTACATGAAGTGTCTGCACCGACATTTGTATAAGATTGCCGAGCTAGCGGCGTCTCCTGTAGCCGTAGAGATTGATAGTGTAACGTGCATGGATACGTAGACACGCTGGCCGCTGGCTGGAGGGTCCGACCGTTTAGTCAAGCGGTTAGCGATGTCTCCTGCGTTGCGGGCGATACAGGTTCACTTCCCGGCCGCGGCACTTCCTGTGGTTGTGTTGTCCCCCGAATTCGCTACAATATCCAACGATAGTTACAGCTGTTGTTTCGCTTTGACGTTAACAAAAGGCCGTGTTATGCGGCGGCTTTCCGCTGAGTGTTACGTTGAGGGACAAGATTGAGGGCTGTACAGCCCTCAATTTTAAGATCTTCCAGCACCTCCCTCGGCTGTAAGTGCTATCCCACAATGCCTTGCGTATCAACATTCAAAGCAAGATGGCGGCGAACACCGGCAAGAAGGCGAGCTATAAATGTAAGTATTTTCTTTGTTAATAGAGATCCAAAAATTACGAAAACCACTGTATTATCTTAGTTTAATGTCATTTTATGGATTATGTACCTCTGTGTAGCATTACATTTATTTTTATTTTTGACGATATCCGTGCCGGGTGCGGACACGCGATATATCGCCATCCTGGGGTTACAGAAGTCATGTTTCTCGGTGTTAATGTAGTTATGAAGTTGTTTTATCAAGATACAGCCTACATGAAGTGTCTGCACCGACATTTGTATAAGATTGCCGAGCTAGCGGCGTCTCCTGTAGCCGTAGAGATTGATAGTGTAACGTGCATGGATACGTAGACACGCTGGCCGCTTGCTGGAGGGTCCGACCGTTTAGTCAAGCGGTTAGCGATGTCTCCTGCGTTGCGGGCGATACAGTTTCGCTTCCCGGCCGCGGCACTTCCTGTGGTTGTGTTGTCCCCCGAATTCGCTACAATATCCAACGATAGTTACAGCTGTTGTTTCGCTTTGACCTTAACAAAAGGCCGTGTTATGCGGCGGCTTTCCGCTGAGTGTTACGTTGAGGGACAAGATTGAGGGCTGTACAGCCCTCAATTTTAAGATCTTCCAGCACCTCCCTCGGCAGTAAGTGCTATCCCACAATCCCTGCGTATCAACATTCAAAGCAAGATGGCGGCGAACACCGGCAAGAAGGCGAGCTATAAATGTAAGTATTTTCTTTGTTAATAGAGATCCAAAAATTACGAAAACCACTGTATTATCTTAGTTTAATGTCATTTTATGGATTATGTACCTCTGTGTAGCATTACATTTATTTTTATTTTTGACGATATCCGTGCCGGGTGCGGACACGCGATATATCGCCATCCTGGGGTTACAGAAGTCATGTTTCTCGGTGTTAATGTAGTTATGAAGTTGTTTTATCAAGATACAGCCTACATGAAGTGTCTGCACCGACATTTGTATAAGATTGCCGAGCTAGCGGCGTCTCCTGTAGCCGTAGAGATTGATAGTGTAACGTGCATGGATACGTAGACACGCTGGCCGCTTGCTGGCGCGTCCGACCGTTTAGTCAAGCGGTTAGCGATGTCTCCTGCGTTGCGGGTGATACAGGTTCGCTTCCCGGCCGCGGCACTTCCTGTGGTTGTGTTGTCCCCCGAATTCGCTACAATACCCAACGATAGTTACAGCTGTTGTTTCGCTTTGACCTTAACAAAAGGCCGTGTTATGCGGCGGCTTTCCGCTGAGTGTTACGTTGAGGGACAAGATTGAGGGCTGTACAGCCCTCAATTTTAAGATCTTCCAGCACCTCCCTCGGCAGTAAGTGCTATCCCACAATCCCTGCGTATCAACATTCAAAGCAAGATGGCGGCGAACACCGGCAAGAAGGCGAGCTATAAATGTAAGTATTTTCTTTGTTAATAGAGATCCAAAAATTACGAAAACCACTGTATTATCTTAGTTTAATGTCATTTTATGGATTATGTACCTCTGTGTAGCATTACATTTATTTTTATTTTTGACGATATCCGTGCCGGGTGCGGACACGCGATATATCGCCATCCTGGGGTTACAGAAGTCATGTTTCTCGGTGTTAATGTAGTTATGAAGTTGTTTTATCAAGATACCGCCTACATGAAGTGTCTGCACCGACATTTGTATAAGATTGCCGAGCTAGCGGCGTCTCCTGTAGCCGTAGAGATTGATAGTGTAACGTGCATGGATACGTAGACACGCTGGCCGCTGGCTGGAGGGTCCGACCGTTTAGTCAAGCGGTTAGCGATGTCTCCTGCGTTGCGGGCGATACAGGTTCACTTCCCGGCCGCGGCACTTCCTGTGGTTGTGTTGTCCCCCGAATTCGCTACAATACCCAACGATAGTTACAGCTGTTGTTTCGCTTTGACGTTAACAAAAGGCCGTGTTATGCGGCGGCTTTCCGCTGAGTGTTACGTTGAGGGACAAGATTGAGGGCTGTACAGCCCTCAATTTTAAGATCTTCCAGCACCTCCCTCGGCAGTAAGTGCTATCCCACAATCCCTGCGTATCAACATTCAAAGCAAGATGGCGGCGAACACCGGCAAGAAGGCGAGCTATAAATGTAAGTATTTTCTTTGTTAATAGAGATCCAAAAATTACGAAAACCACTGTATTATCTTAGTTTAATGTCATTTTATGGATTATGTACCTCTGTGTAGCATTACATTTATTTTTATTTTTGACGATATCCGTGCCGGGTGCGGACACGCGATATATCGCCATCCTGGGGTTACAGAAGTCATGTTTCTCGGTGTTAATGTAGTTATGAAGTTGTTTTATCAAGATACAGCCTACATGAAGTGTCTGCACCGACATTTGTATAAGATTGCCGAGCTAGCGGCGTCTCCTGTAGCCGTAGAGATTGATAGTGTAACGTGCATGGATACGTAGACACGCTGGCCGCTGGCTGGAGGGTCCGACCGTTTAGTCAAGCGGTTAGCGATGTCTCCTGCGTTGCGGGCGATACAGGTTCACTTCCCGGCCGCGGCACTTCCTGTGGTTGTGTTGTCCCCCGAATTCGCTACAATACCCAACGATAGTTACAGCTGTTGTTTCGCTTTGACCTTAACAAAAGGCCGTGTTATGCGGCGGCTTTCCGCTGAGTGTTACGTTGAGGGACAAGATTGAGGGCTGTACAGCCCTCAATTTTAAGATCTTCCAGCACCTCCCTCGGCAGTAAGTGCTATCCCACAATCCCTGCGTATCAACATTCAAAGCAAGATGGCGGCGAACACCGGCAAGAAGGCGAGCTATAAATGTAAGTATTTTCTTTGTTAATAGAGATCCAAAAATTACGAAAACCACTGTATTATCTTAGTTTAATGTCATTTTATGGATTATGTACCTCTGTGTAGCATTACATTTATTTTTATTTTTGACGATATCCGTGCCGGGTGCGGACACGATATATCGCCATCCTGGGGTTACAGAAGTCATGTTTCTCGGTGTTAATGTAATTATGAAGTTGTTTTATCAAGATACCGCCTACATGAAGTGTCTGCACCGACATTTGTATAAGATTGCCGAGCTAGCGGCGTCTCCTGTAGCCGTAGAGATTGATAGTGTAACGTGCATGGATACGTAGACACGCTGGCCGCTGGCTGGAGGGTCCGACCGTTTAGTCAAGCGGTTAGCGATGTCTCCTGCGTTGCGGGCGATACAGGTTCACTTCCCGGCCGCGGCACTTCCTGTGGTTGTGTTGTCCCCCGAATTCGCTACAATATCCAACGATAGTTACAGCTGTTGTTTCGCTTTGACGTTAACAAAAGGCCGTGTTATGCGGCGGCTTTCCGCTGAGTGTTACGTTGAGGGACAAGATTGAGGGCTGTACAGCCCTCAATTTTAAGATCTTCCAGCACCTCCCTCGGCTGTAAGTGCTATCCCACAATGCCTTGCGTATCAACATTCAAAGCAAGATGGCGGCGAACACCGGCAAGAAGGCGAGCTATAAATGTAAGTATTTTCTTTGTTAATAGAGATCCAAAAATTACGAAAACCACTGTATTATCTTAGTTTAATGTCATTTTATGGATTATGTACCTCTGTGTAGCATTACATTTATTTTTATTTTTGACGATATCCGTGCCGGGTGCGGACACGCGATATATCGCCATCCTGGGGTTACAGAAGTCATGTTTCTCGGTGTTAATGTAGTTATGAAGTTGTTTTATCAAGATACAGCCTACATGAAGTGTCTGCACCGACATTTGTATAAGATTGCCGAGCTAGCGGCGTCTCCTGTAGCCGTAGAGATTGATAGTGTAACGTGCATGGATACGTAGACACGCTGGCCGCTTGCTGGAGGGTCCGACCGTTTAGTCAAGCGGTTAGCGATGTCTCCTGCGTTGCGGGCGATACAGTTTCGCTTCCCGGCCGCGGCACTTCCTGTGGTTGTGTTGTCCCCCGAATTCGCTACAATATCCAACGATAGTTACAGCTGTTGTTTCGCTTTGACCTTAACAAAAGGCCGTGTTATGCGGCGGCTTTCCGCTGAGTGTTACGTTGAGGGACAAGATTGAGGGCTGTACAGCCCTCAATTTTAAGATCTTCCAGCACCTCCCTCGGCAGTAAGTGCTATCCCACAATCCCTGCGTATCAACATTCAAAGCAAGATGGCGGCGAACACCGGCAAGAAGGCGAGCTATAAATGTAAGTATTTTCTTTGTTAATAGAGATCCAAAAATTACGAAAACCACTGTATTATCTTAGTTTAATGTCATTTTATGGATTATGTACCTCTGTGTAGCATTACATTTATTTTTATTTTTGACGATATCCGTGCCGGGTGCGGACACGCGATATATCGCCATCCTGGGGTTACAGAAGTCATGTTTCTCGGTGTTAATGTAGTTATGAAGTTGTTTTATCAAGATACAGCCTACATGAAGTGTCTGCACCGACATTTGTATAAGATTGCCGAGCTAGCGGCGTCTCCTGTAGCCGTAGAGATTGATAGTGTAACGTGCATGGATACGTAGACACGCTGGCCGCTTGCTGGCGCGTCCGACCGTTTAGTCAAGCGGTTAGCGATGTCTCCTGCGTTGCGGGTGATACAGGTTCGCTTCCCGGCCGCGGCACTTCCTGTGGTTGTGTTGTCCCCCGAATTCGCTACAATACCCAACGATAGTTACAGCTGTTGTTTCGCTTTGACCTTAACAAAAGGCCGTGTTATGCGGCGGCTTTCCGCTGAGTGTTACGTTGAGGGACAAGATTGAGGGCTGTACAGCCCTCAATTTTAAGATCTTCCAGCACCTCCCTCGGCAGTAAGTGCTATCCCACAATCCCTGCGTATCAACATTCAAAGCAAGATGGCGGCGAACACCGGCAAGAAGGCGAGCTATAAATGTAAGTATTTTCTTTGTTAATAGAGATCCAAAAATTACGAAAACCACTGTATTATCTTAGTTTAATGTCATTTTATGGATTATGTACCTCTGTGTAGCATTACTTTTATTTTTATTTTTGACGATATCCGTGCCGGGTGCGGACACGCGATATATCGCCATCCTGGGGTTACAGAAGTCATGTTTCTCGGTGTTAATGTAGTTATGAAGTTGTTTTATCAAGATACCGCCTACATGAAGTGTCTGCACCGACATTTGTATAAGATTGCCGAGCTAGCGGCGTCTCCTGTAGCCGTAGAGATTGATAGTGTAACGTGCATGGATACGTAGACACGCTGGCCGCTGGCTGGAGGGTCCGACCGTTTAGTCAAGCGGTCAGCGATGTCTCCTGCGTTGCGGGCGATACAGGTTCACTTCCCGGCCGCGGCACTTCCTGTGGTTGTGTTGTCCCCCGAATTCGCTACAATACCCAACGATAGTTACAGCTGTTGTTTCGCTTTGACGTTAACAAAAGGCCGTGTTATGCGGCGGCTTTCCGCTGAGTGTTACGTTGAGGGACAAGATTGAGGGCTGTACAGCCCTCAATTTTAAGATCTTCCAGCACCTCCCTCGGCAGTAAGTGCTATCCCACAATCCCTGCGTATCAACATTCAAAGCAAGATGGCGGCGAACACCGGCAAGAAGGCGAGCTATAAATGTAAGTATTTTCTTTGTTAATAGAGATCCAAAAATTACGAAAACCACTGTATTATCTTAGTTTAATGTCATTTTATGGATTATGTACCTCTGTGTAGCATTACATTTATTTTTATTTTTGACGATATCCGTGCCGGGTGCGGACACGCGATATATCGCCATCCTGGGGTTACAGAAGTCATGTTTCTCGGTGTTAATGTAGTTATGAAGTTGTTTTATCAAGATACAGCCTACATGAAGTGTCTGCACCGACATTTGTATAAGATTGCCGAGCTAGCGGCGTCTCCTGTAGCCGTAGAGATTGATAGTGTAACGTGCATGGATACGTAGACACGCTGGCCGCTGGCTGGAGGGTCCGACCGTTTAGTCAAGCGGTTAGCGATGTCTCCTGCGTTGCGGGCGATACAGGTTCACTTCCCGGCCGCGGCACTTCCTGTGGTTGTGTTGTCCCCCGAATTCGCTACAATACCCAACGATAGTTACAGCTGTTGTTTCGCTTTGACCTTAACAAAAGGCCGTGTTATGCGGCGGCTTTCCGCTGAGTGTTACGTTGAGGGACAAGATTGAGGGCTGTACAGCCCTCAATTTTAAGATCTTCCAGCACCTCCCTCGGCAGTAAGTGCTATCCCACAATCCCTGCGTATCAACATTCAAAGCAAGATGGCGGCGAACACCGGCAAGAAGGCGAGCTATAAATGTAAGTATTTTCTTTGTTAATAGAGATCCAAAAATTACGAAAACCACTGTATTATCTTAGTTTAATGTCATTTTATGGATTATGTACCTCTGTGTAGCATTACATTTATTTTTATTTTTGACGATATCCGTGCCGGGTGCGGACACGCGATATATCGCCATCCTGGGGTTACAGAAGTCATGTTTCTCGGTGTTAATGTAGTTATGAAGTTGTTTTATCAAGATACAGCCTACATGAAGTGTCTGCACCGACATTTGTATAAGATTGCCGAGCTAGCGGCGTCTCCTGTAGCCGTAGAGATTGATAGTGTAACGTGCATGGATACGTAGACACGCTGGCCGCTTGCTGGAGGGTCCGACCGTTTAGTCAAGCGGTTAGCGATGTCTCCTGCGTTGCGGGCGATACAGTTTCGCTTCCCGGCCGCGGCACTTCCTGTGGTTGTGTTGTCCCCCGAATTCGCTACAATATCCAACGATAGTTACAGCTGTTGTTTCGCTTTGACCTTAACAAAAGGCCGTGTTATGCGGCGGCTTTCCGCTGAGTGTTACGTTGAGGGACAAGATTGAGGGCTGTACAGCCCTCAATTTTAAGATCTTCCAGCACCTCCCTCGGCAGTAAGTGCTATCCCACAATCCCTGCGTATCAACATTCAAAGCAAGATGGCGGCGAACACCGGCAAGAAGGCGAGCTATAAATGTAAGTATTTTCTTTGTTAATAGAGATCCAAAAATTACGAAAACCACTGTATTATCTTAGTTTAATGTCATTTTATGGATTATGTACCTCTGTGTAGCATTACATTTATTTTTATTTTTGACGATATCCGTGCCGGGTGCGGACACGCGATATATCGCCATCCTGGGGTTACAGAAGTCATGTTTCTCGGTGTTAATGTAGTTATGAAGTTGTTTTATCAAGATACAGCCTACATGAAGTGTCTGCACCGACATTTGTATAAGATTGCCGAGCTAGCGGCGTCTCCTGTAGCCGTAGAGATTGATAGTGTAACGTGCATGGATACGTAGACACGCTGGCCGCTTGCTGGAGGGTCCGACCGTTTAGTCAAGCGGTTAGCGATGTCTCCTGCGTTGCGGGCGATACAGTTTCGCTTCCCGGCCGCGGCACTTCCTGTGGTTGTGTTGTCCCCCGAATTCGCTACAATATCCAACGATAGTTACAGCTGTTGTTTCGCTTTGACGTTAACAAAAGGCCGTGTTATGCGGCGGCTTTCCGCTGAGTGTTACGTTGAGGGACAAGATTGAGGGCTGTACAGCCCTCAATTTTAAGATCTTCCAGCACCTCCCTCGGCAGTAAGTGCTATCCCACAATCCCTGCGTATCAACATTCAAAGCAAGATGGCGGCGAACACCGGCAAGAAGGCGAGCTATAAATGTAAGTATTTTCTTTGTTAATAGAGATCCAAAAATTACGAAAACCACTGTATTATCTTAGTTTAATGTCATTTTATGGATTATGTACCTCTGTGTAGCATTACATTTATTTTTATTTTTGACGATATCCGTGCCGGGTGCGGACACGCGATATATCGCCATCCTGGGGTTACAGAAGTCATGTTTCTCGGTGTTAATGTAGTTATGAAGTTGTTTTATCAAGATACAGCCTGCATGAAGTGTCTGCACCGACATTTGTATAAGATTGCCGAGCTAGCGGCGTCTCCTGTAGCCGTAGAGATTGATAGTGTAACGTGCATGGATACGTAGACACGCTGGCCGCTGGCTGGCGGGTCCGACCGTTTAGTCAAGCGGTTAGCGATGTCTCCTGCGTTGCGGGCGATACAGGTTCACTTCCCGGCCGCGGCACTTCCTGTGGCTGTGTTGTCCCCCGAATTCGCTACAATACCCAACGATAGTTACAGCTGTTGTTTCGCTTTGACGTTAACAAAAGGCCGTGTTATGCGGCGGCTTTCCGCTGAGTGTTACGTTGAGGGACAAGATTGAGGGCTGTACAGCCCTCAATTTTAAGATCTTCCAGCACCTCCCTCGGCAGTAAGTGCTATCTCACAATCCCTGCGTATCAACATTCAAAGCAAGATGGCGGCGAACACCGGCAAGAAGGCGAACTATAAATGTAAGTATTTTCTTTGTTAATAGAGATCCAAAAATTACGAAAACCACTGTATTATCTTAGTTTAATGTCATTTTATGGATTATGTACCTCTGTGTAGCATTACATTTATTTTTATTTTTGACGATATCCGTGCCGGGTGCGGACACGATATATCGCCATCCTGGGGTTACAGAAGTCATGTTTCTCGGTGTTAATGTAATTATGAAGTTGTTTTATCAAGATACCGCCTACATGAAGTGTCTGCACCGACATTTGTATAAGATTGCCGAGCTAGCGGCGTCTCCTGTAGCCGTAGAGATTGATAGTGTAACGTGCATGGATACGTAGACACGCTGGCCGCTGGCTGGAGGGTCCGACCGTTTAGTCAAGCGGTTAGCGATGTCTCCTGCGTTGCGGGCGATACAGGTTCACTTCCCGGCCGCGGCACTTCCTGTGGTTGTGTTGTCCCCCGAATTCGCTACAATATCCAACGATAGTTACAGCTGTTGTTTCGCTTTGACGTTAACAAAAGGCCGTGTTATGCGGCGGCTTTCCGCTGAGTGTTACGTTGAGGGACAAGATTGAGGGCTGTACAGCCCTCAATTTTAAGATCTTCCAGCACCTCCCTCGGCTGTAAGTGCTATCCCACAATGCCTTGCGTATCAACATTCAAAGCAAGATGGCGGCGAACACCGGCAAGAAGGCGAGCTATAAATGTAAGTATTTTCTTTGTTAATAGAGATCCAAAAATTACGAAAACCACTGTATTATCTTAGTTTAATGTCATTTTATGGATTATGTACCTCTGTGTAGCATTACATTTATTTTTATTTTTGACGATATCCGTGCCGGGTGCGGACACGCGATATATCGCCATCCTGGGGTTACAGAAGTCATGTTTCTCGGTGTTAATGTAGTTATGAAGTTGTTTTATCAAGATACAGCCTACATGAAGTGTCTGCACCGACATTTGTATAAGATTGCCGAGCTAGCGGCGTCTCCTGTAGCCGTAGAGATTGATAGTGTAACGTGCATGGATACGTAGACACGCTGGCCGCTTGCTGGAGGGTCCGACCGTTTAGTCAAGCGGTTAGCGATGTCTCCTGCGTTGCGGGCGATACAGTTTCGCTTCCCGGCCGCGGCACTTCCTGTGGTTGTGTTGTCCCCCGAATTCGCTACAATATCCAACGATAGTTACAGCTGTTGTTTCGCTTTGACCTTAACAAAAGGCCGTGTTATGCGGCGGCTTTCCGCTGAGTGTTACGTTGAGGGACAAGATTGAGGGCTGTACAGCCCTCAATTTTAAGATCTTCCAGCACCTCCCTCGGCAGTAAGTGCTATCCCACAATCCCTGCGTATCAACATTCAAAGCAAGATGGCGGCGAACACCGGCAAGAAGGCGAACTATAAATGTAAGTATTTTCTTTGTTAATAGAGATCCAAAAATTACGAAAACCACTGTATTATCTTAGTTTAATGTCATTTTATGGATTATGTACCTCTGTGTAGCATTACATTTATTTTTATTTTTGACGATATCCGTGCCGGGTGCGGACACGATATATCGCCATCCTGGGGTTACAGAAGTCATGTTTCTCGGTGTTAATGTAATTATGAAGTTGTTTTATCAAGATACCGCCTACATGAAGTGTCTGCACCGACATTTGTATAAGATTGCCGAGCTAGCGGCGTCTCCTGTAGCCGTAGAGATTGATAGTGTAACGTGCATGGATACGTAGACACGCTGGCCGCTGGCTGGAGGGTCCGACCGTTTAGTCAAGCGGTTAGCGATGTCTCCTGCGTTGCGGGCGATACAGGTTCACTTCCCGGCCGCGGCACTTCCTGTGGTTGTGTTGTCCCCCGAATTCGCTACAATATCCAACGATAGTTACAGCTGTTGTTTCGCTTTGACGTTAACAAAAGGCCGTGTTATGCGGCGGCTTTCCGCTGAGTGTTACGTTGAGGGACAAGATTGAGGGCTGTACAGCCCTCAATTTTAAGATCTTCCAGCACCTCCCTCGGCTGTAAGTGCTATCCCACAATGCCTTGCGTATCAACATTCAAAGCAAGATGGCGGCGAACACCGGCAAGAAGGCGAGCTATAAATGTAAGTATTTTCTTTGTTAATAGAGATCCAAAAATTACGAAAACCACTGTATTATCTTAGTTTAATGTCATTTTATGGATTATGTACCTCTGTGTAGCATTACATTTATTTTTATTTTTGACGATATCCGTGCCGGGTGCGGACACGCGATATATCGCCATCCTGGGGTTACAGAAGTCATGTTTCTCGGTGTTAATGTAGTTATGAAGTTGTTTTATCAAGATACAGCCTACATGAAGTGTCTGCACCGACATTTGTATAAGATTGCCGAGCTAGCGGCGTCTCCTGTAGCCGTAGAGATTGATAGTGTAACGTGCATGGATACGTAGACACGCTGGCCGCTTGCTGGAGGGTCCGACCGTTTAGTCAAGCGGTTAGCGATGTCTCCTGCGTTGCGGGCGATACAGTTTCGCTTCCCGGCCGCGGCACTTCCTGTGGTTGTGTTGTCCCCCGAATTCGCTACAATATCCAACGATAGTTACAGCTGTTGTTTCGCTTTGACCTTAACAAAAGGCCGTGTTATGCGGCGGCTTTCCGCTGAGTGTTACGTTGAGGGACAAGATTGAGGGCTGTACAGCCCTCAATTTTAAGATCTTCCAGCACCTCCCTCGGCAGTAAGTGCTATCCCACAATCCCTGCGTATCAACATTCAAAGCAAGATGGCGGCGAACACCGGCAAGAAGGCGAGCTATAAATGTAAGTATTTTCTTTGTTAATAGAGATCCAAAAATTACGAAAACCACTGTATTATCTTAGTTTAATGTCATTTTATGGATTATGTACCTCTGTGTAGCATTACATTTATTTTTATTTTTGACGATATCCGTGCCGGGTGCGGACACGCGATATATCGCCATCCTGGGGTTACAGAAGTCATGTTTCTCGGTGTTAATGTAGTTATGAAGTTGTTTTATCAAGATACAGCCTACATGAAGTGTCTGCACCGACATTTGTATAAGATTGCCGAGCTAGCGGCGTCTCCTGTAGCCGTAGAGATTGATAGTGTAACGTGCATGGATACGTAGACACGCTGGCCGCTTGCTGGCGCGTCCGACCGTTTAGTCAAGCGGTTAGCGATGTCTCCTGCGTTGCGGGTGATACAGGTTCGCTTCCCGGCCGCGGCACTTCCTGTGGTTGTGTTGTCCCCCGAATTCGCTACAATACCCAACGATAGTTACAGCTGTTGTTTCGCTTTGACCTTAACAAAAGGCCGTGTTATGCGGCGGCTTTCCGCTGAGTGTTACGTTGAGGGACAAGATTGAGGGCTGTACAGCCCTCAATTTTAAGATCTTCCAGCACCTCCCTCGGCAGTAAGTGCTATCCCACAATCCCTGCGTATCAACATTCAAAGCAAGATGGCGGCGAACACCGGCAAGAAGGCGAGCTATAAATGTAAGTATTTTCTTTGTTAATAGAGATCCAAAAATTACGAAAACCACTGTATTATCTTAGTTTAATGTCATTTTATGGATTATGTACCTCTGTGTAGCATTACATTTATTTTTATTTTTGACGATATCCGTGCCGGGTGCGGACACGCGATATATCGCCATCCTGGGGTTACAGAAGTCATGTTTCTCGGTGTTAATGTAGTTATGAAGTTGTTTTATCAAGATACCGCCTACATGAAGTGTCTGCACCGACATTTGTATAAGATTGCCGAGCTAGCGGCGTCTCCTGTAGCCGTAGAGATTGATAGTGTAACGTGCATGGATACGTAGACACGCTGGCCGCTGGCTGGAGGGTCCGACCGTTTAGTCAAGCGGTTAGCGATGTCTCCTGCGTTGCGGGCGATACAGGTTCACTTCCCGGCCGCGGCACTTCCTGTGGTTGTGTTGTCCCCCGAATTCGCTACAATACCCAACGATAGTTACAGCTGTTGTTTCGCTTTGACGTTAACAAAAGGCCGTGTTATGCGGCGGCTTTCCGCTGAGTGTTACGTTGAGGGACAAGATTGAGGGCTGTACAGCCCTCAATTTTAAGATCTTCCAGCACCTCCCTCGGCAGTAAGTGCTATCCCACAATCCCTGCGTATCAACATTCAAAGCAAGATGGCGGCGAACACCGGCAAGAAGGCGAGCTATAAATGTAAGTATTTTCTTTGTTAATAGAGATCCAAAAATTACGAAAACCACTGTATTATCTTAGTTTAATGTCATTTTATGGATTATGTACCTCTGTGTAGCATTACATTTATTTTTATTTTTGACGATATCCGTGCCGGGTGCGGACACGCGATATATCGCCATCCTGGGGTTACAGAAGTCATGTTTCTCGGTGTTAATGTAGTTATGAAGTTGTTTTATCAAGATACAGCCTACATGAAGTGTCTGCACCGACATTTGTATAAGATTGCCGAGCTAGCGGCGTCTCCTGTAGCCGTAGAGATTGATAGTGTAACGTGCATGGATACGTAGACACGCTGGCCGCTGGCTGGAGGGTCCGACCGTTTAGTCAAGCGGTTAGCGATGTCTCCTGCGTTGCGGGCGATACAGGTTCACTTCCCGGCCGCGGCACTTCCTGTGGTTGTGTTGTCCCCCGAATTCGCTACAATACCCAACGATAGTTACAGCTGTTGTTTCGCTTTGACCTTAACAAAAGGCCGTGTTATGCGGCGGCTTTCCGCTGAGTGTTACGTTGAGGGACAAGATTGAGGGCTGTACAGCCCTCAATTTTAAGATCTTCCAGCACCTCCCTCGGCAGTAAGTGCTATCCCACAATCCCTGCGTATCAACATTCAAAGCAAGATGGCGGCGAACACCGGCAAGAAGGCGAGCTATAAATGTAAGTATTTTCTTTGTTAATAGAGATCCAAAAATTACGAAAACCACTGTATTATCTTAGTTTAATGTCATTTTATGGATTATGTACCTCTGTGTAGCATTACATTTATTTTTATTTTTGACGATATCCGTGCCGGGTGCGGACACGCGATATATCGCCATCCTGGGGTTACAGAAGTCATGTTTCTCGGTGTTAATGTAGTTATGAAGTTGTTTTATCAAGATACAGCCTACATGAAGTGTCTGCACCGACATTTGTATAAGATTGCCGAGCTAGCGGCGTCTCCTGTAGCCGTAGAGATTGATAGTGTAACGTGCATGGATACGTAGACACGCTGGCCGCTTGCTGGAGGGTCCGACCGTTTAGTCAAGCGGTTAGCGATGTCTCCTGCGTTGCGGGCGATACAGTTTCGCTTCCCGGCCGCGGCACTTCCTGTGGTTGTGTTGTCCCCCGAATTCGCTACAATATCCAACGATAGTTACAGCTGTTGTTTCGCTTTGACCTTAACAAAAGGCCGTGTTATGCGGCGGCTTTCCGCTGAGTGTTACGTTGAGGGACAAGATTGAGGGCTGTACAGCCCTCAATTTTAAGATCTTCCAGCACCTCCCTCGGCAGTAAGTGCTATCCCACAATCCCTGCGTATCAACATTCAAAGCAAGATGGCGGCGAACACCGGCAAGAAGGCGAGCTATAAATGTAAGTATTTTCTTTGTTAATAGAGATCCAAAAATTACGAAAACCACTGTATTATCTTAGTTTAATGTCATTTTATGGATTATGTATTTCTGTGTAGCATTACATTTATTTTTATTTTTGACGATATCCGTGCCGGGTGCGGACACGCGATATATCGCCATCCTGGGGTTACAGAAGTCATGTTTCTCGGTGTTAATGTAGTTATGAAGTTGTTTTATCAAGATACAGCCTACATGAAGTGTCTGCACCGACATTTGTATAAGATTGCCGAGCTAGCGGCGTCTCCTGTAGCCGTAGAGATTGATAGTGTAACGTGCATGGATACGTAGACACGCTGGCCGCTTGCTGGCGCGTCCGACCGTTTAGTCAAGCGGTTAGCGATGTCTCCTGCGTTGCGGGTGATACCGGTTCGCTTCCCGGCCGCGGCACTTCCTGTGGTTGTGTTGTCCCCCGAATTCGCTACAATACCCAACGATAGTTACAGCTGTTGTTTCGCTTTGACCTTAACAAAAGGCCGTGTTATGCGGCGGCTTTCCGCTGAGTGTTACGTTGAGGGACAAGATTGAGGGCTGTACAGCCCTCAATTTTAAGATCTTCCAGCACCTCCCTCGGCAGTAAGTGCTATCCCACAATCCCTGCGTATCAACATTCAAAGCAAGATGGCGGCGAACACCGGCAAGAAGGCGAGCTATAAATGTAAGTATTTTCTTTGTTAATAGAGATCCAAAAATTACGAAAACCACTGTATTATCTTAGTTTAATGTCATTTTATGGATTATGTACCTCTGTGTAGCATTACATTTATTTTTATTTTTGACGATATCCGTGCCGGGTGCGGACACGCGATATATCGCCATCCTGGGGTTACAGAAGTCATGTTTCTCGGTGTTAATGTAGTTATGAAGTTGTTTTATCAAGATACAGCCTACATGAAGTGTCTGCACCGACATTTGTATAAGATTGCCGAGCTAGCGGCGTCTCCTGTAGCCGTAGAGATTGATAGTGTAACGTGCATGGATACGTAGACACGCTGGCCGCTTGCTGGAGGGTCCGACCGTTTAGTCAAGCGGTTAGCGATGTCTCCTGCGTTGCGGGCGATACAGTTTCGCTTCCCGGCCGCGGCACTTCCTGTGGTTGTGTTGTCCCCCGAATTCGCTACAATATCCAACGATAGTTACAGCTGTTGTTTCGCTTTGACCTTAACAAAAGGCCGTGTTATGCGGCGGCTTTCCGCTGAGTGTTACGTTGAGGGACAAGATTGAGGGCTGTACAGCCCTCAATTTTAAGATCTTCCAGCACCTCCCTCGGCAGTAAGTGCTATCCCACAATCCCTGCGTATCAACATTCAAAGCAAGATGGCGGCGAACACCGGCAAGAAGGCGAGCTATAAATGTAAGTATTTTCTTTGTTAATAGAGATCCAAAAATTACGAAAACCACTGTATTATCTTAGTTTAATGTCATTTTATGGATTATGTACCTCTGTGTAGCATTACATTTATTTTTATTTTTGACGATATCCGTGCCGGGTGCGGACACGCGATATATCGCCATCCTGGGGTTACAGAAGTCATGTTTCTCGGTGTTAATGTAGTTATGAAGTTGTTTTATCAAGATACAGCCTGCATGAAGTGTCTGCACCGACATTTGTATAAGATTGCCGAGCTAGCGGCGTCTCCTGTAGCCGTAGAGATTGATAGTGTAACGTGCATGGATACGTAGACACGCTGGCTGCTGGCTGGCGGGTCCGACCGTTTAGTCAAGCGGTTAGCGATGTCTCCTGCGTTGCGGGCGATACAGTTTCGCTTCCCGGCCGCGGCACTTCCTGTGGTTGTGTTGTCCCCCGAATTCGCTACAATATCCAACGATAGTTACAGCTGTTGTTTCGCTTTGACCTTAACAAAAGGCCGTGTTATGCGGCGGCTTTCCGCTGAGTGTTACGTTGAGGGACAAGATTGAGGGCTGTACAGCCCTCAATTTTAAGATCTTCCAGCACCTCCCTCGGCAGTAAGTGCTATCCCACAATCCCTGCGTATCAACATTCAAAGCAAGATGGCGGCGAACACCGGCAAGAAGGCGAACTATAAATGTAAGTATTTTCTTTGTTAATAGAGATCCAAAAATTACGAAAACCACTGTATTATCTTAGTTTAATGTCATTTTATGGATTATGTACCTCTGTGTAGCATTACATTTATTTTTATTTTTGACGATATCCGTGCCGGGTGCGGACACGATATATCGCCATCCTGGGGTTACAGAAGTCATGTTTCTCGGTGTTAATGTAATTATGAAGTTGTTTTATCAAGATACCGCCTACATGAAGTGTCTGCACCGACATTTGTATAAGATTGCCGAGCTAGCGGCGTCTCCTGTAGCCGTAGAGATTGATAGTGTAACGTGCATGGATACGTAGACACGCTGGCCGCTGGCTGGAGGGTCCGACCGTTTAGTCAAGCGGTTAGCGATGTCTCCTGCGTTGCGGGCGATACAGGTTCACTTCCCGGCCGCGGCACTTCCTGTGGTTGTGTTGTCCCCCGAATTCGCTACAATATCCAACGATAGTTACAGCTGTTGTTTCGCTTTGACGTTAACAAAAGGCCGTGTTATGCGGCGGCTTTCCGCTGAGTGTTACGTTGAGGGACAAGATTGAGGGCTGTACAGCCCTCAATTTTAAGATCTTCCAGCACCTCCCTCGGCTGTAAGTGCTATCCCACAATGCCTTGCGTATCAACATTCAAAGCAAGATGGCGGCGAACACCGGCAAGAAGGCGAGCTATAAATGTAAGTATTTTCTTTGTTAATAGAGATCCAAAAATTACGAAAACCACTGTATTATCTTAGTTTAATGTCATTTTATGGATTATGTACCTCTGTGTAGCATTACATTTATTTTTATTTTTGACGATATCCGTGCCGGGTGCGGACACGCGATATATCGCCATCCTGGGGTTACAGAAGTCATGTTTCTCGGTGTTAATGTAGTTATGAAGTTGTTTTATCAAGATACAGCCTACATGAAGTGTCTGCACCGACATTTGTATAAGATTGCCGAGCTAGCGGCGTCTCCTGTAGCCGTAGAGATTGATAGTGTAACGTGCATGGATACGTAGACACGCTGGCCGCTTGCTGGAGGGTCCGACCGTTTAGTCAAGCGGTTAGCGATGTCTCCTGCGTTGCGGGCGATACAGTTTCGCTTCCCGGCCGCGGCACTTCCTGTGGTTGTGTTGTCCCCCGAATTCGCTACAATATCCAACGATAGTTACAGCTGTTGTTTCGCTTTGACCTTAACAAAAGGCCGTGTTATGCGGCGGCTTTCCGCTGAGTGTTACGTTGAGGGACAAGATTGAGGGCTGTACAGCCCTCAATTTTAAGATCTTCCAGCACCTCCCTCGGCAGTAAGTGCTATCCCACAATCCCTGCGTATCAACATTCAAAGCAAGATGGCGGCGAACACCGGCAAGAAGGCGAGCTATAAATGTAAGTATTTTCTTTGTTAATAGAGATCCAAAAATTACGAAAACCACTGTATTATCTTAGTTTAATGTCATTTTATGGATTATGTACCTCTGTGTAGCATTACATTTATTTTTATTTTTGACGATATCCGTGCCGGGTGCGGACACGCGATATATCGCCATCCTGGGGTTACAGAAGTCATGTTTCTCGGTGTTAATGTAGTTATGAAGTTGTTTTATCAAGATACAGCCTACATGAAGTGTCTGCACCGACATTTGTATAAGATTGCCGAGCTAGCGGCGTCTCCTGTAGCCGTAGAGATTGATAGTGTAACGTGCATGGATACGTAGACACGCTGGCCGCTTGCTGGCGCGTCCGACCGTTTAGTCAAGCGGTTAGCGATGTCTCCTGCGTTGCGGGTGATACAGGTTCGCTTCCCGGCCGCGGCACTTCCTGTGGTTGTGTTGTCCCCCGAATTCGCTACAATACCCAACGATAGTTACAGCTGTTGTTTCGCTTTGACCTTAACAAAAGGCCGTGTTATGCGGCGGCTTTCCGCTGAGTGTTACGTTGAGGGACAAGATTGAGGGCTGTACAGCCCTCAATTTTAAGATCTTCCAGCACCTCCCTCGGCAGTAAGTGCTATCCCACAATCCCTGCGTATCAACATTCAAAGCAAGATGGCGGCGAACACCGGCAAGAAGGCGAGCTATAAATGTAAGTATTTTCTTTGTTAATAGAGATCCAAAAATTACGAAAACCACTGTATTATCTTAGTTTAATGTCATTTTATGGATTATGTACCTCTGTGTAGCATTACATTTATTTTTATTTTTGACGATATCCGTGCCGGGTGCGGACACGCGATATATCGCCATCCTGGGGTTACAGAAGTCATGTTTCTCGGTGTTAATGTAGTTATGAAGTTGTTTTATCAAGATACAGCCTACATGAAGTGTCTGCACCGACATTTGTATAAGATTGCCGAGCTAGCGGCGTCTCCTGTAGCCGTAGAGATTGATAGTGTAACGTGCATGGATACGTAGACACGCTGGCCGCTGGCTGGAGGGTCCGACCGTTTAGTCAAGCGGTTAGCGATGTCTCCTGCGTTGCGGGCGATACAGGTTCACTTCCCGGCCGCGGCACTTCCTGTGGTTGTGTTGTCCCCCGAATTCGCTACAATACCCAACGATAGTTACAGCTGTTGTTTCGCTTTGACCTTAACAAAAGGCCGTGTTATGCGGCGGCTTTCCGCTGAGTGTTACGTTGAGGGACAAGATTGAGGGCTGTACAGCCCTCAATTTTAAGATCTTCCAGCACCTCCCTCGGCAGTAAGTGCTATCCCACAATCCCTGCGTATCAACATTCAAAGCAAGATGGCGGCGAACACCGGCAAGAAGGCGAGCTATAAATGTAAGTATTTTCTTTGTTAATAGAGATCCAAAAATTACGAAAACCACTGTATTATCTTAGTTTAATGTCATTTTATGGATTATGTACCTCTGTGTAGCATTACATTTATTTTTATTTTTGACGATATCCGTGCCGGGTGCGGACACGCGATATATCGCCATCCTGGGGTTACAGAAGTCATGTTTCTCGGTGTTAATGTAGTTATGAAGTTGTTTTATCAAGATACAGCCTACATGAAGTGTCTGCACCGACATTTGTATAAGATTGCCGAGCTAGCGGCGTCTCCTGTAGCCGTAGAGATTGATAGTGTAACGTGCATGGATACGTAGACACGCTGGCCGCTTGCTGGAGGGTCCGACCGTTTAGTCAAGCGGTTAGCGATGTCTCCTGCGTTGCGGGCGATACAGTTTCGCTTCCCGGCCGCGGCACTTCCTGTGGTTGTGTTGTCCCCCGAATTCGCTACAATATCCAACGATAGTTACAGCTGTTGTTTCGCTTTGACCTTAACAAAAGGCCGTGTTATGCGGCGGCTTTCCGCTGAGTGTTACGTTGAGGGACAAGATTGAGGGCTGTACAGCCCTCAATTTTAAGATCTTCCAGCACCTCCCTCGGCAGTAAGTGCTATCCCACAATCCCTGCGTATCAACATTCAAAGCAAGATGGCGGCGAACACCGGCAAGAAGGCGAGCTATAAATGTAAGTATTTTCTTTGTTAATAGAGATCCAAAAATTACGAAAACCACTGTATTATCTTAGTTTAATGTCATTTTATGGATTATGTATTTCTGTGTAGCATTACATTTATTTTTATTTTTGACGATATCCGTGCCGGGTGCGGACACGCGATATATCGCCATCCTGGGGTTACAGAAGTCATGTTTCTCGGTGTTAATGTAGTTATGAAGTTGTTTTATCAAGATACAGCCTACATGAAGTGTCTGCACCGACATTTGTATAAGATTGCCGAGCTAGCGGCGTCTCCTGTAGCCGTAGAGATTGATAGTGTAACGTGCATGGATACGTAGACACGCTGGCCGCTTGCTGGCGCGTCCGACCGTTTAGTCAAGCGGTTAGCGATGTCTCCTGCGTTGCGGGTGATACCGGTTCGCTTCCCGGCCGCGGCACTTCCTGTGGTTGTGTTGTCCCCCGAATTCGCTACAATACCCAACGATAGTTACAGCTGTTGTTTCGCTTTGACCTTAACAAAAGGCCGTGTTATGCGGCGGCTTTCCGCTGAGTGTTACGTTGAGGGACAAGATTGAGGGCTGTACAGCCCTCAATTTTAAGATCTTCCAGCACCTCCCTCGGCAGTAAGTGCTATCCCACAATCCCTGCGTATCAACATTCAAAGCAAGATGGCGGCGAACACCGGCAAGAAGGCGAGCTATAAATGTAAGTATTTTCTTTGTTAATAGAGATCCAAAAATTACGAAAACCACTGTATTATCTTAGTTTAATGTCATTTTATGGATTATGTACCTCTGTGTAGCATTACATTTATTTTTATTTTTGACGATATCCGTGCCGGGTGCGGACACGCGATATATCGCCATCCTGGGGTTACAGAAGTCATGTTTCTCGGTGTTAATGTAGTTATGAAGTTGTTTTATCAAGATACAGCCTACATGAAGTGTCTGCACCGACATTTGTATAAGATTGCCGAGCTAGCGGCGTCTCCTGTAGCCGTAGAGATTGATAGTGTAACGTGCATGGATACGTAGACACGCTGGCCGCTTGCTGGAGGGTCCGACCGTTTAGTCAAGCGGTTAGCGATGTCTCCTGCGTTGCGGGCGATACAGTTTCGCTTCCCGGCCGCGGCACTTCCTGTGGTTGTGTTGTCCCCCGAATTCGCTACAATATCCAACGATAGTTACAGCTGTTGTTTCGCTTTGACCTTAACAAAAGGCCGTGTTATGCGGCGGCTTTCCGCTGAGTGTTACGTTGAGGGACAAGATTGAGGGCTGTACAGCCCTCAATTTTAAGATCTTCCAGCACCTCCCTCGGCAGTAAGTGCTATCCCACAATCCCTGCGTATCAACATTCAAAGCAAGATGGCGGCGAACACCGGCAAGAAGGCGAGCTATAAATGTAAGTATTTTCTTTGTTAATAGAGATCCAAAAATTACGAAAACCACTGTATTATCTTAGTTTAATGTCATTTTATGGATTATGTACCTCTGTGTAGCATTACATTTATTTTTATTTTTGACGATATCCGTGCCGGGTGCGGACACGCGATATATCGCCATCCTGGGGTTACAGAAGTCATGTTTCTCGGTGTTAATGTAGTTATGAAGTTGTTTTATCAAGATACAGCCTGCATGAAGTGTCTGCACCGACATTTGTATAAGATTGCCGAGCTAGCGGCGTCTCCTGTAGCCGTAGAGATTGATAGTGTAACGTGCATGGATACGTAGACACGCTGGCCGCTGGCTGGCGGGTCCGACCGTTTAGTCAAGCGGTTAGCGATGTCTCCTGCGTTGCGGGCGATACAGTTTCGCTTCCCGGCCGCGGCACTTCCTGTGGTTGTGTTGTCCCCCGAATTCGCTACAATATCCAACGATAGTTACAGCTGTTGTTTCGCTTTGACCTTAACAAAAGGCCGTGTTATGCGGCGGCTTTCCGCTGAGTGTTACGTTGAGGGACAAGATTGAGGGCTGTACAGCCCTCAATTTTAAGATCTTCCAGCACCTCCCTCGGCAGTAAGTGCTATCCCACAATCCCTGCGTATCAACATTCAAAGCAAGATGGCGGCGAACACCGGCAAGAAGGCGAACTATAAATGTAAGTATTTTCTTTGTTAATAGAGATCCAAAAATTACGAAAACCACTGTATTATCTTAGTTTAATGTCATTTTATGGATTATGTACCTCTGTGTAGCATTACATTTATTTTTATTTTTGACGATATCCGTGCCGGGTGCGGACACGATATATCGCCATCCTGGGGTTACAGAAGTCATGTTTCTCGGTGTTAATGTAATTATGAAGTTGTTTTATCAAGATACCGCCTACATGAAGTGTCTGCACCGACATTTGTATAAGATTGCCGAGCTAGCGGCGTCTCCTGTAGCCGTAGAGATTGATAGTGTAACGTGCATGGATACGTAGACACGCTGGCCGCTGGCTGGAGGGTCCGACCGTTTAGTCAAGCGGTTAGCGATGTCTCCTGCGTTGCGGGCGATACAGGTTCACTTCCCGGCCGCGGCACTTCCTGTGGTTGTGTTGTCCCCCGAATTCGCTACAATATCCAACGATAGTTACAGCTGTTGTTTCGCTTTGACGTTAACAAAAGGCCGTGTTATGCGGCGGCTTTCCGCTGAGTGTTACGTTGAGGGACAAGATTGAGGGCTGTACAGCCCTCAATTTTAAGATCTTCCAGCACCTCCCTCGGCTGTAAGTGCTATCCCACAATGCCTTGCGTATCAACATTCAAAGCAAGATGGCGGCGAACACCGGCAAGAAGGCGAGCTATAAATGTAAGTATTTTCTTTGTTAATAGAGATCCAAAAATTACGAAAACCACTGTATTATCTTAGTTTAATGTCATTTTATGGATTATGTACCTCTGTGTAGCATTACATTTATTTTTATTTTTGACGATATCCGTGCCGGGTGCGGACACGCGATATATCGCCATCCTGGGGTTACAGAAGTCATGTTTCTCGGTGTTAATGTAGTTATGAAGTTGTTTTATCAAGATACAGCCTACATGAAGTGTTTGCACCGACATTTGTATAAGATTGCCGAGCTAGCGGCGTCTCCTGTAGCCGTAGAGATTGATAGTGTAACGTGCATGGATACGTAGACACGCTGGCCGCTTGCTGGAGGGTCCGACCGTTTAGTCAAGCGGTTAGCGATGTCTCCTGCGTTGCGGGCGATACAGTTTCGCTTCCCGGCCGCGGCACTTCCTGTGGTTGTGTTGTCCCCCGAATTCGCTACAATATCCAACGATAGTTACAGCTGTTGTTTCGCTTTGACCTTAACAAAAGGCCGTGTTATGCGGCGGCTTTCCGCTGAGTGTTACGTTGAGGGACAAGATTGAGGGCTGTACAGCCCTCAATTTTAAGATCTTCCAGCACCTCCCTCGGCAGTAAGTGCTATCCCACAATCCCTGCGTATCAACATTCAAAGCAAGATGGCGGCGAACACCGGCAAGAAGGCGAGCTATAAATGTAAGTATTTTCTTTGTTAATAGAGATCCAAAAATTACGAAAACCACTGTATTATCTTAGTTTAATGTCATTTTATGGATTATGTACCTCTGTGTAGCATTACATTTATTTTTATTTTTGACGATATCCGTGCCGGGTGCGGACACGCGATATATCGCCATCCTGGGGTTACAGAAGTCATGTTTCTCGGTGTTAATGTAGTTATGAAGTTGTTTTATCAAGATACAGCCTACATGAAGTGTCTGCACCGACATTTGTATAAGATTGCCGAGCTAGCGGCGTCTCCTGTAGCCGTAGAGATTGATAGTGTAACGTGCATGGATACGTAGACACGCTGGCCGCTTGCTGGCGCGTCCGACCGTTTAGTCAAGCGGTTAGCGATGTCTCCTGCGTTGCGGGTGATACAGGTTCGCTTCCCGGCCGCGGCACTTCCTGTGGTTGTGTTGTCCCCCGAATTCGCTACAATACCCAACGATAGTTACAGCTGTTGTTTCGCTTTGACCTTAACAAAAGGCCGTGTTATGCGGCGGCTTTCCGCTGAGTGTTACGTTGAGGGACAAGATTGAGGGCTGTACAGCCCTCAATTTTAAGATCTTCCAGCACCTCCCTCGGCAGTAAGTGCTATCCCACAATCCCTGCGTATCAACATTCAAAGCAAGATGGCGGCGAACACCGGCAAGAAGGCGAGCTATAAATGTAAGTATTTTCTTTGTTAATAGAGATCCAAAAATTACGAAAACCACTGTATTATCTTAGTTTAATGTCATTTTATGGATTATGTACCTCTGTGTAGCATTACATTTATTTTTATTTTTGACGATATCCGTGCCGGGTGCGGACACGCGATATATCGCCATCCTGGGGTTACAGAAGTCATGTTTCTCGGTGTTAATGTAGTTATGAAGTTGTTTTATCAAGATACCGCCTACATGAAGTGTCTGCACCGACATTTGTATAAGATTGCCGAGCTAGCGGCGTCTCCTGTAGCCGTAGAGATTGATAGTGTAACGTGCATGGATACGTAGACACGCTGGCCGCTGGCTGGAGGGTCCGACCGTTTAGTCAAGCGGTTAGCGATGTCTCCTGCGTTGCGGGCGATACAGGTTCACTTCCCGGCCGCGGCACTTCCTGTGGTTGTGTTGTCCCCCGAATTCGCTACAATACCCAACGATAGTTACAGCTGTTGTTTCGCTTTGACGTTAACAAAAGGCCGTGTTATGCGGCGGCTTTCCGCTGAGTGTTACGTTGAGGGACAAGATTGAGGGCTGTACAGCCCTCAATTTTAAGATCTTCCAGCACCTCCCTCGGCAGTAAGTGCTATCCCACAATCCCTGCGTATCAACATTCAAAGCAAGATGGCGGCGAACACCGGCAAGAAGGCGAGCTATAAATGTAAGTATTTTCTTTGTTAATAGAGATCCAAAAATTACGAAAACCACTGTATTATCTTAGTTTAATGTCATTTTATGGATTATGTACCTCTGTGTAGCATTACATTTATTTTTATTTTTGACGATATCCGTGCCGGGTGCGGACACGCGATATATCGCCATCCTGGGGTTACAGAAGTCATGTTTCTCGGTGTTAATGTAGTTATGAAGTTGTTTTATCAAGATACAGCCTACATGAAGTGTCTGCACCGACATTTGTATAAGATTGCCGAGCTAGCGGCGTCTCCTGTAGCCGTAGAGATTGATAGTGTAACGTGCATGGATACGTAGACACGCTGGCCGCTGGCTGGAGGGTCCGACCGTTTAGTCAAGCGGTTAGCGATGTCTCCTGCGTTGCGGGCGATACAGGTTCACTTCCCGGCCGCGGCACTTCCTGTGGTTGTGTTGTCCCCCGAATTCGCTACAATACCCAACGATAGTTACAGCTGTTGTTTCGCTTTGACCTTAACAAAAGGCCGTGTTATGCGGCGGCTTTCCGCTGAGTGTTACGTTGAGGGACAAGATTGAGGGCTGTACAGCCCTCAATTTTAAGATCTTCCAGCACCTCCCTCGGCAGTAAGTGCTATCCCACAATCCCTGCGTATCAACATTCAAAGCAAGATGGCGGCGAACACCGGCAAGAAGGCGAGCTATAAATGTAAGTATTTTCTTTGTTAATAGAGATCCAAAAATTACGAAAACCACTGTATTATCTTAGTTTAATGTCATTTTATGGATTATGTATTTCTGTGTAGCATTACATTTATTTTTATTTTTGACGATATCCGTGCCGGGTGCGGACACGCGATATATCGCCATCCTGGGGTTACAGAAGTCATGTTTCTCGGTGTTAATGTAGTTATGAAGTTGTTTTATCAAGATACAGCCTACATGAAGTGTCTGCACCGACATTTGTATAAGATTGCCGAGCTAGCGGCGTCTCCTGTAGCCGTAGAGATTGATAGTGTAACGTGCATGGATACGTAGACACGCTGGCCGCTTGCTGGCGCGTCCGACCGTTTAGTCAAGCGGTTAGCGATGTCTCCTGCGTTGCGGGTGATACCGGTTCGCTTCCCGGCCGCGGCACTTCCTGTGGTTGTGTTGTCCCCCGAATTCGCTACAATACCCAACGATAGTTACAGCTGTTGTTTCGCTTTGACCTTAACAAAAGGCCGTGTTATGCGGCGGCTTTCCGCTGAGTGTTACGTTGAGGGACAAGATTGAGGGCTGTACAGCCCTCAATTTTAAGATCTTCCAGCACCTCCCTCGGCAGTAAGTGCTATCCCACAATCCCTGCGTATCAACATTCAAAGCAAGATGGCGGCGAACACCGGCAAGAAGGCGAGCTATAAATGTAAGTATTTTCTTTGTTAATAGAGATCCAAAAATTACGAAAACCACTGTATTATCTTAGTTTAATGTCATTTTATGGATTATGTACCTCTGTGTAGCATTACATTTATTTTTATTTTTGACGATATCCGTGCCGGGTGCGGACACGCGATATATCGCCATCCTGGGGTTACAGAAGTCATGTTTCTCGGTGTTAATGTAGTTATGAAGTTGTTTTATCAAGATACAGCCTACATGAAGTGTCTGCACCGACATTTGTATAAGATTGCCGAGCTAGCGGCGTCTCCTGTAGCCGTAGAGATTGATAGTGTAACGTGCATGGATACGTAGACACGCTGGCCGCTTGCTGGAGGGTCCGACCGTTTAGTCAAGCGGTTAGCGATGTCTCCTGCGTTGCGGGCGATACAGTTTCGCTTCCCGGCCGCGGCACTTCCTGTGGTTGTGTTGTCCCCCGAATTCGCTACAATATCCAACGATAGTTACAGCTGTTGTTTCGCTTTGACGTTAACAAAAGGCCGTGTTATGCGGCGGCTTTCCGCTGAGTGTTACGTTGAGGGACAAGATTGAGGGCTGTACAGCCCTCAATTTTAAGATCTTCCAGCACCTCCCTCGGCAGTAAGTGCTATCCCACAATCCCTGCGTATCAACATTCAAAGCAAGATGGCGGCGAACACCGGCAAGAAGGCGAGCTATAAATGTAAGTATTTTCTTTGTTAATAGAGATCCAAAAATTACGAAAACCACTGTATTATCTTAGTTTAATGTCATTTTATGGATTATGTACCTCTGTGTAGCATTACATTTATTTTTATTTTTGACGATATCCGTGCCGGGTGCGGACACGCGATATATCGCCATCCTGGGGTTACAGAAGTCATGTTTCTCGGTGTTAATGTAGTTATGAAGTTGTTTTATCAAGATACAGCCTGCATGAAGTGTCTGCACCGACATTTGTATAAGATTGCCGAGCTAGCGGCGTCTCCTGTAGCCGTAGAGATTGATAGTGTAACGTGCATGGATACGTAGACACGCTGGCCGCTGGCTGGCGGGTCCGACCGTTTAGTCAAGCGGTTAGCGATGTCTCCTGCGTTGCGGGCGATACAGTTTCGCTTCCCGGCCGCGGCACTTCCTGTGGTTGTGTTGTCCCCCGAATTCGCTACAATATCCAACGATAGTTACAGCTGTTGTTTCGCTTTGACCTTAACAAAAGGCCGTGTTATGCGGCGGCTTTCCGCTGAGTGTTACGTTGAGGGACAAGATTGAGGGCTGTACAGCCCTCAATTTTAAGATCTTCCAGCACCTCCCTCGGCAGTAAGTGCTATCCCACAATCCCTGCGTATCAACATTCAAAGCAAGATGGCGGCGAACACCGGCAAGAAGGCGAACTATAAATGTAAGTATTTTCTTTGTTAATAGAGATCCAAAAATTACGAAAACCACTGTATTATCTTAGTTTAATGTCATTTTATGGATTATGTACCTCTGTGTAGCATTACATTTATTTTTATTTTTGACGATATCCGTGCCGGGTGCGGACACGCGATATATCGCCATCCTGGGGTTACAGAAGTCATGTTTCTCGGTGTTAATGTAGTTATGAAGTTGTTTTATCAAGATACAGCCTACATGAAGTGTCTGCACCGACATTTGTATAAGATTGCCGAGCTAGCGGCGTCTCCTGTAGCCGTAGAGATTGATAGTGTAACGTGCATGGATACGTAGACACGCTGGCCGCTTGCTGGAGGGTCCGACCGTTTAGTCAAGCGGTTAGCGATGTCTCCTGCGTTGCGGGCGATACAGTTTCGCTTCCCGGCCGCGGCACTTCCTGTGGTTGTGTTGTCCCCCGAATTCGCTACAATATCCAACGATAGTTACAGCTGTTGTTTCGCTTTGACCTTAACAAAAGGCCGTGTTATGCGGCGGCTTTCCGCTGAGTGTTACGTTGAGGGACAAGATTGAGGGCTGTACAGCCCTCAATTTTAAGATCTTCCAGCACCTCCCTCGGCAGTAAGTGCTATCCCACAATCCCTGCGTATCAACATTCAAAGCAAGATGGCGGCGAACACCGGCAAGAAGGCGAACTATAAATGTAAGTATTTTCTTTGTTAATAGAGATCCAAAAATTACGAAAACCACTGTATTATCTTAGTTTAATGTCATTTTATGGATTATGTACCTCTGTGTAGCATTACATTTATTTTTATTTTTGACGATATCCGTGCCGGGTGCGGACACGCGATATATCGCCATCCTGGGGTTACAGAAGTCATGTTTCTCGGTGTTAATGTAGTTATGAAGTTGTTTTATCAAGATACAGCCTACATGAAGTGTCTGCACCGACATTTGTATAAGATTGCCGAGCTAGCGGCGTCTCCTGTAGCCGTAGAGATTGATAGTGTAACGTGCATGGATACGTAGACACGCTGGCCGCTTGCTGGAGGGTCCGACCGTTTAGTCAAGCGGTTAGCGATGTCTCCTGCGTTGCGGGCGATACAGTTTCGCTTCCCGGCCGCGGCACTTCCTGTGGTTGTGTTGTCCCCCGAATTCGCTACAATATCCAACGATAGTTACAGCTGTTGTTTCGCTTTGACCTTAACAAAAGGCCGTGTTATGCGGCGGCTTTCCGCTGAGTGTTACGTTGAGGGACAAGATTGAGGGCTGTACAGCCCTCAATTTTAAGATCTTCCAGCACCTCCCTCGGCAGTAAGTGCTATCCCACAATCCCTGCGTATCAACATTCAAAGCAAGATGGCGGCGAACACCGGCAAGAAGGCGAGCTATAAATGTAAGTATTTTCTTTGTTAATAGAGATCCAAAAATTACGAAAACCACTGTATTATCTTAGTTTAATGTCATTTTATGGATTATGTACCTCTGTGTAGCATTACATTTATTTTTATTTTTGACGATATCCGTGCCGGGTGCGGACACGCGATATATCGCCATCCTGGGGTTACAGAAGTCATGTTTCTCGGTGTTAATGTAGTTATGAAGTTGTTTTATCAAGATACAGCCTACATGAAGTGTCTGCACCGACATTTGTATAAGATTGCCGAGCTAGCGGCGTCTCCTGTAGCCGTAGAGATTGATAGTGTAACGTGCATGGATACGTAGACACGCTGGCCGCTTGCTGGCGCGTCCGACCGTTTAGTCAAGCGGTTAGCGATGTCTCCTGCGTTGCGGGTGATACAGGTTCGCTTCCCGGCCGCGGCACTTCCTGTGGTTGTGTTGTCCCCCGAATTCGCTACAATACCCAACGATAGTTACAGCTGTTGTTTCGCTTTGACCTTAACAAAAGGCCGTGTTATGCGGCGGCTTTCCGCTGAGTGTTACGTTGAGGGACAAGATTGAGGGCTGTACAGCCCTCAATTTTAAGATCTTCCAGCACCTCCCTCGGCAGTAAGTGCTATCCCACAATCCCTGCGTATCAACATTCAAAGCAAGATGGCGGCGAACACCGGCAAGAAGGCGAGCTATAAATGTAAGTATTTTCTTTGTTAATAGAGATCCAAAAATTACGAAAACCACTGTATTATCTTAGTTTAATGTCATTTTATGGATTATGTACCTCTGTGTAGCATTACATTTATTTTTATTTTTGACGATATCCGTGCCGGGTGCGGACACGCGATATATCGCCATCCTGGGGTTACAGAAGTCATGTTTCTCGGTGTTAATGTAGTTATGAAGTTGTTTTATCAAGATACCGCCTACATGAAGTGTCTGCACCGACATTTGTATAAGATTGCCGAGCTAGCGGCGTCTCCTGTAGCCGTAGAGATTGATAGTGTAACGTGCATGGATACGTAGACACGCTGGCCGCTGGCTGGAGGGTCCGACCGTTTAGTCAAGCGGTTAGCGATGTCTCCTGCGTTGCGGGCGATACAGGTTCACTTCCCGGCCGCGGCACTTCCTGTGGTTGTGTTGTCCCCCGAATTCGCTACAATACCCAACGATAGTTACAGCTGTTGTTTCGCTTTGACGTTAACAAAAGGCCGTGTTATGCGGCGGCTTTCCGCTGAGTGTTACGTTGAGGGACAAGATTGAGGGCTGTACAGCCCTCAATTTTAAGATCTTCCAGCACCTCCCTCGGCAGTAAGTGCTATCCCACAATCCCTGCGTATCAACATTCAAAGCAAGATGGCGGCGAACACCGGCAAGAAGGCGAGCTATAAATGTAAGTATTTTCTTTGTTAATAGAGATCCAAAAATTACGAAAACCACTGTATTATCTTAGTTTAATGTCATTTTATGGATTATGTACCTCTGTGTAGCATTACATTTATTTTTATTTTTGACGATATCCGTGCCGGGTGCGGACACGCGATATATCGCCATCCTGGGGTTACAGAAGTCATGTTTCTCGGTGTTAATGTAGTTATGAAGTTGTTTTATCAAGATACAGCCTACATGAAGTGTCTGCACCGACATTTGTATAAGATTGCCGAGCTAGCGGCGTCTCCTGTAGCCGTAGAGATTGATAGTGTAACGTGCATGGATACGTAGACACGCTGGCCGCTGGCTGGAGGGTCCGACCGTTTAGTCAAGCGGTTAGCGATGTCTCCTGCGTTGCGGGCGATACAGGTTCACTTCCCGGCCGCGGCACTTCCTGTGGTTGTGTTGTCCCCCGAATTCGCTACAATACCCAACGATAGTTACAGCTGTTGTTTCGCTTTGACGTTAACAAAAGGCCGTGTTATGCGGCGGCTTTCCGCTGAGTGTTACGTTGAGGGACAAGATTGAGGGCTGTACAGCCCTCAATTTTAAGATCTTCCAGCACCTCCCTCGGCAGTAAGTGCTATCCCACAATCCCTGCGTATCAACATTCAAAGCAAGATGGCGGCGAACACCGGCAAGAAGGCGAGCTATAAATGTAAGTATTTTCTTTGTTAATAGAGATCCAAAAATTACGAAAACCACTGTATTATCTTAGTTTAATGTCATTTTATGGATTATGTACCTCTGTGTAGCATTACATTTATTTTTATTTTTGACGATATCCGTGCCGGGTGCGGACACGCGATATATCGCCATCCTGGGGTTACAGAAGTCATGTTTCTCGGTGTTAATGTAGTTATGAAGTTGTTTTATCAAGATACAGCCTACATGAAGTGTCTGCACCGACATTTGTATAAGATTGCCGAGCTAGCGGCGTCTCCTGTAGCCGTAGAGATTGATAGTGTAACGTGCATGGATACGTAGACACGCTGGCCGCTTGCTGGAGGGTCCGACCGTTTAGTCAAGCGGTTAGCGATGTCTCCTGCGTTGCGGGCGATACAGTTTCGCTTCCCGGCCGCGGCACTTCCTGTGGTTGTGTTGTCCCCCGAATTCGCTACAATATCCAACGATAGTTACAGCTGTTGTTTCGCTTTGACCTTAACAAAAGGCCGTGTTATGCGGCGGCTTTCCGCTGAGTGTTACGTTGAGGGACAAGATTGAGGGCTGTACAGCCCTCAATTTTAAGATCTTCCAGCACCTCCCTCGGCAGTAAGTGCTATCCCACAATCCCTGCGTATCAACATTCAAAGCAAGATGGCGGCGAACACCGGCAAGAAGGCGAGCTATAAATGTAAGTATTTTCTTTGTTAATAGAGATCCAAAAATTACGAAAACCACTGTATTATCTTAGTTTAATGTCATTTTATGGATTATGTATTTCTGTGTAGCATTACATTTATTTTTATTTTTGACGATATCCGTGCCGGGTGCGGACACGCGATATATCGCCATCCTGGGGTTACAGAAGTCATGTTTCTCGGTGTTAATGTAGTTATGAAGTTGTTTTATCAAGATACAGCCTACATGAAGTGTCTGCACCGACATTTGTATAAGATTGCCGAGCTAGCGGCGTCTCCTGTAGCCGTAGAGATTGATAGTGTAACGTGCATGGATACGTAGACACGCTGGCCGCTTGCTGGCGCGTCCGACCGTTTAGTCAAGCGGTTAGCGATGTCTCCTGCGTTGCGGGTGATACCGGTTCGCTTCCCGGCCGCGGCACTTCCTGTGGTTGTGTTGTCCCCCGAATTCGCTACAATACCCAACGATAGTTACAGCTGTTGTTTCGCTTTGACCTTAACAAAAGGCCGTGTTATGCGGCGGCTTTCCGCTGAGTGTTACGTTGAGGGACAAGATTGAGGGCTGTACAGCCCTCAATTTTAAGATCTTCCAGCACCTCCCTCGGCAGTAAGTGCTATCCCACAATCCCTGCGTATCAACATTCAAAGCAAGATGGCGGCGAACACCGGCAAGAAGGCGAGCTATAAATGTAAGTATTTTCTTTGTTAATAGAGATCCAAAAATTACGAAAACCACTGTATTATCTTAGTTTAATGTCATTTTATGGATTATGTACCTCTGTGTAGCATTACATTTATTTTTATTTTTGACGATATCCGTGCCGGGTGCGGACACGCGATATATCGCCATCCTGGGGTTACAGAAGTCATGTTTCTCGGTGTTAATGTAGTTATGAAGTTGTTTTATCAAGATACAGCCTACATGAAGTGTCTGCACCGACGTTTGTATAAGATTGCCGAGCTAGCGGCGTCTCCTGTAGCCGTAGAGATTGATAGTGTAACGTGCATGGATACGTAGACACGCTGGCCGCTTGCTGGAGGGTCCGACCGTTTAGTCAAGCGGTTAGCGATGTCTCCTGCGTTGCGGGCGATACAGTTTCGCTTCCCGGCCGCGGCACTTCCTGTGGTTGTGTTGTCCCCCGAATTCGCTACAATATCCAACGATAGTTACAGCTGTTGTTTCGCTTTGACGTTAACAAAAGGCCGTGTTATGCGGCGGCTTTCCGCTGAGTGTTACGTTGAGGGACAAGATTGAGGGCTGTACAGCCCTCAATTTTAAGATCTTCCAGCACCTCCCTCGGCAGTAAGTGCTATCCCACAATCCCTGCGTATCAACATTCAAAGCAAGATGGCGGCGAACACCGGCAAGAAGGCGAGCTATAAATGTAAGTATTTTCTTTGTTAATAGAGATCCAAAAATTACGAAAACCACTGTATTATCTTAGTTTAATGTCATTTTATGGATTATGTACCTCTGTGTAGCATTACATTTATTTTTATTTTTGACGATATCCGTGCCGGGTGCGGACACGCGATATATCGCCATCCTGGGGTTACAGAAGTCATGTTTCTCGGTGTTAATGTAGTTATGAAGTTGTTTTATCAAGATACAGCCTGCATGAAGTGTCTGCACCGACATTTGTATAAGATTGCCGAGCTAGCGGCGTCTCCTGTAGCCGTAGAGATTGATAGTGTAACGTGCATGGATACGTAGACACGCTGGCCGCTGGCTGGCGGGTCCGACCGTTTAGTCAAGCGGTTAGCGATGTCTCCTGCGTTGCGGGCGATACAGGTTCACTTCCCGGCCGCGGCACTTCCTGTGGCTGTGTTGTCCCCCGAATTCGCTACAATACCCAACGATAGTTACAGCTGTTGTTTCGCTTTGACGTTAACAAAAGGCCGTGTTATGCGGCGGCTTTCCGCTGAGTGTTACGTTGAGGGACAAGATTGAGGGCTGTACAGCCCTCAATTTTAAGATCTTCCAGCACCTCCCTCGGCAGTAAGTGCTATCTCACAATCCCTGCGTATCAACATTCAAAGCAAGATGGCGGCGAACACCGGCAAGAAGGCGAGCTATAAATGTAAGTATTTTCTTTGTTAATAGAGATCCAAAAATTACGAAAACCACTGTATTATCTTAGTTTAATGTCATTTTATGGATTATGTACCTCTGTGTAGCATTACATTTATTTTTATTTTTGACGATATCCGTGCCGGGTGCGGACACGCGATATATCGCCATCCTGGGGTTACAGAAGTCATGTTTCTCGGTGTTAATGTAGTTATGAAGTTGTTTTATCAAGATACAGCCTACATGAAGTGTCTGCACCGACATTTGTATAAGATTGCCGAGCTAGCGGCGTCTCCTGTAGCCGTAGAGATTGATAGTGTAACGTGCATGGATACGTAGACACGCTGGCCGCTTGCTGGAGGGTCCGACCGTTTAGTCAAGCGGTTAGCGATGTCTCCTGCGTTGCGGGCGATACAGTTTCGCTTCCCGGCCGCGGCACTTCCTGTGGTTGTGTTGTCCCCCGAATTCGCTACAATATCCAACGATAGTTACAGCTGTTGTTTCGCTTTGACCTTAACAAAAGGCCGTGTTATGCGGCGGCTTTCCGCTGAGTGTTACGTTGAGGGACAAGATTGAGGGCTGTACAGCCCTCAATTTTAAGATCTTCCAGCACCTCCCTCGGCAGTAAGTGCTATCCCACAATCCCTGCGTATCAACATTCAAAGCAAGATGGCGGCGAACACCGGCAAGAAGGCGAGCTATAAATGTAAGTATTTTCTTTGTTAATAGAGATCCAAAAATTACGAAAACCACTGTATTATCTTAGTTTAATGTCATTTTATGGATTATGTATTTCTGTGTAGCATTACATTTATTTTTATTTTTGACGATATCCGTGCCGGGTGCGGACACGCGATATATCGCCATCCTGGGGTTACAGAAGTCATGTTTCTCGGTGTTAATGTAGTTATGAAGTTGTTTTATCAAGATACAGCCTACATGAAGTGTCTGCACCGACATTTGTATAAGATTGCCGAGCTAGCGGCGTCTCCTGTAGCCGTAGAGATTGATAGTGTAACGTGCATGGATACGTAGACACGCTGGCCGCTTGCTGGCGCGTCCGACCGTTTAGTCAAGCGGTTAGCGATGTCTCCTGCGTTGCGGGTGATACAGGTTCGCTTCCCGGCCGCGGCACTTCCTGTGGTTGTGTTGTCCCCCGAATTCGCTACAATACCCAACGATAGTTACAGCTGTTGTTTCGCTTTGACCTTAACAAAAGGCCGTGTTATGCGGCGGCTTTCCGCTGAGTGTTACGTTGAGGGACAAGATTGAGGGCTGTACAGCCCTCAATTTTAAGATCTTCCAGCACCTCCCTCGGCAGTAAGTGCTATCCCACAATCCCTGCGTATCAACATTCAAAGCAAGATGGCGGCGAACACCGGCAAGAAGGCGAGCTATAAATGTAAGTATTTTCTTTGTTAATAGAGATCCAAAAATTACGAAAACCACTGTATTATCTTAGTTTAATGTCATTTTATGGATTATGTACCTCTGTGTAGCATTACATTTATTTTTATTTTTGACGATATCCGTGCCGGGTGCGGACACGCGATATATCGCCATCCTGGGGTTACAGAAGTCATGTTTCTCGGTGTTAATGTAGTTATGAAGTTGTTTTATCAAGATACAGCCTACATGAAGTGTCTGCACCGACATTTGTATAAGATTGCCGAGCTAGCGGCGTCTCCTGTAGCCGTAGAGATTGATAGTGTAACGTGCATGGATACGTAGACACGCTGGCCGCTTGCTGGAGGGTCCGACCGTTTAGTCAAGCGGTTAGCGATGTCTCCTGCGTTGCGGGCGATACAGTTTCGCTTCCCGGCCGCGGCACTTCCTGTGGTTGTGTTGTCCCCCGAATTCGCTACAATATCCAACGATAGTTACAGCTGTTGTTTCGCTTTGACGTTAACAAAAGGCCGTGTTATGCGGCGGCTTTCCGCTGAGTGTTACGTTGAGGGACAAGATTGAGGGCTGTACAGCCCTCAATTTTAAGATCTTCCAGCACCTCCCTCGGCAGTAAGTGCTATCCCACAATCCCTGCGTATCAACATTCAAAGCAAGATGGCGGCGAACACCGGCAAGAAGGCGAGCTATAAATGTAAGTATTTTCTTTGTTAATAGAGATCCAAAAATTACGAAAACCACTGTATTATCTTAGTTTAATGTCATTTTATGGATTATGTACCTCTGTGTAGCATTACATTTATTTTTATTTTTGACGATATCCGTGCCGGGTGCGGACACGCGATATATCGCCATCCTGGGGTTACAGAAGTCATGTTTCTCGGTGTTAATGTAGTTATGAAGTTGTTTTATCAAGATACAGCCTGCATGAAGTGTCTGCACCGACATTTGTATAAGATTGCCGAGCTAGCGGCGTCTCCTGTAGCCGTAGAGATTGATAGTGTAACGTGCATGGATACGTAGACACGCTGGCCGCTGGCTGGAGGGTCCGACCGTTTAGTCAAGCGGTTAGCGATGTCTCCTGCGTTGCGGGCGATACAGGTTCACTTCCCGGCCGCGGCACTTCCTGTGGTTGTGTTGTCCCCCGAATTCGCTACAATACCCAACGATAGTTACAGCTGTTGTTTCGCTTTGACCTTAACAAAAGGCCGTGTTATGCGGCGGCTTTCCGCTGAGTGTTACGTTGAGGGACAAGATTGAGGGCTGTACAGCCCTCAATTTTAAGATCTTCCAGCACCTCCCTCGGCAGTAAGTGCTATCCCACAATCCCTGCGTATCAACATTCAAAGCAAGATGGCGGCGAACACCGGCAAGAAGGCGAGCTATAAATGTAAGTATTTTCTTTGTTAATAGAGATCCAAAAATTACGAAAACCACTGTATTATCTTAGTTTAATGTCATTTTATGGATTATGTACCTCTGTGTAGCATTACATTTATTTTTATTTTTGACGATATCCGTGCCGGGTGCGGACACGCGATATATCGCCATCCTGGGGTTACAGAAGTCATGTTTCTCGGTGTTAATGTAGTTATGAAGTTGTTTTATCAAGATACAGCCTACATGAAGTGTCTGCACCGACGTTTGTATAAGATTGCCGAGCTAGCGGCGTCTCCTGTAGCCGTAGAGATTGATAGTGTAACGTGCATGGATACGTAGACACGCTGGCCGCTTGCTGGAGGGTCCGACCGTTTAGTCAAGCGGTTAGCGATGTCTCCTGCGTTGCGGGCGATACAGTTTCGCTTCCCGGCCGCGGCACTTCCTGTGGTTGTGTTGTCCCCCGAATTCGCTACAATATCCAACGATAGTTACAGCTGTTGTTTCGCTTTGACCTTAACAAAAGGCCGTGTTATGCGGCGGCTTTCCGCTGAGTGTTACGTTGAGGGACAAGATTGAGGGCTGTACAGCCCTCAATTTTAAGATCTTCCAGCACCTCCCTCGGCAGTAAGTGCTATCCCACAATCCCTGCGTATCAACATTCAAAGCAAGATGGCGGCGAACACCGGCAAGAAGGCGAGCTATAAATGTAAGTATTTTCTTTGTTAATAGAGATCCAAAAATTACGAAAACCACTGTATTATCTTAGTTTAATGTCATTTTATGGATTATGTATTTCTGTGTAGCATTACATTTATTTTTATTTTTGACGATATCCGTGCCGGGTGCGGACACGCGATATATCGCCATCCTGGGGTTACAGAAGTCATGTTTCTCGGTGTTAATGTAGTTATGAAGTTGTTTTATCAAGATACAGCCTACATGAAGTGTCTGCACCGACATTTGTATAAGATTGCCGAGCTAGCGGCGTCTCCTGTAGCCGTAGAGATTGATAGTGTAACGTGCATGGATACGTAGACACGCTGGCCGCTTGCTGGCGCGTCCGACCGTTTAGTCAAGCGGTTAGCGATGTCTCCTGCGTTGCGGGTGATACAGGTTCGCTTCCCGGCCGCGGCACTTCCTGTGGTTGTGTTGTCCCCCGAATTCGCTACAATACCCAACGATAGTTACAGCTGTTGTTTCGCTTTGACCTTAACAAAAGGCCGTGTTATGCGGCGGCTTTCCGCTGAGTGTTACGTTGAGGGACAAGATTGAGGGCTGTACAGCCCTCAATTTTAAGATCTTCCAGCACCTCCCTCGGCAGTAAGTGCTATCCCACAATCCCTGCGTATCAACATTCAAAGCAAGATGGCGGCGAACACCGGCAAGAAGGCGAGCTATAAATGTAAGTATTTTCTTTGTTAATAGAGATCCAAAAATTACGAAAACCACTGTATTATCTTAGTTTAATGTCATTTTATGGATTATGTACCTCTGTGTAGCATTACATTTATTTTTATTTTTGACGATATCCGTGCCGGGTGCGGACACGCGATATATCGCCATCCTGGGGTTACAGAAGTCATGTTTCTCGGTGTTAATGTAGTTATGAAGTTGTTTTATCAAGATACAGCCTACATGAAGTGTCTGCACCGACATTTGTATAAGATTGCCGAGCTAGCGGCGTCTCCTGTAGCCGTAGAGATTGATAGTGTAACGTGCATGGATACGTAGACACGCTGGCCGCTTGCTGGAGGGTCCGACCGTTTAGTCAAGCGGTTAGCGATGTCTCCTGCGTTGCGGGCGATACAGTTTCGCTTCCCGGCCGCGGCACTTCCTGTGGTTGTGTTGTCCCCCGAATTCGCTACAATATCCAACGATAGTTACAGCTGTTGTTTCGCTTTGACCTTAACAAAAGGCCGTGTTATGCGGCGGCTTTCCGCTGAGTGTTACGTTGAGGGACAAGATTGAGGGCTGTACAGCCCTCAATTTTAAGATCTTCCAGCACCTCCCTCGGCAGTAAGTGCTATCCCACAATCCCTGCGTATCAACATTCAAAGCAAGATGGCGGCGAACACCGGCAAGAAGGCGAGCTATAAATGTAAGTATTTTCTTTGTTAATAGAGATCCAAAAATTACGAAAACCACTGTATTATCTTAGTTTAATGTCATTTTATGGATTATGTACCTCTGTGTAGCATTACATTTATTTTTATTTTTGACGATATCCGTGCCGGGTGCGGACACGCGATATATCGCCATCCTGGGGTTACAGAAGTCATGTTTCTCGGTGTTAATGTAGTTATGAAGTTGTTTTATCAAGATACAGCCTGCATGAAGTGTCTGCACCGACATTTGTATAAGATTGCCGAGCTAGCGGCGTCTCCTGTAGCCGTAGAGATTGATAGTGTAACGTGCATGGATACGTAGACACGCTGGCCGCTGGCTGGCGGGTCCGACCGTTTAGTCAAGCGGTTAGCGATGTCTCCTGCGTTGCGGGCGATACAGGTTCACTTCCCGGCCGCGGCACTTCCTGTGGTTGTGTTGTCCCCCGAATTCGCTACAATATCCAACGATAGTTACAGCTGTTGTTTCGCTTTGACGTTAACAAAAGGCCGTGTTATGCGGCGGCTTTCCGCTGAGTGTTACGTTGAGGGACAAGATTGAGGGCTGTACAGCCCTCAATTTTAAGATCTTCCAGCACCTCCCTCGGCAGTAAGTGCTATCCCACAATCCCTGCGTATCAACATTCAAAGCAAGATGGCGGCGAACACCGGCAAGAAGGCGAGCTATAAATGTAAGTATTTTCTTTGTTAATAGAGATCCAAAAATTACGAAAACCACTGTATTATCTTAGTTTAATGTCATTTTATGGATTATGTATTTCTGTGTAGCATTACATTTATTTTATTTTTGACGATATCCGTGCCGGGTGCGGACACGCGATATATCGCCATCCTGGGGTTACAGAAGTCATGTTTCTCGGTGTTAATGTAGTTATGAAGTTGTTTTATCAAGATACAGCCTACATGAAGTGTCTGCACCGACATTTGTATAAGATTGCCGAGCTAGCGGCGTCTCCTGTAGCCGTAGAGATTGATAGTGTAACGTGCATGGATACGTAGACACGCTGGCCGCTTGCTGGCGCGTCCGACCGTTTAGTCAAGCGGTTAGCGATGTCTCCTGCGTTGCGGGTGATACAGGTTCGCTTCCCGGCCGCGGCACTTCCTGTGGTTGTGTTGTCCCCCGAATTCGCTACAATACCCAACGATAGTTACAGCTGTTGTTTCGCTTTGACCTTAACAAAAGGCCGTGTTATGCGGCGGCTTTCCGCTGAGTGTTACGTTGAGGGACAAGATTGAGGGCTGTACAGCCCTCAATTTTAAGATCTTCCAGCACCTCCCTCGGCAGTAAGTGCTATCCCACAATCCCTGCGTATCAACATTCAAAGCAAGATGGCGGCGAACACCGGCAAGAAGGCGAGCTATAAATGTAAGTATTTTCTTTGTTAATAGAGATCCAAAAATTACGAAAACCACTGTATTATCTTAGTTTAATGTCATTTTATGGATTATGTACCTCTGTGTAGCATTACATTTATTTTTATTTTTGACGATATCCGTGCCGGGTGCGGACACGCGATATATCGCCATCCTGGGGTTACAGAAGTCATGTTTCTCGGTGTTAATGTAGTTATGAAGTTGTTTTATCAAGATACAGCCTACATGAAGTGTCTGCACCGACATTTGTATAAGATTGCCGAGCTAGCGGCGTCTCCTGTAGCCGTAGAGATTGATAGTGTAACGTGCATGGATACGTAGACACGCTGGCCGCTTGCTGGAGGGTCCGACCGTTTAGTCAAGCGGTTAGCGATGTCTCCTGCGTTGCGGGCGATACAGTTTCGCTTCCCGGCCGCGGCACTTCCTGTGGTTGTGTTGTCCCCCGAATTCGCTACAATATCCAACGATAGTTACAGCTGTTGTTTCGCTTTGACGTTAACAAAAGGCCGTGTTATGCGGCGGCTTTCCGCTGAGTGTTACGTTGAGGGACAAGATTGAGGGCTGTACAGCCCTCAATTTTAAGATCTTCCAGCACCTCCCTCGGCAGTAAGTGCTATCCCACAATCCCTGCGTATCAACATTCAAAGCAAGATGGCGGCGAACACCGGCAAGAAGGCGAGCTATAAATGTAAGTATTTTCTTTGTTAATAGAGATCCAAAAATTACGAAAACCACTGTATTATCTTAGTTTAATGTCATTTTATGGATTATGTACCTCTGTGTAGCATTACATTTATTTTTATTTTTGACGATATCCGTGCCGGGTGCGGACACGCGATATATCGCCATCCTGGGGTTACAGAAGTCATGTTTCTCGGTGTTAATGTAGTTATGAAGTTGTTTTATCAAGATACAGCCTGCATGAAGTGTCTGCACCGACATTTGTATAAGATTGCCGAGCTAGCGGCGTCTCCTGTAGCCGTAGAGATTGATAGTGTAACGTGCATGGATACGTAGACACGCTGGCCGCTGGCTGGCGGGTCCGACCGTTTAGTCAAGCGGTTAGCGATGTCTCCTGCGTTGCGGGCGATACAGGTTCACTTCCCGGCCGCGGCACTTCCTGTGGTTGTGTTGTCCCCCGAATTCGCTACAATACCCAACGATAGTTACAGCTGTTGTTTCGCTTTGACGTTAACAAAAGGCCGTGTTATGCGGCGGCTTTCCGCTGAGTGTTACGTTGAGGGACAAGATTGAGGGCTGTACAGCCCTCAATTTTAAGATCTTCCAGCACCTCCCTCGGCAGTAAGTGCTATCTCACAATCCCTGCGTATCAACATTCAAAGCAAGATGGCGGCGAACACCGGCAAGAAGGCGAGCTATAAATGTAAGTATTTTCTTTGTTAATAGAGAGCTAAAATTACGAAAACCACTGTATTATCTTAGTTTAGGGTGAATCCCAATTCCTTTCTTAACCCTCAGTCTCAAAAATGCGCGCTCCCGCGAAGTGCTAGTGCCGTCCAAATTCTCAGAGTGTTACGTTGAGGGACAAGATTTTCCAGCACCTCCCTCGGCAGTAAGTGCTATCCCACAATCCCTGCGTATCAACATTCAAAGCAAGATGGCGGCGAACACCGGCAAGAAGGCGAGCTATAAATGTAAGTATTTTCTTTGTTAATAGAGATCCAAAAATTACGAAAACCACTGTATTATCTTAGTTTAATGTCATTTTATGGATTATGTACCTCTGTGTAGCATTACATTTATTTTTATTTTTGACGATATCCGTGCCGGGTGCGGACACGCGATATATCGCCATCCTGGGGTTACAGAAGTCATGTTTCTCGGTGTTAATGTAGTTATGAAGTTGTTTTATCAAGATACAGCCTACATGAAGTGTCTGCACCGACATTTGTATAAGATTGCCGAGCTAGCGGCGTCTCCTGTAGCCGTAGAGATTGATAGTGTAACGTGCATGGATACGTAGACACGCTGGCCGCTTGCTGGAGGGTCCGACCGTTTAGTCAAGCGGTTAGCGATGTCTCCTGCGTTGCGGGCGATACAGTTTCGCTTCCCGGCCGCGGCACTTCCTGTGGTTGTGTTGTCCCCCGAATTCGCTACAATATCCAACGATAGTTACAGCTGTTGTTTCGCTTTGACCTTAACAAAAGGCCGTGTTATGCGGCGGCTTTCCGCTGAGTGTTACGTTGAGGGACAAGATTGAGGGCTGTACAGCCCTCAATTTTAAGATCTTCCAGCACCTCCCTCGGCAGTAAGTGCTATCCCACAATCCCTGCGTATCAACATTCAAAGCAAGATGGCGGCGAACACCGGCAAGAAGGCGAGCTATAAATGTAAGTATTTTCTTTGTTAATAGAGATCCAAAAATTACGAAAACCACTGTATTATCTTAGTTTAATGTCATTTTATGGATTATGTATTTCTGTGTAGCATTACATTTATTTTTATTTTTGACGATATCCGTGCCGGGTGCGGACACGCGATATATCGCCATCCTGGGGTTACAGAAGTCATGTTTCTCGGTGTTAATGTAGTTATGAAGTTGTTTTATCAAGATACAGCCTACATGAAGTGTCTGCACCGACATTTGTATAAGATTGCCGAGCTAGCGGCGTCTCCTGTAGCCGTAGAGATTGATAGTGTAACGTGCATGGATACGTAGACACGCTGGCCGCTTGCTGGCGCGTCCGACCGTTTAGTCAAGCGGTTAGCGATGTCTCCTGCGTTGCGGGTGATACAGGTTCGCTTCCCGGCCGCGGCACTTCCTGTGGTTGTGTTGTCCCCCGAATTCGCTACAATACCCAACGATAGTTACAGCTGTTGTTTCGCTTTGACCTTAACAAAAGGCCGTGTTATGCGGCGGCTTTCCGCTGAGTGTTACGTTGAGGGACAAGATTGAGGGCTGTACAGCCCTCAATTTTAAGATCTTCCAGCACCTCCCTCGGCAGTAAGTGCTATCCCACAATCCCTGCGTATCAACATTCAAAGCAAGATGGCGGCGAACACCGGCAAGAAGGCGAGCTATAAATGTAAGTATTTTCTTTGTTAATAGAGATCCAAAAATTACGAAAACCACTGTATTATCTTAGTTTAATGTCATTTTATGGATTATGTACCTCTGTGTAGCATTACATTTATTTTTATTTTTGACGATATCCGTGCCGGGTGCGGACACGCGATATATCGCCATCCTGGGGTTACAGAAGTCATGTTTCTCGGTGTTAATGTAGTTATGAAGTTGTTTTATCAAGATACCGCCTACATGAAGTGTCTGCACCGACATTTGTATAAGATTGCCGAGCTAGCGGCGTCTCCTGTAGCCGTAGAGATTGATAGTGTAACGTGCATGGATACGTAGACACGCTGGCCGCTGGCTGGAGGGTCCGACCGTTTAGTCAAGCGGTTAGCGATGTCTCCTGCGTTGCGGGCGATACAGGTTCACTTCCCGGCCGCGGCACTTCCTGTGGTTGTGTTGTCCCCCGAATTCGCTACAATACCCAACGATAGTTACAGCTGTTGTTTCGCTTTGACGTTAACAAAAGGCCGTGTTATGCGGCGGCTTTCCGCTGAGTGTTACGTTGAGGGACAAGATTGAGGGCTGTACAGCCCTCAATTTTAAGATCTTCCAGCACCTCCCTCGGCAGTAAGTGCTATCCCACAATCCCTGCGTATCAACATTCAAAGCAAGATGGCGGCGAACACCGGCAAGAAGGCGAGCTATAAATGTAAGTATTTTCTTTGTTAATAGAGATCCAAAAATTACGAAAACCACTGTATTATCTTAGTTTAATGTCATTTTATGGATTATGTACCTCTGTGTAGCATTACATTTATTTTTATTTTTGACGATATCCGTGCCGGGTGCGGACACGCGATATATCGCCATCCTGGGGTTACAGAAGTCATGTTTCTCGGTGTTAATGTAGTTATGAAGTTGTTTTATCAAGATACAGCCTACATGAAGTGTCTGCACCGACATTTGTATAAGATTGCCGAGCTAGCGGCGTCTCCTGTAGCCGTAGAGATTGATAGTGTAACGTGCATGGATACGTAGACACGCTGGCCGCTGGCTGGAGGGTCCGACCGTTTAGTCAAGCGGTTAGCGATGTCTCCTGCGTTGCGGGCGATACAGGTTCACTTCCCGGCCGCGGCACTTCCTATGGTTGTGTTGTCCCCCGAATTCGCTACAATACCCAACGATAGTTACAGCTGTTGTTTCGCTTTGACCTTAACAAAAGGCCGTGTTATGCGGCGGCTTTCCGCTGAGTGTTACGTTGAGGGACAAGATTGAGGGCTGTACAGCCCTCAATTTTAAGATCTTCCAGCACCTCCCTCGGCGGTAAGTGCTATCCCACAATCCCTGCGTATCAACATTCAAAGCAAGATGGCGGCGAACACCGGCAAGAAGGCGAGCTATAAATGTAAGTATTTTCTTTGTTAATAGAGATCCAAAAATTACGAAAACCACTGTATTATCTTAGTTTAATGTCATTTTATGGATTATGTACCTCTGTGTAGCATTACATTTATTTTTATTTTTGACGATATCCGTGCCGGGTGCGGACACGCGATATATCGCCATCCTGGGGTTACAGAAGTCATGTTTCTCGGTGTTAATGTAGTTATGAAGTTGTTTTATCAAGATACAGCCTACATGAAGTGTCTGCACCGACATTTGTATAAGATTGCCGAGCTAGCGGCGTCTCCTGTAGCCGTAGAGATTGATAGTGTAACGTGCATGGATACGTAGACACGCTGGCCGCTTGCTGGAGGGTCCGACCGTTTAGTCAAGCGGTTAGCGATGTCTCCTGCGTTGCGGGCGATACAGTTTCGCTTCCCGGCCGCGGCACTTCCTGTGGTTGTGTTGTCCCCCGAATTCGCTACAATATCCAACGATAGTTACAGCTGTTGTTTCGCTTTGACCTTAACAAAAGGCCGTGTTATGCGGCGGCTTTCCGCTGAGTGTTACGTTGAGGGACAAGATTGAGGGCTGTACAGCCCTCAATTTTAAGATCTTCCAGCACCTCCCTCGGCAGTAAGTGCTATCCCACAATCCCTGCGTATCAACATTCAAAGCAAGATGGCGGCGAACACCGGCAAGAAGGCGAGCTATAAATGTAAGTATTTTCTTTGTTAATAGAGATCCAAAAATTACGAAAACCACTGTATTATCTTAGTTTAATGTCATTTTATGGATTATGTATTTCTGTGTAGCATTACATTTATTTTTATTTTTGACGATATCCGTGCCGGGTGCGGACACGCGATATATCGCCATCCTGGGGTTACAGAAGTCATGTTTCTCGGTGTTAATGTAGTTATGAAGTTGTTTTATCAAGATACAGCCTACATGAAGTGTCTGCACCGACATTTGTATAAGATTGCCGAGCTAGCGGCGTCTCCTGTAGCCGTAGAGATTGATAGTGTAACGTGCATGGATACGTAGACACGCTGGCCGCTTGCTGGCGCGTCCGACCGTTTAGTCAAGCGGTTAGCGATGTCTCCTGCGTTGCGGGTGATACCGGTTCGCTTCCCGGCCGCGGCACTTCCTGTGGTTGTGTTGTCCCCCGAATTCGCTACAATACCCAACGATAGTTACAGCTGTTGTTTCGCTTTGACCTTAACAAAAGGCCGTGTTATGCGGCGGCTTTCCGCTGAGTGTTACGTTGAGGGACAAGATTGAGGGCTGTACAGCCCTCAATTTTAAGATCTTCCAGCACCTCCCTCGGCAGTAAGTGCTATCCCACAATCCCTGCGTATCAACATTCAAAGCAAGATGGCGGCGAACACCGGCAAGAAGGCGAGCTATAAATGTAAGTATTTTCTTTGTTAATAGAGATCCAAAAATTACGAAAACCACTGTATTATCTTAGTTTAATGTCATTTTATGGATTATGTACCTCTGTGTAGCATTACATTTATTTTTATTTTTGACGATATCCGTGCCGGGTGCGGACACGCGATATATCGCCATCCTGGGGTTACAGAAGTCATGTTTCTCGGTGTTAATGTAGTTATGAAGTTGTTTTATCAAGATACAGCCTACATGAAGTGTCTGCACCGACGTTTGTATAAGATTGCCGAGCTAGCGGCGTCTCCTGTAGCCGTAGAGATTGATAGTGTAACGTGCATGGATACGTAGACACGCTGGCCGCTTGCTGGAGGGTCCGACCGTTTAGTCAAGCGGTTAGCGATGTCTCCTGCGTTGCGGGCGATACAGTTTCGCTTCCCGGCCGCGGCACTTCCTGTGGTTGTGTTGTCCCCCGAATTCGCTACAATATCCAACGATAGTTACAGCTGTTGTTTCGCTTTGACGTTAACAAAAGGCCGTGTTATGCGGCGGCTTTCCGCTGAGTGTTACGTTGAGGGACAAGATTGAGGGCTGTACAGCCCTCAATTTTAAGATCTTCCAGCACCTCCCTCGGCAGTAAGTGCTATCCCACAATCCCTGCGTATCAACATTCAAAGCAAGATGGCGGCGAACACCGGCAAGAAGGCGAGCTATAAATGTAAGTATTTTCTTTGTTAATAGAGATCCAAAAATTACGAAAACCACTGTATTATCTTAGTTTAATGTCATTTTATGGATTATGTACCTCTGTGTAGCATTACATTTATTTTTATTTTTGACGATATCCGTGCCGGGTGCGGACACGCGATATATCGCCATCCTGGGGTTACAGAAGTCATGTTTCTCGGTGTTAATGTAGTTATGAAGTTGTTTTATCAAGATACAGCCTGCATGAAGTGTCTGCACCGACATTTGTATAAGATTGCCGAGCTAGCGGCGTCTCCTGTAGCCGTAGAGATTGATAGTGTAACGTGCATGGATACGTAGACACGCTGGCCGCTGGCTGGCGGGTCCGACCGTTTAGTCAAGCGGTTAGCGATGTCTCCTGCGTTGCGGGCGATACAGGTTCACTTCCCGGCCGCGGCACTTCCTGTGGCTGTGTTGTCCCCCGAATTCGCTACAATACCCAACGATAGTTACAGCTGTTGTTTCGCTTTGACGTTAACAAAAGGCCGTGTTATGCGGCGGCTTTCCGCTGAGTGTTACGTTGAGGGACAAGATTGAGGGCTGTACAGCCCTCAATTTTAAGATCTTCCAGCACCTCCCTCGGCAGTAAGTGCTATCTCACAATCCCTGCGTATCAACATTCAAAGCAAGATGGCGGCGAACACCGGCAAGAAGGCGAGCTATAAATGTAAGTATTTTCTTTGTTAATAGAGATCCAAAAATTACGAAAACCACTGTATTATCTTAGTTTAATGTCATTTTATGGATTATGTACCTCTGTGTAGCATTACATTTATTTTTATTTTTGACGATATCCGTGCCGGGTGCGGACACGCGATATATCGCCATCCTGGGGTTACAGAAGTCATGTTTCTCGGTGTTAATGTAGTTATGAAGTTGTTTTATCAAGATACAGCCTACATGAAGTGTCTGCACCGACATTTGTATAAGATTGCCGAGCTAGCGGCGTCTCCTGTAGCCGTAGAGATTGATAGTGTAACGTGCATGGATACGTAGACACGCTGGCCGCTTGCTGGAGGGTCCGACCGTTTAGTCAAGCGGTTAGCGATGTCTCCTGCGTTGCGGGCGATACAGTTTCGCTTCCCGGCCGCGGCACTTCCTGTGGTTGTGTTGTCCCCCGAATTCGCTACAATATCCAACGATAGTTACAGCTGTTGTTTCGCTTTGACCTTAACAAAAGGCCGTGTTATGCGGCGGCTTTCCGCTGAGTGTTACGTTGAGGGACAAGATTGAGGGCTGTACAGCCCTCAATTTTAAGATCTTCCAGCACCTCCCTCGGCAGTAAGTGCTATCCCACAATCCCTGCGTATCAACATTCAAAGCAAGATGGCGGCGAACACCGGCAAGAAGGCGAGCTATAAATGTAAGTATTTTCTTTGTTAATAGAGATCCAAAAATTACGAAAACCACTGTATTATCTTAGTTTAATGTCATTTTATGGATTATGTATTTCTGTGTAGCATTACATTTATTTTTATTTTTGACGATATCCGTGCCGGGTGCGGACACGCGATATATCGCCATCCTGGGGTTACAGAAGTCATGTTTCTCGGTGTTAATGTAGTTATGAAGTTGTTTTATCAAGATACAGCCTACATGAAGTGTCTGCACCGACATTTGTATAAGATTGCCGAGCTAGCGGCGTCTCCTGTAGCCGTAGAGATTGATAGTGTAACGTGCATGGATACGTAGACACGCTGGCCGCTTGCTGGCGCGTCCGACCGTTTAGTCAAGCGGTTAGCGATGTCTCCTGCGTTGCGGGTGATACAGGTTCGCTTCCCGGCCGCGGCACTTCCTGTGGTTGTGTTGTCCCCCGAATTCGCTACAATACCCAACGATAGTTACAGCTGTTGTTTCGCTTTGACCTTAACAAAAGGCCGTGTTATGCGGCGGCTTTCCGCTGAGTGTTACGTTGAGGGACAAGATTGAGGGCTGTACAGCCCTCAATTTTAAGATCTTCCAGCACCTCCCTCGGCAGTAAGTGCTATCCCACAATCCCTGCGTATCAACATTCAAAGCAAGATGGCGGCGAACACCGGCAAGAAGGCGAGCTATAAATGTAAGTATTTTCTTTGTTAATAGAGATCCAAAAATTACGAAAACCACTGTATTATCTTAGTTTAATGTCATTTTATGGATTATGTACCTCTGTGTAGCATTACATTTATTTTTATTTTTGACGATATCCGTGCCGGGTGCGGACACGCGATATATCGCCATCCTGGGGTTACAGAAGTCATGTTTCTCGGTGTTAATGTAGTTATGAAGTTGTTTTATCAAGATACAGCCTACATGAAGTGTCTGCACCGACATTTGTATAAGATTGCCGAGCTAGCGGCGTCTCCTGTAGCCGTAGAGATTGATAGTGTAACGTGCATGGATACGTAGACACGCTGGCCGCTTGCTGGAGGGTCCGACCGTTTAGTCAAGCGGTTAGCGATGTCTCCTGCGTTGCGGGCGATACAGTTTCGCTTCCCGGCCGCGGCACTTCCTGTGGTTGTGTTGTCCCCCGAATTCGCTACAATATCCAACGATAGTTACAGCTGTTGTTTCGCTTTGACGTTAACAAAAGGCCGTGTTATGCGGCGGCTTTCCGCTGAGTGTTACGTTGAGGGACAAGATTGAGGGCTGTACAGCCCTCAATTTTAAGATCTTCCAGCACCTCCCTCGGCAGTAAGTGCTATCCCACAATCCCTGCGTATCAACATTCAAAGCAAGATGGCGGCGAACACCGGCAAGAAGGCGAGCTATAAATGTAAGTATTTTCTTTGTTAATAGAGATCCAAAAATTACGAAAACCACTGTATTATCTTAGTTTAATGTCATTTTATGGATTATGTACCTCTGTGTAGCATTACATTTATTTTTATTTTTGACGATATCCGTGCCGGGTGCGGACACGCGATATATCGCCATCCTGGGGTTACAGAAGTCATGTTTCTCGGTGTTAATGTAGTTATGAAGTTGTTTTATCAAGATACAGCCTGCATGAAGTGTCTGCACCGACATTTGTATAAGATTGCCGAGCTAGCGGCGTCTCCTGTAGCCGTAGAGATTGATAGTGTAACGTGCATGGATACGTAGACACGCTGGCCGCTGGCTGGAGGGTCCGACCGTTTAGTCAAGCGGTTAGCGATGTCTCCTGCGTTGCGGGCGATACAGGTTCACTTCCCGGCCGCGGCACTTCCTGTGGTTGTGTTGTCCCCCGAATTCGCTACAATACCCAACGATAGTTACAGCTGTTGTTTCGCTTTGACCTTAACAAAAGGCCGTGTTATGCGGCGGCTTTCCGCTGAGTGTTACGTTGAGGGACAAGATTGAGGGCTGTACAGCCCTCAATTTTAAGATCTTCCAGCACCTCCCTCGGCAGTAAGTGCTATCCCACAATCCCTGCGTATCAACATTCAAAGCAAGATGGCGGCGAACACCGGCAAGAAGGCGAGCTATAAATGTAAGTATTTTCTTTGTTAATAGAGATCCAAAAATTACGAAAACCACTGTATTATCTTAGTTTAATGTCATTTTATGGATTATGTACCTCTGTGTAGCATTACATTTATTTTTATTTTTGACGATATCCGTGCCGGGTGCGGACACGCGATATATCGCCATCCTGGGGTTACAGAAGTCATGTTTCTCGGTGTTAATGTAGTTATGAAGTTGTTTTATCAAGATACAGCCTACATGAAGTGTCTGCACCGACGTTTGTATAAGATTGCCGAGCTAGCGGCGTCTCCTGTAGCCGTAGAGATTGATAGTGTAACGTGCATGGATACGTAGACACGCTGGCCGCTTGCTGGAGGGTCCGACCGTTTAGTCAAGCGGTTAGCGATGTCTCCTGCGTTGCGGGCGATACAGTTTCGCTTCCCGGCCGCGGCACTTCCTGTGGTTGTGTTGTCCCCCGAATTCGCTACAATATCCAACGATAGTTACAGCTGTTGTTTCGCTTTGACCTTAACAAAAGGCCGTGTTATGCGGCGGCTTTCCGCTGAGTGTTACGTTGAGGGACAAGATTGAGGGCTGTACAGCCCTCAATTTTAAGATCTTCCAGCACCTCCCTCGGCAGTAAGTGCTATCCCACAATCCCTGCGTATCAACATTCAAAGCAAGATGGCGGCGAACACCGGCAAGAAGGCGAGCTATAAATGTAAGTATTTTCTTTGTTAATAGAGATCCAAAAATTACGAAAACCACTGTATTATCTTAGTTTAATGTCATTTTATGGATTATGTATTTCTGTGTAGCATTACATTTATTTTTATTTTTGACGATATCCGTGCCGGGTGCGGACACGCGATATATCGCCATCCTGGGGTTACAGAAGTCATGTTTCTCGGTGTTAATGTAGTTATGAAGTTGTTTTATCAAGATACAGCCTACATGAAGTGTCTGCACCGACATTTGTATAAGATTGCCGAGCTAGCGGCGTCTCCTGTAGCCGTAGAGATTGATAGTGTAACGTGCATGGATACGTAGACACGCTGGCCGCTTGCTGGCGCGTCCGACCGTTTAGTCAAGCGGTTAGCGATGTCTCCTGCGTTGCGGGTGATACAGGTTCGCTTCCCGGCCGCGGCACTTCCTGTGGTTGTGTTGTCCCCCGAATTCGCTACAATACCCAACGATAGTTACAGCTGTTGTTTCGCTTTGACCTTAACAAAAGGCCGTGTTATGCGGCGGCTTTCCGCTGAGTGTTACGTTGAGGGACAAGATTGAGGGCTGTACAGCCCTCAATTTTAAGATCTTCCAGCACCTCCCTCGGCAGTAAGTGCTATCCCACAATCCCTGCGTATCAACATTCAAAGCAAGATGGCGGCGAACACCGGCAAGAAGGCGAGCTATAAATGTAAGTATTTTCTTTGTTAATAGAGATCCAAAAATTACGAAAACCACTGTATTATCTTAGTTTAATGTCATTTTATGGATTATGTACCTCTGTGTAGCATTACATTTATTTTTATTTTTGACGATATCCGTGCCGGGTGCGGACACGCGATATATCGCCATCCTGGGGTTACAGAAGTCATGTTTCTCGGTGTTAATGTAGTTATGAAGTTGTTTTATCAAGATACAGCCTACATGAAGTGTCTGCACCGACATTTGTATAAGATTGCCGAGCTAGCGGCGTCTCCTGTAGCCGTAGAGATTGATAGTGTAACGTGCATGGATACGTAGACACGCTGGCCGCTTGCTGGAGGGTCCGACCGTTTAGTCAAGCGGTTAGCGATGTCTCCTGCGTTGCGGGCGATACAGTTTCGCTTCCCGGCCGCGGCACTTCCTGTGGTTGTGTTGTCCCCCGAATTCGCTACAATATCCAACGATAGTTACAGCTGTTGTTTCGCTTTGACGTTAACAAAAGGCCGTGTTATGCGGCGGCTTTCCGCTGAGTGTTACGTTGAGGGACAAGATTGAGGGCTGTACAGCCCTCAATTTTAAGATCTTCCAGCACCTCCCTCGGCAGTAAGTGCTATCCCACAATCCCTGCGTATCAACATTCAAAGCAAGATGGCGGCGAACACCGGCAAGAAGGCGAGCTATAAATGTAAGTATTTTCTTTGTTAATAGAGATCCAAAAATTACGAAAACCACTGTATTATCTTAGTTTAATGTCATTTTATGGATTATGTACCTCTGTGTAGCATTACATTTATTTTTATTTTTGACGATATCCGTGCCGGGTGCGGACACGCGATATATCGCCATCCTGGGGTTACAGAAGTCATGTTTCTCGGTGTTAATGTAGTTATGAAGTTGTTTTATCAAGATACAGCCTGCATGAAGTGTCTGCACCGACATTTGTATAAGATTGCCGAGCTAGCGGCGTCTCCTGTAGCCGTAGAGATTGATAGTGTAACGTGCATGGATACGTAGACACGCTGGCCGCTGGCTGGCGGGTCCGACCGTTTAGTCAAGCGGTTAGCGATGTCTCCTGCGTTGCGGGCGATACAGGTTCACTTCCCGGCCGCGGCACTTCCTGTGGTTGTGTTGTCCCCCGAATTCGCTACAATATCCAACGATAGTTACAGCTGTTGTTTCGCTTTGACGTTAACAAAAGGCCGTGTTATGCGGCGGCTTTCCGCTGAGTGTTACGTTGAGGGACAAGATTGAGGGCTGTACAGCCCTCAATTTTAAGATCTTCCAGCACCTCCCTCGGCAGTAAGTGCTATCCCACAATCCCTGCGTATCAACATTCAAAGCAAGATGGCGGCGAACACCGGCAAGAAGGCGAGCTATAAATGTAAGTATTTTCTTTGTTAATAGAGATCCAAAAATTACGAAAACCACTGTATTATCTTAGTTTAATGTCATTTTATGGATTATGTATTTCTGTGTAGCATTACATTTATTTTATTTTTGACGATATCCGTGCCGGGTGCGGACACGCGATATATCGCCATCCTGGGGTTACAGAAGTCATGTTTCTCGGTGTTAATGTAGTTATGAAGTTGTTTTATCAAGATACAGCCTACATGAAGTGTCTGCACCGACATTTGTATAAGATTGCCGAGCTAGCGGCGTCTCCTGTAGCCGTAGAGATTGATAGTGTAACGTGCATGGATACGTAGACACGCTGGCCGCTTGCTGGCGCGTCCGACCGTTTAGTCAAGCGGTTAGCGATGTCTCCTGCGTTGCGGGTGATACAGGTTCGCTTCCCGGCCGCGGCACTTCCTGTGGTTGTGTTGTCCCCCGAATTCGCTACAATACCCAACGATAGTTACAGCTGTTGTTTCGCTTTGACCTTAACAAAAGGCCGTGTTATGCGGCGGCTTTCCGCTGAGTGTTACGTTGAGGGACAAGATTGAGGGCTGTACAGCCCTCAATTTTAAGATCTTCCAGCACCTCCCTCGGCAGTAAGTGCTATCCCACAATCCCTGCGTATCAACATTCAAAGCAAGATGGCGGCGAACACCGGCAAGAAGGCGAGCTATAAATGTAAGTATTTTCTTTGTTAATAGAGATCCAAAAATTACGAAAACCACTGTATTATCTTAGTTTAATGTCATTTTATGGATTATGTACCTCTGTGTAGCATTACATTTATTTTTATTTTTGACGATATCCGTGCCGGGTGCGGACACGCGATATATCGCCATCCTGGGGTTACAGAAGTCATGTTTCTCGGTGTTAATGTAGTTATGAAGTTGTTTTATCAAGATACAGCCTACATGAAGTGTCTGCACCGACATTTGTATAAGATTGCCGAGCTAGCGGCGTCTCCTGTAGCCGTAGAGATTGATAGTGTAACGTGCATGGATACGTAGACACGCTGGCCGCTTGCTGGAGGGTCCGACCGTTTAGTCAAGCGGTTAGCGATGTCTCCTGCGTTGCGGGCGATACAGTTTCGCTTCCCGGCCGCGGCACTTCCTGTGGTTGTGTTGTCCCCCGAATTCGCTACAATATCCAACGATAGTTACAGCTGTTGTTTCGCTTTGACGTTAACAAAAGGCCGTGTTATGCGGCGGCTTTCCGCTGAGTGTTACGTTGAGGGACAAGATTGAGGGCTGTACAGCCCTCAATTTTAAGATCTTCCAGCACCTCCCTCGGCAGTAAGTGCTATCCCACAATCCCTGCGTATCAACATTCAAAGCAAGATGGCGGCGAACACCGGCAAGAAGGCGAGCTATAAATGTAAGTATTTTCTTTGTTAATAGAGATCCAAAAATTACGAAAACCACTGTATTATCTTAGTTTAATGTCATTTTATGGATTATGTACCTCTGTGTAGCATTACATTTATTTTTATTTTTGACGATATCCGTGCCGGGTGCGGACACGCGATATATCGCCATCCTGGGGTTACAGAAGTCATGTTTCTCGGTGTTAATGTAGTTATGAAGTTGTTTTATCAAGATACAGCCTGCATGAAGTGTCTGCACCGACATTTGTATAAGATTGCCGAGCTAGCGGCGTCTCCTGTAGCCGTAGAGATTGATAGTGTAACGTGCATGGATACGTAGACACGCTGGCCGCTGGCTGGCGGGTCCGACCGTTTAGTCAAGCGGTTAGCGATGTCTCCTGCGTTGCGGGCGATACAGGTTCACTTCCCGGCCGCGGCACTTCCTGTGGTTGTGTTGTCCCCCGAATTCGCTACAATATCCAACGATAGTTACAGCTGTTGTTTCGCTTTGACGTTAACAAAAGGCCGTGTTATGCGGCGGCTTTCCGCTGAGTGTTACGTTGAGGGACAAGATTGAGGGCTGTACAGCCCTCAATTTTAAGATCTTCCAGCACCTCCCTCGGCAGTAAGTGCTATCCCACAATCCCTGCGTATCAACATTCAAAGCAAGATGGCGGCGAACACCGGCAAGAAGGCGAGCTATAAATGTAAGTATTTTCTTTGTTAATAGAGATCCAAAAATTACGAAAACCACTGTATTATCTTAGTTTAATGTCATTTTATGGATTATGTATTTCTGTGTAGCATTACATTTATTTTATTTTTGACGATATCCGTGCCGGGTGCGGACACGCGATATATCGCCATCCTGGGGTTACAGAAGTCATGTTTCTCGGTGTTAATGTAGTTATGAAGTTGTTTTATCAAGATACAGCCTACATGAAGTGTCTGCACCGACATTTGTATAAGATTGCCGAGCTAGCGGCGTCTCCTGTAGCCGTAGAGATTGATAGTGTAACGTGCATGGATACGTAGACACGCTGGCCGCTTGCTGGCGCGTCCGACCGTTTAGTCAAGCGGTTAGCGATGTCTCCTGCGTTGCGGGTGATACAGGTTCGCTTCCCGGCCGCGGCACTTCCTGTGGTTGTGTTGTCCCCCGAATTCGCTACAATACCCAACGATAGTTACAGCTGTTGTTTCGCTTTGACCTTAACAAAAGGCCGTGTTATGCGGCGGCTTTCCGCTGAGTGTTACGTTGAGGGACAAGATTGAGGGCTGTACAGCCCTCAATTTTAAGATCTTCCAGCACCTCCCTCGGCAGTAAGTGCTATCCCACAATCCCTGCGTATCAACATTCAAAGCAAGATGGCGGCGAACACCGGCAAGAAGGCGAGCTATAAATGTAAGTATTTTCTTTGTTAATAGAGATCCAAAAATTACGAAAACCACTGTATTATCTTAGTTTAATGTCATTTTATGGATTATGTACCTCTGTGTAGCATTACATTTATTTTTATTTTTGACGATATCCGTGCCGGGTGCGGACACGCGATATATCGCCATCCTGGGGTTACAGAAGTCATGTTTCTCGGTGTTAATGTAGTTATGAAGTTGTTTTATCAAGATACAGCCTACATGAAGTGTCTGCACCGACATTTGTATAAGATTGCCGAGCTAGCGGCGTCTCCTGTAGCCGTAGAGATTGATAGTGTAACGTGCATGGATACGTAGACACGCTGGCCGCTTGCTGGAGGGTCCGACCGTTTAGTCAAGCGGTTAGCGATGTCTCCTGCGTTGCGGGCGATACAGTTTCGCTTCCCGGCCGCGGCACTTCCTGTGGTTGTGTTGTCCCCCGAATTCGCTACAATATCCAACGATAGTTACAGCTGTTGTTTCGCTTTGACGTTAACAAAAGGCCGTGTTATGCGGCGGCTTTCCGCTGAGTGTTACGTTGAGGGACAAGATTGAGGGCTGTACAGCCCTCAATTTTAAGATCTTCCAGCACCTCCCTCGGCAGTAAGTGCTATCCCACAATCCCTGCGTATCAACATTCAAAGCAAGATGGCGGCGAACACCGGCAAGAAGGCGAGCTATAAATGTAAGTATTTTCTTTGTTAATAGAGATCCAAAAATTACGAAAACCACTGTATTATCTTAGTTTAATGTCATTTTATGGATTATGTACCTCTGTGTAGCATTACATTTATTTTTATTTTTGACGATATCCGTGCCGGGTGCGGACACGCGATATATCGCCATCCTGGGGTTACAGAAGTCATGTTTCTCGGTGTTAATGTAGTTATGAAGTAGTTTTATCAAGATACAGCCTGCATGAAGTGTCTGCACCGACATTTGTATAAGATTGCCGAGCTAGCGGCGTCTCCTGTAGCCGTAGAGATTGATAGTGTAACGTGCATGGATACGTAGACACGCTGGCCGCTGGCTGGCGGGTCCGACCGTTTAGTCAAGCGGTTAGCGATGTCTCCTGCGTTGCGGGCGATACAGGTTCACTTCCCGGCCGCGGCACTTCCTGTGGTTGTGTTGTCCCCCGAATTCGCTACAATACCCAACGATAGTTACAGCTGTTGTTTCGCTTTGACGTTAACAAAAGGCCGTGTTATGCGGCGGCTTTCCGCTGAGTGTTACGTTGAGGGACAAGATTGAGGGCTGTACAGCCCTCAATTTTAAGATCTTCCAGCACCTCCCTCGGCAGTAAGTGCTATCTCACAATCCCTGCGTATCAACATTCAAAGCAAGATGGCGGCGAACACCGGCAAGAAGGCGAGCTATAAATGTAAGTATTTTCTTTGTTAATAGAGAGCTAAAATTACGAAAACCACTGTATTATCTTAGTTTAGGGTGAATCCCAATTCCTTTCTTAACCCTCAGTCTCAAAAATGCGCGCTCCCGCGAAGTGCTAGTGCCGTCCAAATTCTCAGAGTGTTACGTTGAGGGACAAGATTTTCCAGCACCTCCCTCGGCAGTAAGTGCTATCCCACAATCCCTGCGTATCAACATTCAAAGCAAGATGGCGGCGAACACCGGCAAGAAGGCGAGCTATAAATGTAAGTATTTTCTTTGTTAATAGAGATCCAAAAATTACGAAAACCACTGTATTATCTTAGTTTAATGTCATTTTATGGATTATGTACCTCTGTGTAGCATTACATTTATTTTTATTTTTGACGATATCCGTGCCGGGTGCGGACACGCGATATATCGCCATCCTGGGGTTACAGAAGTCATGTTTCTCGGTGTTAATGTAGTTATGAAGTTGTTTTATCAAGATACAGCCTACATGAAGTGTCTGCACCGACATTTGTATAAGATTGCCGAGCTAGCGGCGTCTCCTGTAGCCGTAGAGATTGATAGTGTAACGTGCATGGATACGTAGACACGCTGGCCGCTTGCTGGAGGGTCCGACCGTTTAGTCAAGCGGTTAGCGATGTCTCCTGCGTTGCGGGCGATACAGTTTCGCTTCCCGGCCGCGGCACTTCCTGTGGTTGTGTTGTCCCCCGAATTCGCTACAATATCCAACGATAGTTACAGCTGTTGTTTCGCTTTGACCTTAACAAAAGGCCGTGTTATGCGGCGGCTTTCCGCTGAGTGTTACGTTGAGGGACAAGATTGAGGGCTGTACAGCCCTCAATTTTAAGATCTTCCAGCACCTCCCTCGGCAGTAAGTGCTATCCCACAATCCCTGCGTATCAACATTCAAAGCAAGATGGCGGCGAACACCGGCAAGAAGGCGAGCTATAAATGTAAGTATTTTCTTTGTTAATAGAGATCCAAAAATTACGAAAACCACTGTATTATCTTAGTTTAATGTCATTTTATGGATTATGTATTTCTGTGTAGCATTACATTTATTTTTATTTTTGACGATATCCGTGCCGGGTGCGGACACGCGATATATCGCCATCCTGGGGTTACAGAAGTCATGTTTCTCGGTGTTAATGTAGTTATGAAGTTGTTTTATCAAGATACAGCCTACATGAAGTGTCTGCACCGACATTTGTATAAGATTGCCGAGCTAGCGGCGTCTCCTGTAGCCGTAGAGATTGATAGTGTAACGTGCATGGATACGTAGACACGCTGGCCGCTTGCTGGCGCGTCCGACCGTTTAGTCAAGCGGTTAGCGATGTCTCCTGCGTTGCGGGTGATACAGGTTCGCTTCCCGGCCGCGGCACTTCCTGTGGTTGTGTTGTCCCCCGAATTCGCTACAATACCCAACGATAGTTACAGCTGTTGTTTCGCTTTGACCTTAACAAAAGGCCGTGTTATGCGGCGGCTTTCCGCTGAGTGTTACGTTGAGGGACAAGATTGAGGGCTGTACAGCCCTCAATTTTAAGATCTTCCAGCACCTCCCTCGGCAGTAAGTGCTATCCCACAATCCCTGCGTATCAACATTCAAAGCAAGATGGCGGCGAACACCGGCAAGAAGGCGAGCTATAAATGTAAGTATTTTCTTTGTTAATAGAGATCCAAAAATTACGAAAACCACTGTATTATCTTAGTTTAATGTCATTTTATGGATTATGTATTTCTGTGTAGCATTACATTTATTTTTATTTTTGACGATATCCGTGCCGGGTGCGGACACGCGATATATCGCCATCCTGGGGTTACAGAAGTCATGTTTCTCGGTGTTAATGTAGTTATGAAGTTGTTTTATCAAGATACAGCCTACATGAAGTGTCTGCACCGACATTTGTATAAGATTGCCGAGCTAGCGGCGTCTCCTGTAGCCGTAGAGATTGATAGTGTAACGTGCATGGATACGTAGACACGCTGGCCGCTTGCTGGCGCGTCCGACCGTTTAGTCAAGCGGTTAGCGATGTCTCCTGCGTTGCGGGTGATACAGGTTCGCTTCCCGGCCGCGGCACTTCCTGTGGTTGTGTTGTCCCCCGAATTCGCTACAATACCCAACGATAGTTACAGCTGTTGTTTCGCTTTGACCTTAACAAAAGGCCGTGTTATGCGGCGGCTTTCCGCTGAGTGTTACGTTGAGGGACAAGATTGAGGGCTGTACAGCCCTCAATTTTAAGATCTTCCAGCACCTCCCTCGGCAGTAAGTGCTATCCCACAATCCCTGCGTATCAACATTCAAAGCAAGATGGCGGCGAACACCGGCAAGAAGGCGAGCTATAAATGTAAGTATTTTCTTTGTTAATAGAGATCCAAAAATTACGAAAACCACTGTATTATCTTAGTTTAATGTCATTTTATGGATTATGTACCTCTGTGTAGCATTACATTTATTTTTATTTTTGACGATATCCGTGCCGGGTGCGGACACGCGATATATCGCCATCCTGGGGTTACAGAAGTCATGTTTCTCGGTGTTAATGTAGTTATGAAGTTGTTTTATCAAGATACAGCCTACATGAAGTGTCTGCACCGACATTTGTATAAGATTGCCGAGCTAGCGGCGTCTCCTGTAGCCGTAGAGATTGATAGTGTAACGTGCATGGATACGTAGACACGCTGGCCGCTGGCTGGAGGGTCCGACCGTTTAGTCAAGCGGTTAGCGATGTCTCCTGCGTTGCGGGCGATACAGGTTCACTTCCCGGCCGCGGCACTTCCTGTGGTTGTGTTGTCCCCCGAATTCGCTACAATATCCAACGATAGTTACAGCTGTTGTTTCGCTTTGACGTTAACAAAAGGCCGTGTTATGCGGCGGCTTTCCGCTGAGTGTTACGTTGAGGGACAAGATTGAGGGCTGTACAGCCCTCAATTTTAAGATCTTCCAGCACCTCCCTCGGCAGTAAGTGCTATCCCACAATCCCTGCGTATCAACATTCAAAGCAAGATGGCGGCGAACACCGGCAAGAAGGCGAGCTATAAATGTAAGTATTTTCTTTGTTAATAGAGATCCAAAAATTACGAAAACCACTGTATTATCTTAGTTTAATGTCATTTTATGGATTATGTACCTCTGTGTAGCATTACATTTATTTTTATTTTTGACGATATCCGTGCCGGGTGCGGACACGCGATATATCGCCATCCTGGGGTTACAGAAGTCATGTTTCTCGGTGTTAATGTAGTTATGAAGTTGTTTTATCAAGATACAGCCTGCATGAAGTGTCTGCACCGACATTTGTATAAGATTGCCGAGCTAGCGGCGTCTCCTGTAGCCGTAGAGATTGATAGTGTAACGTGCATGGATACGTAGACACGCTGGCCGCTGGCTGGCGGGTCCGACCGTTTAGTCAAGCGGTTAGCGATGTCTCCTGCGTTGCGGGCGATACAGGTTCACTTCCCGGCCGCGGCACTTCCTGTGGTTGTGTTGTCCCCCGAATTCGCTACAATATCCAACGATAGTTACAGCTGTTGTTTCGCTTTGACGTTAACAAAAGGCCGTGTTATGCGGCGGCTTTCCGCTGAGTGTTACGTTGAGGGACAAGATTGAGGGCTGTACAGCCCTCAATTTTAAGATCTTCCAGCACCTCCCTCGGCAGTAAGTGCTATCCCACAATCCCTGCGTATCAACATTCAAAGCAAGATGGCGGCGAACACCGGCAAGAAGGCGAGCTATAAATGTAAGTATTTTCTTTGTTAATAGAGATCCAAAAATTACGAAAACCACTGTATTATCTTAGTTTAATGTCATTTTATGGATTATGTATTTCTGTGTAGCATTACATTTATTTTATTTTTGACGATATCCGTGCCGGGTGCGGACACGCGATATATCGCCATCCTGGGGTTACAGAAGTCATGTTTCTCGGTGTTAATGTAGTTATGAAGTTGTTTTATCAAGATACAGCCTACATGAAGTGTCTGCACCGACATTTGTATAAGATTGCCGAGCTAGCGGCGTCTCCTGTAGCCGTAGAGATTGATAGTGTAACGTGCATGGATACGTAGACACGCTGGCCGCTTGCTGGCGCGTCCGACCGTTTAGTCAAGCGGTTAGCGATGTCTCCTGCGTTGCGGGTGATACAGGTTCGCTTCCCGGCCGCGGCACTTCCTGTGGTTGTGTTGTCCCCCGAATTCGCTACAATACCCAACGATAGTTACAGCTGTTGTTTCGCTTTGACCTTAACAAAAGGCCGTGTTATGCGGCGGCTTTCCGCTGAGTGTTACGTTGAGGGACAAGATTGAGGGCTGTACAGCCCTCAATTTTAAGATCTTCCAGCACCTCCCTCGGCAGTAAGTGCTATCCCACAATCCCTGCGTATCAACATTCAAAGCAAGATGGCGGCGAACACCGGCAAGAAGGCGAGCTATAAATGTAAGTATTTTCTTTGTTAATAGAGATCCAAAAATTACGAAAACCACTGTATTATCTTAGTTTAATGTCATTTTATGGATTATGTACCTCTGTGTAGCATTACATTTATTTTTATTTTTGACGATATCCGTGCCGGGTGCGGACACGCGATATATCGCCATCCTGGGGTTACAGAAGTCATGTTTCTCGGTGTTAATGTAGTTATGAAGTTGTTTTATCAAGATACAGCCTACATGAAGTGTCTGCACCGACATTTGTATAAGATTGCCGAGCTAGCGGCGTCTCCTGTAGCCGTAGAGATTGATAGTGTAACGTGCATGGATACGTAGACACGCTGGCCGCTTGCTGGAGGGTCCGACCGTTTAGTCAAGCGGTTAGCGATGTCTCCTGCGTTGCGGGCGATACAGTTTCGCTTCCCGGCCGCGGCACTTCCTGTGGTTGTGTTGTCCCCCGAATTCGCTACAATATCCAACGATAGTTACAGCTGTTGTTTCGCTTTGACGTTAACAAAAGGCCGTGTTATGCGGCGGCTTTCCGCTGAGTGTTACGTTGAGGGACAAGATTGAGGGCTGTACAGCCCTCAATTTTAAGATCTTCCAGCACCTCCCTCGGCAGTAAGTGCTATCCCACAATCCCTGCGTATCAACATTCAAAGCAAGATGGCGGCGAACACCGGCAAGAAGGCGAGCTATAAATGTAAGTATTTTCTTTGTTAATAGAGATCCAAAAATTACGAAAACCACTGTATTATCTTAGTTTAATGTCATTTTATGGATTATGTACCTCTGTGTAGCATTACATTTATTTTTATTTTTGACGATATCCGTGCCGGGTGCGGACACGCGATATATCGCCATCCTGGGGTTACAGAAGTCATGTTTCTCGGTGTTAATGTAGTTATGAAGTTGTTTTATCAAGATACAGCCTGCATGAAGTGTCTGCACCGACATTTGTATAAGATTGCCGAGCTAGCGGCGTCTCCTGTAGCCGTAGAGATTGATAGTGTAACGTGCATGGATACGTAGACACGCTGGCCGCTGGCTGGCGGGTCCGACCGTTTAGTCAAGCGGTTAGCGATGTCTCCTGCGTTGCGGGCGATACAGGTTCACTTCCCGGCCGCGGCACTTCCTGTGGTTGTGTTGTCCCCCGAATTCGCTACAATACCCAACGATAGTTACAGCTGTTGTTTCGCTTTGACGTTAACAAAAGGCCGTGTTATGCGGCGGCTTTCCGCTGAGTGTTACGTTGAGGGACAAGATTGAGGGCTGTACAGCCCTCAATTTTAAGATCTTCCAGCACCTCCCTCGGCAGTAAGTGCTATCTCACAATCCCTGCGTATCAACATTCAAAGCAAGATGGCGGCGAACACCGGCAAGAAGGCGAGCTATAAATGTAAGTATTTTCTTTGTTAATAGAGAGCTAAAATTACGAAAACCACTGTATTATCTTAGTTTAGGGTGAATCCCAATTCCTTTCTTAACCCTCAGTCTCAAAAATGCGCGCTCCCGCGAAGTGCTAATGCCGTCCAAATTCTCAGAGTGTTACGTTGAGGGACAAGATTTTCCAGCACCTCCCTCGGCAGTAAGTGCTATCCCACAATCCCTGCGTATCAACATTCAAAGCAAGATGGCGGCGAACACCGGCAAGAAGGCGAGCTATAAATGTAAGTATTTTCTTTGTTAATAGAGATCCAAAAATTACGAAAACCACTGTATTATCTTAGTTTAATGTCATTTTATGGATTATGTACCTCTGTGTAGCATTACATTTATTTTTATTTTTGACGATATCCGTGCCGGGTGCGGACACGCGATATATCGCCATCCTGGGGTTACAGAAGTCATGTTTCTCGGTGTTAATGTAGTTATGAAGTTGTTTTATCAAGATACAGCCTACATGAAGTGTCTGCACCGACATTTGTATAAGATTGCCGAGCTAGCGGCGTCTCCTGTAGCCGTAGAGATTGATAGTGTAACGTGCATGGATACGTAGACACGCTGGCCGCTTGCTGGAGGGTCCGACCGTTTAGTCAAGCGGTTAGCGATGTCTCCTGCGTTGCGGGCGATACAGTTTCGCTTCCCGGCCGCGGCACTTCCTGTGGTTGTGTTGTCCCCCGAATTCGCTACAATATCCAACGATAGTTACAGCTGTTGTTTCGCTTTGACCTTAACAAAAGGCCGTGTTATGCGGCGGCTTTCCGCTGAGTGTTACGTTGAGGGACAAGATTGAGGGCTGTACAGCCCTCAATTTTAAGATCTTCCAGCACCTCCCTCGGCAGTAAGTGCTATCCCACAATCCCTGCGTATCAACATTCAAAGCAAGATGGCGGCGAACACCGGCAAGAAGGCGAGCTATAAATGTAAGTATTTTCTTTGTTAATAGAGATCCAAAAATTACGAAAACCACTGTATTATCTTAGTTTAATGTCATTTTATGGATTATGTATTTCTGTGTAGCATTACATTTATTTTTATTTTTGACGATATCCGTGCCGGGTGCGGACACGCGATATATCGCCATCCTGGGGTTACAGAAGTCATGTTTCTCGGTGTTAATGTAGTTATGAAGTTGTTTTATCAAGATACAGCCTACATGAAGTGTCTGCACCGACATTTGTATAAGATTGCCGAGCTAGCGGCGTCTCCTGTAGCCGTAGAGATTGATAGTGTAACGTGCATGGATACGTAGACACGCTGGCCGCTTGCTGGCGCGTCCGACCGTTTAGTCAAGCGGTTAGCGATGTCTCCTGCGTTGCGGGTGATACAGGTTCGCTTCCCGGCCGCGGCACTTCCTGTGGTTGTGTTGTCCCCCGAATTCGCTACAATACCCAACGATAGTTACAGCTGTTGTTTCGCTTTGACCTTAACAAAAGGCCGTGTTATGCGGCGGCTTTCCGCTGAGTGTTACGTTGAGGGACAAGATTGAGGGATGTACAGCCCTCAATTTTAAGATCTTCCAGCACCTCCCTCGGCAGTAAGTGCTATCCCACAATCCCTGCGTATCAACATTCAAAGCAAGATGGCGGCGAACACCGGCAAGAAGGCGAGCTATAAATGTAAGTATTTTCTTTGTTAATAGAGATCCAAAAATTACGAAAACCACTGTATTATCTTAGTTTAATGTCATTTTATGGATTATGTATTTCTGTGTAGCATTACATTTATTTTTATTTTTGACGATATCCGTGCCGGGTGCGGACACGCGATATATCGCCATCCTGGGGTTACAGAAGTCATGTTTCTCGGTGTTAATGTAGTTATGAAGTTGTTTTATCAAGATACAGCCTACATGAAGTGTCTGCACCGACATTTGTATAAGATTGCCGAGCTAGCGGCGTCTCCTGTAGCCGTAGAGATTGATAGTGTAACGTGCATGGATACGTAGACACGCTGGCCGCTTGCTGGCGCGTCCGACCGTTTAGTCAAGCGGTTAGCGATGTCTCCTGCGTTGCGGGTGATACAGGTTCGCTTCCCGGCCGCGGCACTTCCTGTGGTTGTGTTGTCCCCCGAATTCGCTACAATACCCAACGATAGTTACAGCTGTTGTTTCGCTTTGACGTTAACAAAAGGCCGTGTTATGCGGCGGCTTTCCGCTGAGTGTTACGTTGAGGGACAAGATTGAGGGCTGTACAGCCCTCAATTTTAAGATCTTCCAGCACCTCCCTCGGCAGTAAGTGCTATCCCACAATCCCTGCGTATCAACATTCAAAGCAAGATGGCGGCGAACACCGGCAAGAAGGCGAGCTATAAATGTAAGTATTTTCTTTGTTAATAGAGATCCAAAAATTACGAAAACCACTGTATTATCTTAGTTTAATGTCATTTTATGGATTATGTACCTCTGTGTAGCATTACATTTATTTTTATTTTTGACGATATCCGTGCCGGGTGCGGACACGCGATATATCGCCATCCTGGGGTTACAGAAGTCATGTTTCTCGGTGTTAATGTAGTTATGAAGTTGTTTTATCAAGATACAGCCTACATGAAGTGTCTGCACCGACATTTGTATAAGATTGCCGAGCTAGCGGCGTCTCCTGTAGCCGTAGAGATTGATAGTGTAACGTGCATGGATACGTAGACACGCTGGCCGCTTGCTGGAGGGTCCGACCGTTTAGTCAAGCGGTTAGCGATGTCTCCTGCGTTGCGGGCGATACAGTTTCGCTTCCCGGCCGCGGCACTTCCTGTGGTTGTGTTGTCCCCCGAATTCGCTACAATATCCAACGATAGTTACAGCTGTTGTTTCGCTTTGACGTTAACAAAAGGCCGTGTTATGCGGCGGCTTTCCGCTGAGTGTTACGTTGAGGGACAAGATTGAGGGATGTACAGCCCTCAATTTTAAGATCTTCCAGCACCTCCCTCGGCAGTAAGTGCTATCCCACAATCCCTGCGTATCAACATTCAAAGCAAGATGGCGGCGAACACCGGCAAGAAGGCGAGCTATAAATGTAAGTATTTTCTTTGTTAATAGAGATCCAAAAATTACGAAAACCACTGTATTATCTTAGTTTAATGTCATTTTATGGATTATGTACCTCTGTGTAGCATTACATTTATTTTTATTTTTGACGATATCCGTGCCGGGTGCGGACACGCGATATATCGCCATCCTGGGGTTACAGAAGTCATGTTTCTCGGTGTTAATGTAGTTATGAAGTTGTTTTATCAAGATACAGCCTGCATGAAGTGTCTGCACCGACATTTGTATAAGATTGCCGAGCTAGCGGCGTCTCCTGTAGCCGTAGAGATTGATAGTGTAACGTGCATGGATACGTAGACACGCTGGCCGCTGGCTGGCGGGTCCGACCGTTTAGTCAAGCGGTTAGCGATGTCTCCTGCGTTGCGGGCGATACAGGTTCACTTCCCGGCCGCGGCACTTCCTGTGGTTGTGTTGTCCCCCGAATTCGCTACAATACCCAACGATAGTTACAGCTGTTGTTTCGCTTTGACGTTAACAAAAGGCCGTGTTATGCGGCGGCTTTCCGCTGAGTGTTACGTTGAGGGACAAGATTGAGGGCTGTACAGCCCTCAATTTTAAGATCTTCCAGCACCTCCCTCGGCAGTAAGTGCTATCTCACAATCCCTGCGTATCAACATTCAAAGCAAGATGGCGGCGAACACCGGCAAGAAGGCGAGCTATAAATGTAAGTATTTTCTTTGTTAATAGAGAGCTAAAATTACGAAAACCACTGTATTATCTTAGTTTAGGGTGAATCCCAATTCCTTTCTTAACCCTCAGTCTCAAAAATGCGCGCTCCCGCGAAGTGCTAGTGCCGTCCAAATTCTCAGAGTGTTACGTTGAGGGACAAGATTTTCCAGCACCTCCCTCGGCAGTAAGTGCTATCCCACAATCCCTGCGTATCAACATTCAAAGCAAGATGGCGGCGAACACCGGCAAGAAGGCGAGCTATAAATGTAAGTATTTTCTTTGTTAATAGAGATCCAAAAATTACGAAAACCACTGTATTATCTTAGTTTAATGTCATTTTATGGATTATGTACCTCTGTGTAGCATTACATTTATTTTTATTTTTGACGATATCCGTGCCGGGTGCGGACACGCGATATATCGCCATCCTGGGGTTACAGAAGTCATGTTTCTCGGTGTTAATGTAGTTATGAAGTTGTTTTATCAAGATACAGCCTACATGAAGTGTCTGCACCGACATTTGTATAAGATTGCCGAGCTAGCGGCGTCTCCTGTAGCCGTAGAGATTGATAGTGTAACGTGCATGGATACGTAGACACGCTGGCCGCTTGCTGGAGGGTCCGACCGTTTAGTCAAGCGGTTAGCGATGTCTCCTGCGTTGCGGGCGATACAGTTTCGCTTCCCGGCCGCGGCACTTCCTGTGGTTGTGTTGTCCCCCGAATTCGCTACAATATCCAACGATAGTTACAGCTGTTGTTTCGCTTTGACCTTAACAAAAGGCCGTGTTATGCGGCGGCTTTCCGCTGAGTGTTACGTTGAGGGACAAGATTGAGGGCTGTACAGCCCTCAATTTTAAGATCTTCCAGCACCTCCCTCGGCAGTAAGTGCTATCCCACAATCCCTGCGTATCAACATTCAAAGCAAGATGGCGGCGAACACCGGCAAGAAGGCGAGCTATAAATGTAAGTATTTTCTTTGTTAATAGAGATCCAAAAATTACGAAAACCACTGTATTATCTTAGTTTAATGTCATTTTATGGATTATGTACCTCTGTGTAGCATTACATTTATTTTTATTTTTGACGATATCCGTGCCGGGTGCGGACACGCGATATATCGCCATCCTGGGGTTACAGAAGTCATGTTTCTCGGTGTTAATGTAGTTATGAAGTTGTTTTATCAAGATACAGCCTGCATGAAGTGTCTGCACCGACATTTGTATAAGATTGCCGAGCTAGCGGCGTCTCCTGTAGCCGTAGAGATTGATAGTGTAACGTGCATGGATACGTAGACACGCTGGCCGCTGGCTGGCGGGTCCGACCGTTTAGTCAAGCGGTTAGCGATGTCTCCTGCGTTGCGGGCGATACAGGTTCACTTCCCGGCCGCGGCACTTCCTGTGGTTGTGTTGTCCCCCGAATTCGCTACAATACCCAACGATAGTTACAGCTGTTGTTTCGCTTTGACGTTAACAAAAGGCCGTGTTATGCGGCGGCTTTCCGCTGAGTGTTACGTTGAGGGACAAGATTGAGGGCTGTACAGCCCTCAATTTTAAGATCTTCCAGCACCTCCCTCGGCAGTAAGTGCTATCTCACAATCCCTGCGTATCAACATTCAAAGCAAGATGGCGGCGAACACCGGCAAGAAGGCGAGCTATAAATGTAAGTATTTTCTTTGTTAATAGAGAGCTAAAATTACGAAAACCACTGTATTATCTTAGTTTAGGGTGAATCCCAATTCCTTTCTTAACCCTCAGTCTCAAAAATGCGCGCTCCCGCGAAGTGCTAGTGCCGTCCAAATTCTCAGAGTGTTACGTTGAGGGACAAGATTTTCCAGCACCTCCCTCGGCAGTAAGTGCTATCCCACAATCCCTGCGTATCAACATTCAAAGCAAGATGGCGGCGAACACCGGCAAGAAGGCGAGCTATAAATGTAAGTATTTTCTTTGTTAATAGAGATCCAAAAATTACGAAAACCACTGTATTATCTTAGTTTAATGTCATTTTATGGATTATGTACCTCTGTGTAGCATTACATTTATTTTTATTTTTGACGATATCCGTGCCGGGTGCGGACACGCGATATATCGCCATCCTGGGGTTACAGAAGTCATGTTTCTCGGTGTTAATGTAGTTATGAAGTTGTTTTATCAAGATACAGCCTACATGAAGTGTCTGCACCGACATTTGTATAAGATTGCCGAGCTAGCGGCGTCTCCTGTAGCCGTAGAGATTGATAGTGTAACGTGCATGGATACGTAGACACGCTGGCCGCTTGCTGGAGGGTCCGACCGTTTAGTCAAGCGGTTAGCGATGTCTCCTGCGTTGCGGGCGATACAGTTTCGCTTCCCGGCCGCGGCACTTCCTGTGGTTGTGTTGTCCCCCGAATTCGCTACAATATCCAACGATAGTTACAGCTGTTGTTTCGCTTTGACCTTAACAAAAGGCCGTGTTATGCGGCGGCTTTCCGCTGAGTGTTACGTTGAGGGACAAGATTGAGGGCTGTACAGCCCTCAATTTTAAGATCTTCCAGCACCTCCCTCGGCAGTAAGTGCTATCCCACAATCCCTGCGTATCAACATTCAAAGCAAGATGGCGGCGAACACCGGCAAGAAGGCGAGCTATAAATGTAAGTATTTTCTTTGTTAATAGAGATCCAAAAATTACGAAAACCACTGTATTATCTTAGTTTAATGTCATTTTATGGATTATGTATTTCTGTGTAGCATTACATTTATTTTTATTTTTGACGATATCCGTGCCGGGTGCGGACACGCGATATATCGCCATCCTGGGGTTACAGAAGTCATGTTTCTCGGTGTTAATGTAGTTATGAAGTTGTTTTATCAAGATACAGCCTACATGAAGTGTCTGCACCGACATTTGTATAAGATTGCCGAGCTAGCGGCGTCTCCTGTAGCCGTAGAGATTGATAGTGTAACGTGCATGGATACGTAGACACGCTGGCCGCTTGCTGGCGCGTCCGACCGTTTAGTCAAGCGGTTAGCGATGTCTCCTGCGTTGCGGGTGATACAGGTTCGCTTCCCGGCCGCGGCACTTCCTGTGGTTGTGTTGTCCCCCGAATTCGCTACAATACCCAACGATAGTTACAGCTGTTGTTTCGCTTTGACCTTAACAAAAGGCCGTGTTATGCGGCGGCTTTCCGCTGAGTGTTACGTTGAGGGACAAGATTGAGGGCTGTACAGCCCTCAATTTTAAGATCTTCCAGCACCTCCCTCGGCAGTAAGTGCTATCCCACAATCCCTGCGTATCAACATTCAAAGCAAGATGGCGGCGAACACCGGCAAGAAGGCGAGCTATAAATGTAAGTATTTTCTTTGTTAATAGAGATCCAAAAATTACGAAAACCACTGTATTATCTTAGTTTAATGTCATTTTATGGATTATGTACCTCTGTGTAGCATTACATTTATTTTTATTTTTGACGATATCCGTGCCGGGTGCGGACACGCGATATATCGCCATCCTGGGGTTACAGAAGTCATGTTTCTCGGTGTTAATGTAGTTATGAAGTTGTTTTATCAAGATACAGCCTACATGAAGTGTCTGCACCGACATTTGTATAAGATTGCCGAGCTAGCGGCGTCTCCTGTAGCCGTAGAGATTGATAGTGTAACGTGCATGGATACGTAGACACGCTGGCCGCTTGCTGGAGGGTCCGACCGTTTAGTCAAGCGGTTAGCGATGTCTCCTGCGTTGCGGGCGATACAGTTTCGCTTCCCGGCCGCGGCACTTCCTGTGGTTGTGTTGTCCCCCGAATTCGCTACAATATCCAACGATAGTTACAGCTGTTGTTTCGCTTTGACCTTAACAAAAGGCCGTGTTATGCGGCGGCTTTCCGCTGAGTGTTACGTTGAGGGACAAGATTGAGGGCTGTACAGCCCTCAATTTTAAGATCTTCCAGCACCTCCCTCGGCAGTAAGTGCTATCCCACAATCCCTGCGTATCAACATTCAAAGCAAGATGGCGGCGAACACCGGCAAGAAGGCGAGCTATAAATGTAAGTATTTTCTTTGTTAATAGAGATCCAAAAATTACGAAAACCACTGTATTATCTTAGTTTAATGTCATTTTATGGATTATGTACCTCTGTGTAGCATTACATTTATTTTTATTTTTGACGATATCCGTGCCGGGTGCGGACACGCGATATATCGCCATCCTGGGGTTACAGAAGTCATGTTTCTCGGTGTTAATGTAGTTATGAAGTTGTTTTATCAAGATACAGCCTGCATGAAGTGTCTGCACCGACATTTGTATAAGATTGCCGAGCTAGCGGCGTCTCCTGTAGCCGTAGAGATTGATAGTGTAACGTGCATGGATACGTAGACACGCTGGCCGCTGGCTGGCGGGTCCGACCGTTTAGTCAAGCGGTTAGCGATGTCTCCTGCGTTGCGGGCGATACAGGTTCACTTCCCGGCCGCGGCACTTCCTGTGGTTGTGTTGTCCCCCGAATTCGCTACAATACCCAACGATAGTTACAGCTGTTGTTTCGCTTTGACGTTAACAAAAGGCCGTGTTATGCGGCGGCTTTCCGCTGAGTGTTACGTTGAGGGACAAGATTGAGGGCTGTACAGCCCTCAATTTTAAGATCTTCCAGCACCTCCCTCGGCAGTAAGTGCTATCTCACAATCCCTGCGTATCAACATTCAAAGCAAGATGGCGGCGAACACCGGCAAGAAGGCGAGCTATAAATGTAAGTATTTTCTTTGTTAATAGAGATCCAAAAATTACGAAAACCACTGTATTATCTTAGTTTAATGTCATTTTATGGATTATGTATTTCTGTGTAGCATTACATTTATTTTTATTTTTGACGATATCCGTGCCGGGTGCGGACACGCGATATATCGCCATCCTGGGGTTACAGAAGTCATGTTTCTCGGTGTTAATGTAGTTATGAAGTTGTTTTATCAAGATACAGCCTACATGAAGTGTCTGCACCGACATTTGTATAAGATTGCCGAGCTAGCGGCGTCTCCTGTAGCCGTAGAGATTGATAGTGTAACGTGCATGGATACGTAGACACGCTGGCCGCTTGCTGGAGGGTCCGACCGTTTAGTCAAGCGGTTAGCGATGTCTCCTGCGTTGCGGGCGATACAGTTTCGCTTCCCGGCCGCGGCACTTCCTGTGGTTGTGTTGTCCCCCGAATTCGCTACAATATCCAACGATAGTTACAGCTGTTGTTTCGCTTTGACCTTAACAAAAGGCCGTGTTATGCGGCGGCTTTCCGCTGAGTGTTACGTTGAGGGACAAGATTGAGGGCTGTACAGCCCTCAATTTTAAGATCTTCCAGCACCTCCCTCGGCAGTAAGTGCTATCCCACAATCCCTGCGTATCAACATTCAAAGCAAGATGGCGGCGAACACCGGCAAGAAGGCGAGCTATAAATGTAAGTATTTTCTTTGTTAATAGAGATCCAAAAATTACGAAAACCACTGTATTATCTTAGTTTAATGTCATTTTATGGATTATGTACCTCTGTGTAGCATTACATTTATTTTTATTTTTGACGATATCCGTGCCGGGTGCGGACACGCGATATATCGCCATCCTGGGGTTACAGAAGTCATGTTTCTCGGTGTTAATGTAGTTATGAAGTTGTTTTATCAAGATACAGCCTGCATGAAGTGTCTGCACCGACATTTGTATAAGATTGCCGAGCTAGCGGCGTCTCCTGTAGCCGTAGAGATTGATAGTGTAACGTGCATGGATACGTAGACACGCTGGCCGCTGGCTGGCGGGTCCGACCGTTTAGTCAAGCGGTTAGCGATGTCTCCTGCGTTGCGGGCGATACAGGTTCACTTCCCGGCCGCGGCACTTCCTGTGGTTGTGTTGTCCCCCGAATTCGCTACAATACCCAACGATAGTTACAGCTGTTGTTTCGCTTTGACGTTAACAAAAGGCCGTGTTATGCGGCGGCTTTCCGCTGAGTGTTACGTTGAGGGACAAGATTGAGGGCTGTACAGCCCTCAATTTTAAGATCTTCCAGCACCTCCCTCGGCAGTAAGTGCTATCTCACAATCCCTGCGTATCAACATTCAAAGCAAGATGGCGGCGAACACCGGCAAGAAGGCGAGCTATAAATGTAAGTATTTTCTTTGTTAATAGAGAGCTAAAATTACGAAAACCACTGTATTATCTTAGTTTAGGGTGAATCCCAATTCCTTTCTTAACCCTCAGTCTCAAAAATGCGCGCTCCCGCGAAGTGCTAGTGCCGTCCAAATTCTCAGAGTGTTACGTTGAGGGACAAGATTTTCCAGCACCTCCCTCGGCAGTAAGTGCTATCCCACAATCCCTGCGTATCAACATTCAAAGCAAGATGGCGGCGAACACCGGCAAGAAGGCGAGCTATAAATGTAAGTATTTTCTTTGTTAATAGAGATCCAAAAATTACGAAAACCACTGTATTATCTTAGTTTAATGTCATTTTATGGATTATGTACCTCTGTGTAGCATTACATTTATTTTTATTTTTGACGATATCCGTGCCGGGTGCGGACACGCGATATATCGCCATCCTGGGGTTACAGAAGTCATGTTTCTCGGTGTTAATGTAGTTATGAAGTTGTTTTATCAAGATACAGCCTACATGAAGTGTCTGCACCGACATTTGTATAAGATTGCCGAGCTAGCGGCGTCTCCTGTAGCCGTAGAGATTGATAGTGTAACGTGCATGGATACGTAGACACGCTGGCCGCTTGCTGGAGGGTCCGACCGTTTAGTCAAGCGGTTAGCGATGTCTCCTGCGTTGCGGGCGATACAGTTTCGCTTCCCGGCCGCGGCACTTCCTGTGGTTGTGTTGTCCCCCGAATTCGCTACAATATCCAACGATAGTTACAGCTGTTGTTTCGCTTTGACCTTAACAAAAGGCCGTGTTATGCGGCGGCTTTCCGCTGAGTGTTACGTTGAGGGACAAGATTGAGGGCTGTACAGCCCTCAATTTTAAGATCTTCCAGCACCTCCCTCGGCAGTAAGTGCTATCCCACAATCCCTGCGTATCAACATTCAAAGCAAGATGGCGGCGAACACCGGCAAGAAGGCGAGCTATAAATGTAAGTATTTTCTTTGTTAATAGAGATCCAAAAATTACGAAAACCACTGTATTATCTTAGTTTAATGTCATTTTATGGATTATGTACCTCTGTGTAGCATTACATTTATTTTTATTTTTGACGATATCCGTGCCGGGTGCGGACACGCGATATATCGCCATCCTGGGGTTACAGAAGTCATGTTTCTCGGTGTTAATGTAGTTATGAAGTTGTTTTATCAAGATACAGCCTACATGAAGTGTCTGCACCGACATTTGTATAAGATTGCCGAGCTAGCGGCGTCTCCTGTAGCTGTAGAGATTGATAGTGTAACGTGCATGGATACGTAGACACGCTGGCCGCTTGCTGGAGGGTCCGACCGTTTAGTCAAGCGGTTAGCGATGTCTCCTGCGTTGCGGGCGATACAGTTTCGCTTCCCGGCCGCGGCACTTCCTGTGGTTGTGTTGTCCCCCGAATTCGCTACAATATCCAACGATAGTTACAGCTGTTGTTTCGCTTTGACGTTAACAAAAGGCCGTGTTATGCGGCGGCTTTCCGCTGAGTGTTACGTTGAGGGACAAGATTGAGGGCTGTACAGCCCTCAATTTTAAGATCTTCCAGCACCTCCCTCGGCAGTAAGTGCTATCCCACAATCCCTGCGTATCAACATTCAAAGCAAGATGGCGGCGAACATCGGCAAGAAGGCGAGCTATAAATGTAAGTATTTTCTTTGTTAATAGAGATCCAAAAATTACGAAAACCACTGTATTATCTTAGTTTAATGTCATTTTATGGATTATGTACCTCTGTGTAGCATTACATTTATTTTTATTTTTGACGATATCCGTGCCGGGTGCGGACACGCGATATATCGCCATCCTGGGGTTACAGAAGTCATGTTTCTCGGTGTTAATGTAGTTATGAAGTTGTTTTATCAAGATACAGCCTACATGAAGTGTCTGCACCGACATTTGTATAAGATTGCCGAGCTAGCGGCGTCTCCTGTAGCCGTAGAGATTGATAGTGTAACGTGCATGGATACGTAGACACGCTGGCCGCTTGCTGGAGGGTCCGACCGTTTAGTCAAGCGGTTAGCGATGTCTCCTGCGTTGCGGGCGATACAGTTTCGCTTCCCGGCCGCGGCACTTCCTGTGGTTGTGTTGTCCCCCGAATTCGCTACAATATCCAACGATAGTTACAGCTGTTGTTTCGCTTTGACGTTAACAAAAGGCCGTGTTATGCGGCGGCTTTCCGCTGAGTGTTACGTTGAGGGACAAGATTGAGGGCTGTACAACCCTCAATTTTAAGATCTTCCAGCACCTCCCTCGGCAGTAAGTGCTATCCCACAATCCCTGCGTATCAACATTCAAAGCAAGATGGCGGCGAACACCGGCAAGAAGGCGAGCTATAAATGTAAGTATTTTCTTTGTTAATAGAGATCCAAAAATTACGAAAACCACTGTATTATCTTAGTTTAATGTCATTTTATGGATTATGTACCTCTGTGTAGCATTACATTTATTTTTATTTTTGACGATATCCGTGCCGGGTGCGGACACGCGATATATCGCCATCCTGGGGTTACAGAAGTCATGTTTCTCGGTGTTAATGTAGTTATGAAGTTGTTTTATCAAGATACAGCCTACATGAAGTGTCTGCACCGACATTTGTATAAGATTGCCGAGCTAGCGGCGTCTCCTGTAGCCGTAGAGATTGATAGTGTAACGTGCATGGATACGTAGACACGCTGGCCGCTTGCTGGAGGGTCCGACCGTTTAGTCAAGCGGTTAGCGATGTCTCCTGCGTTGCGGGCGATACAGTTTCGCTTCCCGGCCGCGGCACTTCCTGTGGTTGTGTTGTCCCCCGAATTCGCTACAATATCCAACGATAGTTACAGCTGTTGTTTCGCTTTGACGTTAACAAAAGGCCGTGTTATGCGGCGGCTTTCCGCTGAGTGTTACGTTGAGGGACAAGATTGAGGGCTGTACAGCCCTCAATTTTAAGATCTTCCAGCACCTCCCTCGGCAGTAAGTGCTATCCCACAATCCCTGCGTATCAACATTCAAAGCAAGATGGCGGCGAACACCGGCAAGAAGGCGAGCTATAAATGTAAGTATTTTCTTTGTTAATAGAGATCCAAAAATTACGAAAACCACTGTATTATCTTAGTTTAATGTCATTTTATGGATTATGTACCTCTGAGTAGCATTACATTTATTTTTATTTTTGACGATATCCGTGCCGGGTGCGGACACGCGATATATCGCCATCCTGGGGTTACAGAAGTCATGTTTCTCGGTGTTAATGTAGTTATGAAGTTGTTTTATCAAGATACAGCCTACATGAAGTGTCTGCACCGACATTTGTATAAGATTGCCGAGCTAGCGGCGTCTCCTGTAGCCGTAGAGATTGATAGTGTAACGTGCATGGATACGTAGACACGCTGGCCGCTTGCTGGAGGGTCCGACCGTTTAGTCAAGCGGTTAGCGATGTCTCCTGCGTTGCGGGCGATACAGTTTCGCTTCCCGGCCGCGGCACTTCCTGTGGTTGTGTTGTCCCCCGAATTCGCTACAATATCCAACGATAGTTACAGCTGTTGTTTCGCTTTGACGTTAACAAAAGGCCGTGTTATGCGGCGGCTTTCCGCTGAGTGTTACGTTGAGGGACAAGATTGAGGGCTGTACAGCCCTCAATTTTAAGATCTTCCAGCACCTCCCTCGGCAGTAAGTGCTATCCCACAATCCCTGCGTATCAACATTCAAAGCAAGATGGCGGCGAACACCGGCAAGAAGGCGAGCTATAAATGTAAGTATTTTCTTTGTTAATAGAGATCCAAAAATTACGAAAACCACTGTATTATCTTAGTTTAATGTCATTTTATGGATTATGTACCTCTGTGTAGCATTACATTTATTTTTATTTTTGACGATATCCGTGCCGGGTGCGGACACGCGATATATCGCCATCCTGGGGTTACAGAAGTCATGTTTCTCGGTGTTAATGTAGTTATGAAGTTGTTTTATCAAGATACAGCCTGCATGAAGTGTCTGCACCGACATTTGTATAAGATTGCCGAGCTAGCGGCGTCTCCTGTAGCCGTAGAGATTGATAGTGTAACGTGCATGGATACGTAGACACGCTGGCCGCTGGCTGGCGGGTCCGACCGTTTAGTCAAGCGGTTAGCGATGTCTCCTGCGTTGCGGGCGATACAGGTTCACTTCCCGGCCGCGGCACTTCCTGTGGTTGTGTTGTCCCCCGAATTCGCTACAATACCCAACGATAGTTACAGCTGTTGTTTCGCTTTGACGTTAACAAAAGGCCGTGTTATGCGGCGGCTTTCCGCTGAGTGTTACGTTGAGGGACAAGATTGAGGGCTGTACAGCCCTCAATTTTAAGATCTTCCAGCACCTCCCTCGGCAGTAAGTGCTATCTCACAATCCCTGCGTATCAACATTCAAAGCAAGATGGCGGCGAACACCGGCAAGAAGGCGAGCTATAAATGTAAGTATTTTCTTTGTTAATAGAGAGCTAAAATTACGAAAACCACTGTATTATCTTAGTTTAGGGTGAATCCCAATTCCTTTCTTAACCCTCAGTCTCAAAAATGCGCGCTCCCGCGAAGTGCTAGTGCCGTCCAAATTCTCAGAGTGTTACGTTGAGGGACAAGATTTTCCAGCACCTCCCTCGGCAGTAAGTGCTATCCCACAATCCCTGCGTATCAACATTCAAAGCAAGATGGCGGCGAACACCGGCAAGAAGGCGAACTATAAATGTAAGTATTTTCTTTGTTAATAGAGATCCAAAAATTACGAAAACCACTGTATTATCTTAGTTTAATGTCATTTTATGGATTATGTACCTCTGTGTAGCATTACATTTATTTTTATTTTTGACGATATCCGTGCCGGGTGCGGACACGCGATATATCGCCATCCTGGGGTTACAGAAGTCATGTTTCTCGGTGTTAATGTAGTTATGAAGTTGTTTTATCAAGATACCGCCTACATGAAGTGTCTGCACCGACATTTGTATAAGATTGCCGAGCTAGCGGCGTCTCCTGTAGCCGTAGAGATTGATAGTGTAACGTGCATGGATACGTAGACACGCTGGCCGCTGGCTGGCGGGTCCGACCGTTTAGTCAAGCGGTTAGCGATGTCTCCTGCGTTGCGGGCGATACAGGTTCACTTCCCGGCCGCGGCACTTCCTGTGGTTGTGTTGTCCCCCGAATTCGCTACAATACCCAACGATAGTTACAGCTGTTGTTTCGCTTTGACGTTAACAAAAGGCCGTGTTATGCGGCGGCTTTCCGCTGAGTGTTACGTTGAGGGACAAGATTGAGGGCTGTACAGCCCTCAATTTTAAGATCTTCCAGCACCTCCCTCGGCAGTAAGTGCTATCTCACAATCCCTGCGTATCAACATTCAAAGCAAGATGGCGGCGAACACCGGCAAGAAGGCGAGCTATAAATGTAAGTATTTTCTTTGTTAATAGAGATCCAAAAATTACGAAAACCACTGTATTATCTTAGTTTAATGTCATTTTATGGATTATGTACCTCTGTGTAGCATTACATTTATTTTTATTTTTGACGATATCCGTGCCGGGTGCGGACACGCGATATATCGCCATCCTGGGGTTACAGAAGTCATGTTTCTCGGTGTTAATGTAGTTATGAAGTTGTTTTATCAAGATACAGCCTACATGAAGTGTCTGCACCGACATTTGTATAAGATTGCCGAGCTAGCGGCGTCTCCTGTAGCCGTAGAGATTGATAGTGTAACGTGCATGGATACGTAGACACGCTGGCCGCTTGCTGGAGGGTCCGACCGTTTAGTCAAGCGGTTAGCGATGTCTCCTGCGTTGCGGGTGATACAGTTTCGCTTCCCGGCCGCGGCACTTCCTGTGGTTGTGTTGTCCCCCGAATTCGCTACAATACCCAACGATAGTTACAGCTGTTGTTTCGCTTTGACCTTAACAAAAGGCCGTGTTATGCGGCGGCTTTCCGCTGAGTGTTACGTTGAGGGACAAGATTGAGGGCTGTACAGCCCTCAATTTTAAGATCTTCCAGCACCTCCCTCGGCAGTAAGTGCTATCCCACAATCCCTGCGTATCAACATTCAAAGCAAGATGGCGGCGAACACCGGCAAGAAGGCGAGCTATAAATGTAAGTATTTTCTTTGTTAATAGAGATCCAAAAATTACGAAAACCACTGTATTATCTTAGTTTAATGTCATTTTATGGATTATGTACCTCTGTGTAGCATTACATTTATTTTTATTTTTGACGATATCCGTGCCGGGTGCGGACACGCGATATATCGCCATCCTGGGGTTACAGAAGTCATGTTTCTCGGTGTTAATGTAGTTATGAAGTTGTTTTATCAAGATACAGCCTACATGAAGTGTCTGCACCGACATTTGTATAAGATTGCCGAGCTAGCGGCGTCTCCTGTAGCCGTAGAGATTGATAGTGTAACGTGCATGGATACGTAGACACGCTGGCCGCTTGCTGGAGGGTCCGACCGTTTAGTCAAGCGGTTAGCGATGTCTCCTGCGTTGCGGGCGATACAGTTTCGCTTCCCGGCCGCGGCACTTCCTGTGGTTGTGTTGTCCCCCGAATTCGCTACAATATCCAACGATAGTTACAGCTGTTGTTTCGCTTTGACGTTAACAAAAGGCCGTGTTATGCGGCGGCTTTCCGCTGAGTGTTACGTTGAGGGACAAGATTGAGGGCTGTACAGCCCTCAATTTTAAGATCTTCCAGCACCTCCCTCGGCAGTAAGTGCTATCCCACAATCCCTGCGTATCAACATTCAAAGCAAGATGGCGGCGAACACCGGCAAGAAGGCGAGCTATAAATGTAAGTATTTTCTTTGTTAATAGAGATCCAAAAATTACGAAAACCACTGTATTATCTTAGTTTAATGTCATTTTATGGATTATGTACCTCTGTGTAGCATTACATTTATTTTTATTTTTGACGATATCCGTGCCGGGTGCGGACACGCGATATATCGCCATCCTGGGGTTACAGAAGTCATGTTTCTCGGTGTTAATGTAGTTATGAAGTTGTTTTATCAAGATACAGCCTACATGAAGTGTCTGCACCGACATTTGTATAAGATTGCCGAGCTAGCGGCGTCTCCTGTAGCCGTAGAGATTGATAGTGTAACGTGCATGGATACGTAGACACGCTGGCCGCTTGCTGGCGCGTCCGACCGTTTAGTCAAGCGGTTAGCGATGTCTCCTGCGTTGCGGGTGATACAGGTTCGCTTCCCGGCCGCGGCACTTCCTGTGGTTGTGTTGTCCCCCGAATTCGCTACAATACCCAACGATAGTTACAGCTGTTGTTTCGCTTTGACCTTAACAAAAGGCCGTGTTATGCGGCGGCTTTCCGCTGAGTGTTACGTTGAGGGACAAGATTGAGGGCTGTACAGCCCTCAATTTTAAGATCTTCCAGCACCTCCCTCGGCAGTAAGTGCTATCCCACAATCCCTGCGTATCAACATTCAAAGCAAGATGGCGGCGAACACCGGCAAGAAGGCGAGCTATAAATGTAAGTATTTTCTTTGTTAATAGAGATCCAAAAATTACGAAAACCACTGTATTATCTTAGTTTAATGTCATTTTATGGATTATGTACCTCTGTGTAGCATTACATTTATTTTTATTTTTGACGATATCCGTGCCGGGTGCGGACACGCGATATATCGCCATCCTGGGGTTACAGAAGTCATGTTTCTCGGTGTTAATGTAGTTATGAAGTTGTTTTATCAAGATACAGCCTACATGAAGTGTCTGCACCGACATTTGTATAAGATTGCCGAGCTAGCGGCGTCTCCTGTAGCCGTAGAGATTGATAGTGTAACGTGCATGGATACGTAGACACGCTGGCCGCTTGCTGGAGGGTCCGACCGTTTAGTCAAGCGGTTAGCGATGTCTCCTGCGTTGCGGGCGATACAGTTTCGCTTCCCGGCCGCGGCACTTCCTGTGGTTGTGTTGTCCCCCGAATTCGCTACAATATCCAACGATAGTTACAGCTGTTGTTTCGCTTTGACGTTAACAAAAGGCCGTGTTATGCGGCGGCTTTCCGCTGAGTGTTACGTTGAGGGACAAGATTGAGGGCTGTACAGCCCTCAATTTTAAGATCTTCCAGCACCTCCCTCGGCAGTAAGTGCTATCCCACAATCCCTGCGTATCAACATTCAAAGCAAGATGGCGGCGAACACCGGCAAGAAGGCGAGCTATAAATGTAAGTATTTTCTTTGTTAATAGAGATCCAAAAATTACGAAAACCACTGTATTATCTTAGTTTAATGTCATTTTATGGATTATGTACCTCTGTGTAGCATTACATTTATTTTTATTTTTGACGATATCCGTGCCGGGTGCGGACACGCGATATATCGCCATCCTGGGGTTACAGAAGTCATGTTTCTCGGTGTTAATGTAGTTATGAAGTTGTTTTATCAAGATACAGCCTGCATGAAGTGTCTGCACCGACATTTGTATAAGATTGCCGAGCTAGCGGCGTCTCCTGTAGCCGTAGAGATTGATAGTGTAACGTGCATGGATACGTAGACACGCTGGCCGCTGGCTGGCGGGTCCGACCGTTTAGTCAAGCGGTTAGCGATGTCTCCTGCGTTGCGGGCGATACAGGTTCACTTCCCGGCCGCGGCACTTCCTGTGGTTGTGTTGTCCCCCGAATTCGCTACAATACCCAACGATAGTTACAGCTGTTGTTTCGCTTTGACGTTAACAAAAGGCCGTGTTATGCGGCGGCTTTCCGCTGAGTGTTACGTTGAGGGACAAGATTGAGGGCTGTACAGCCCTCAATTTTAAGATCTTCCAGCACCTCCCTCGGCAGTAAGTGCTATCTCACAATCCCTGCGTATCAACATTCAAAGCAAGATGGCGGCGAACACCGGCAAGAAGGCGAGCTATAAATGTAAGTATTTTCTTTGTTAATAGAGAGCTAAAATTACGAAAACCACTGTATTATCTTAGTTTAGGGTGAATCCCAATTCCTTTCTTAACCCTCAGTCTCAAAAATGCGCGCTCCCGCGAAGTGCTAGTGCCGTCCAAATTCTCAGAGTGTTACGTTGAGGGACAAGATTTTCCAGCACCTCCCTCGGCAGTAAGTGCTATCCCACAATCCCTGCGTATCAACATTCAAAGCAAGATGGCGGCGAACACCGGCAAGAAGGCGAACTATAAATGTAAGTATTTTCTTTGTTAATAGAGATCCAAAAATTACGAAAACCACTGTATTATCTTAGTTTAATGTCATTTTATGGATTATGTACCTCTGTGTAGCATTACATTTATTTTTATTTTTGACGATATCCGTGCCGGGTGCGGACACGCGATATATCGCCATCCTGGGGTTACAGAAGTCATGTTTCTCGGTGTTAATGTAGTTATGAAGTTGTTTTATCAAGATACCGCCTACATGAAGTGTCTGCACCGACATTTGTATAAGATTGCCGAGCTAGCGGCGTCTCCTGTAGCCGTAGAGATTGATAGTGTAACGTGCATGGATACGTAGACACGCTGGCCGCTGGCTGGCGGGTCCGACCGTTTAGTCAAGCGGTTAGCGATGTCTCCTGCGTTGCGGGCGATACAGGTTCACTTCCCGGCCGCGGCACTTCCTGTGGTTGTGTTGTCCCCCGAATTCGCTACAATACCCAACGATAGTTACAGCTGTTGTTTCGCTTTGACGTTAACAAAAGGCCGTGTTATGCGGCGGCTTTCCGCTGAGTGTTACGTTGAGGGACAAGATTGAGGGCTGTACAGCCCTCAATTTTAAGATCTTCCAGCACCTCCCTCGGCAGTAAGTGCTATCTCACAATCCCTGCGTATCAACATTCAAAGCAAGATGGCGGCGAACACCGGCAAGAAGGCGAGCTATAAATGTAAGTATTTTCTTTGTTAATAGAGATCCAAAAATTACGAAAACCACTGTATTATCTTAGTTTAATGTCATTTTATGGATTATGTACCTCTGTGTAGCATTACATTTATTTTTATTTTTGACGATATCCGTGCCGGGTGCGGACACGCGATATATCGCCATCCTGGGGTTACAGAAGTCATGTTTCTCGGTGTTAATGTAGTTATGAAGTTGTTTTATCAAGATACAGCCTACATGAAGTGTCTGCACCGACATTTGTATAAGATTGCCGAGCTAGCGGCGTCTCCTGTAGCCGTAGAGATTGATAGTGTAACGTGCATGGATACGTAGACACGCTGGCCGCTTGCTGGAGGGTCCGACCGTTTAGTCAAGCGGTTAGCGATGTCTCCTGCGTTGCGGGTGATACAGTTTCGCTTCCCGGCCGCGGCACTTCCTGTGGTTGTGTTGTCCCCCGAATTCGCTACAATACCCAACGATAGTTACAGCTGTTGTTTCGCTTTGACCTTAACAAAAGGCCGTGTTATGCGGCGGCTTTCCGCTGAGTGTTACGTTGAGGGACAAGATTGAGGGCTGTACAGCCCTCAATTTTAAGATCTTCCAGCACCTCCCTCGGCAGTAAGTGCTATCCCACAATCCCTGCGTATCAACATTCAAAGCAAGATGGCGGCGAACACCGGCAAGAAGGCGAGCTATAAATGTAAGTATTTTCTTTGTTAATAGAGATCCAAAAATTACGAAAACCACTGTATTATCTTAGTTTAATGTCATTTTATGGATTATGTACCTCTGTGTAGCATTACATTTATTTTTATTTTTGACGATATCCGTGCCGGGTGCGGACACGCGATATATCGCCATCCTGGGGTTACAGAAGTCATGTTTCTCGGTGTTAATGTAGTTATGAAGTTGTTTTATCAAGATACAGCCTACATGAAGTGTCTGCACCGACATTTGTATAAGATTGCCGAGCTAGCGGCGTCTCCTGTAGCCGTAGAGATTGATAGTGTAACGTGCATGGATACGTAGACACGCTGGCCGCTTGCTGGAGGGTCCGACCGTTTAGTCAAGCGGTTAGCGATGTCTCCTGCGTTGCGGGCGATACAGTTTCGCTTCCCGGCCGCGGCACTTCCTGTGGTTGTGTTGTCCCCCGAATTCGCTACAATATCCAACGATAGTTACAGCTGTTGTTTCGCTTTGACGTTAACAAAAGGCCGTGTTATGCGGCGGCTTTCCGCTGAGTGTTACGTTGAGGGACAAGATTGAGGGCTGTACAGCCCTCAATTTTAAGATCTTCCAGCACCTCCCTCGGCAGTAAGTGCTATCTCACAATCCCTGCGTATCAACATTCAAAGCAAGATGGCGGCGAACACCGGCAAGAAGGCGAGCTATAAATGTAAGTATTTTCTTTGTTAATAGAGATCCAAAAATTACGAAAACCACTGTATTATCTTAGTTTAATGTCATTTTATGGATTATGTACCTCTGTGTAGCATTACATTTATTTTTATTTTTGACGATATCCGTGCCGGGTGCGGACACGCGATATATCGCCATCCTGGGGTTACAGAAGTCATGTTTCTCGGTGTTAATGTAGTTATGAAGTTGTTTTATCAAGATACAGCCTACATGAAGTGTCTGCACCGACATTTGTATAAGATTGCCGAGCTAGCGGCGTCTCCTGTAGCCGTAGAGATTGATAGTGTAACGTGCATGGATACGTAGACACGCTGGCCGCTTGCTGGAGGGTCCGACCGTTTAGTCAAGCGGTTAGCGATGTCTCCTGCGTTGCGGGTGATACAGTTTCGCTTCCCGGCCGCGGCACTTCCTGTGGTTGTGTTGTCCCCCGAATTCGCTACAATACCCAACGATAGTTACAGCTGTTGTTTCGCTTTGACCTTAACAAAAGGCCGTGTTATGCGGCGGCTTTCCGCTGAGTGTTACGTTGAGGGACAAGATTGAGGGCTGTACAGCCCTCAATTTTAAGATCTTCCAGCACCTCCCTCGGCAGTAAGTGCTATCCCACAATCCCTGCGTATCAACATTCAAAGCAAGATGGCGGCGAACACCGGCAAGAAGGCGAGCTATAAATGTAAGTATTTTCTTTGTTAATAGAGATCCAAAAATTACGAAAACCACTGTATTATCTTAGTTTAATGTCATTTTATGGATTATGTACCTCTGTGTAGCATTACATTTATTTTTATTTTTGACGATATCCGTGCCGGGTGCGGACACGCGATATATCGCCATCCTGGGGTTACAGAAGTCATGTTTCTCGGTGTTAATGTAGTTATGAAGTTGTTTTATCAAGATACAGCCTACATGAAGTGTCTGCACCGACATTTGTATAAGATTGCCGAGCTAGCGGCGTCTCCTGTAGCCGTAGAGATTGATAGTGTAACGTGCATGGATACGTAGACACGCTGGCCGCTTGCTGGAGGGTCCGACCGTTTAGTCAAGCGGTTAGCGATGTCTCCTGCGTTGCGGGCGATACAGTTTCGCTTCCCGGCCGCGGCACTTCCTGTGGTTGTGTTGTCCCCCGAATTCGCTACAATATCCAACGATAGTTACAGCTGTTGTTTCGCTTTGACGTTAACAAAAGGCCGTGTTATGCGGCGGCTTTCCGCTGAGTGTTACGTTGAGGGACAAGATTGAGGGCTGTACAGCCCTCAATTTTAAGATCTTCCAGCACCTCCCTCGGCAGTAAGTGCTATCCCACAATCCCTGCGTATCAACATTCAAAGCAAGATGGCGGCGAACACCGGCAAGAAGGCGAGCTATAAATGTAAGTATTTTCTTTGTTAATAGAGATCCAAAAATTACGAAAACCACTGTATTATCTTAGTTTAATGTCATTTTATGGATTATGTACCTCTGTGTAGCATTACATTTATTTTTATTTTTGACGATATCCGTGCCGGGTGCGGACACGCGATATATCGCCATCCTGGGGTTACAGAAGTCATGTTTCTCGGTGTTAATGTAGTTATGAAGTTGTTTTATCAAGATACAGCCTGCATGAAGTGTCTGCACCGACATTTGTATAAGATTGCCGAGCTAGCGGCGTCTCCTGTAGCCGTAGAGATTGATAGTGTAACGTGCATGGATACGTAGACACGCTGGCCGCTGGCTGGCGGGTCCGACCGTTTAGTCAAGCGGTTAGCGATGTCTCCTGCGTTGCGGGCGATACAGGTTCACTTCCCGGCCGCGGCACTTCCTGTGGTTGTGTTGTCCCCCGAATTCGCTACAATACCCAACGATAGTTACAGCTGTTGTTTCGCTTTGACGTTAACAAAAGGCCGTGTTATGCGGCGGCTTTCCGCTGAGTGTTACGTTGAGGGACAAGATTGAGGGCTGTACAGCCCTCAATTTTAAGATCTTCCAGCACCTCCCTCGGCAGTAAGTGCTATCTCACAATCCCTGCGTATCAACATTCAAAGCAAGATGGCGGCGAACACCGGCAAGAAGGCGAGCTATAAATGTAAGTATTTTCTTTGTTAATAGAGAGCTAAAATTACGAAAACCACTGTATTATCTTAGTTTAGGGTGAATCCCAATTCCTTTCTTAACCCTCAGTCTCAAAAATGCGCGCTCCCGCGAAGTGCTAGTGCCGTCCAAATTCTCAGAGTGTTACGTTGAGGGACAAGATTTTCCAGCACCTCCCTCGGCAGTAAGTGCTATCCCACAATCCCTGCGTATCAACATTCAAAGCAAGATGGCGGCGAACACCGGCAAGAAGGCGAACTATAAATGTAAGTATTTTCTTTGTTAATAGAGATCCAAAAATTACGAAAACCACTATATTATCTTAGTTTAATGTCATTTTATGGATTATGTACCTCTGTGTAGCATTACATTTATTTTTATTTTTGACGATATCCGTGCCGGGTGCGGACACGCGATATATCGCCATCCTGGGGTTACAGAAGTCATGTTTCTCGGTGTTAATGTAGTTATGAAGTTGTTTTATCAAGATACCGCCTACATGAAGTGTCTGCACCGACATTTGTATAAGATTGCCGAGCTAGCGGCGTCTCCTGTAGCCGTAGAGATTGATAGTGTAACGTGCATGGATACGTAGACACGCTGGCCGCTGGCTGGCGGGTCCGACCGTTTAGTCAAGCGGTTAGCGATGTCTCCTGCGTTGCGGGCGATACAGGTTCACTTCCCGGCCGCGGCACTTCCTGTGGTTGTGTTGTCCCCCGAATTCGCTACAATACCCAACGATAGTTACAGCTGTTGTTTCGCTTTGACGTTAACAAAAGGCCGTGTTATGCGGCGGCTTTCCGCTGAGTGTTACGTTGAGGGACAAGATTGAGGGCTGTACAGCCCTCAATTTTAAGATCTTCCAGCACCTCCCTCGGCAGTAAGTGCTATCTCACAATCCCTGCGTATCAACATTCAAAGCAAGATGGCGGCGAACACCGGCAAGAAGGCGAGCTATAAATGTAAGTATTTTCTTTGTTAATAGAGATCCAAAAATTACGAAAACCACTGTATTATCTTAGTTTAATGTCATTTTATGGATTATGTACCTCTGTGTAGCATTACATTTATTTTTATTTTTGACGATATCCGTGCCGGGTGCGGACACGCGATATATCGCCATCCTGGGGTTACAGAAGTCATGTTTCTCGGTGTTAATGTAGTTATGAAGTTGTTTTATCAAGATACAGCCTACATGAAGTGTCTGCACCGACATTTGTATAAGATTGCCGAGCTAGCGGCGTCTCCTGTAGCCGTAGAGATTGATAGTGTAACGTGCATGGATACGTAGACACGCTGGCCGCTTGCTGGAGGGTCCGACCGTTTAGTCAAGCGGTTAGCGATGTCTCCTGCGTTGCGGGTGATACAGTTTCGCTTCCCGGCCGCGGCACTTCCTGTGGTTGTGTTGTCCCCCGAATTCGCTACAATACCCAACGATAGTTACAGCTGTTGTTTCGCTTTGACCTTAACAAAAGGCCGTGTTATGCGGCGGCTTTCCGCTGAGTGTTACGTTGAGGGACAAGATTGAGGGCTGTACAGCCCTCAATTTTAAGATCTTCCAGCACCTCCCTCGGCAGTAAGTGCTATCCCACAATCCCTGCGTATCAACATTCAAAGCAAGATGGCGGCGAACACCGGCAAGAAGGCGAGCTATAAATGTAAGTATTTTCTTTGTTAATAGAGATCCAAAAATTACGAAAACCACTGTATTATCTTAGTTTAATGTCATTTTATGGATTATGTACCTCTGTGTAGCATTACATTTATTTTTATTTTTGACGATATCCGTGCCGGGTGCGGACACGCGATATATCGCCATCCTGGGGTTACAGAAGTCATGTTTCTCGGTGTTAATGTAGTTATGAAGTTGTTTTATCAAGATACAGCCTACATGAAGTGTCTGCACCGACATTTGTATAAGATTGCCGAGCTAGCGGCGTCTCCTGTAGCCGTAGAGATTGATAGTGTAACGTGCATGGATACGTAGACACGCTGGCCGCTTGCTGGAGGGTCCGACCGTTTAGTCAAGCGGTTAGCGATGTCTCCTGCGTTGCGGGCGATACAGTTTCGCTTCCCGGCCGCGGCACTTCCTGTGGTTGTGTTGTCCCCCGAATTCGCTACAATATCCAACGATAGTTACAGCTGTTGTTTCGCTTTGACGTTAACAAAAGGCCGTGTTATGCGGCGGCTTTCCGCTGAGTGTTACGTTGAGGGACAAGATTGAGGGCTGTACAGCCCTCAATTTTAAGATCTTCCAGCACCTCCCTCGGCAGTAAGTGCTATCCCACAATCCCTGCGTATCAACATTCAAAGCAAGATGGCGGCGAACACCGGCAAGAAGGCGAGCTATAAATGTAAGTATTTTCTTTGTTAATAGAGATCCAAAAATTACGAAAACCACTGTATTATCTTAGTTTAATGTCATTTTATGGATTATGTACCTCTGTGTAGCATTACATTTATTTTTATTTTTGACGATATCCGTGCCGGGTGCGGACACGCGATATATCGCCATCCTGGGGTTACAGAAGTCATGTTTCTCGGTGTTAATGTAGTTATGAAGTTGTTTTATCAAGATACAGCCTGCATGAAGTGTCTGCACCGACATTTGTATAAGATTGCCGAGCTAGCGGCGTCTCCTGTAGCCGTAGAGATTGATAGTGTAACGTGCATGGATACGTAGACACGCTGGCCGCTGGCTGGCGGGTCCGACCGTTTAGTCAAGCGGTTAGCGATGTCTCCTGCGTTGCGGGCGATACAGGTTCACTTCCCGGCCGCGGCACTTCCTGTGGTTGTGTTGTCCCCCGAATTCGCTACAATACCCAACGATAGTTACAGCTGTTGTTTCGCTTTGACGTTAACAAAAGGCCGTGTTATGCGGCGGCTTTCCGCTGAGTGTTACGTTGAGGGACAAGATTGAGGGCTGTACAGCCCTCAATTTTAAGATCTTCCAGCACCTCCCTCGGCAGTAAGTGCTATCTCACAATCCCTGCGTATCAACATTCAAAGCAAGATGGCGGCGAACACCGGCAAGAAGGCGAGCTATAAATGTAAGTATTTTCTTTGTTAATAGAGAGCTAAAATTACGAAAACCACTGTATTATCTTAGTTTAGGGTGAATCCCAATTCCTTTCTTAACCCTCAGTCTCAAAAATGCGCGCTCCCGCGAAGTGCTAGTGCCGTCCAAATTCTCAGAGTGTTACGTTGAGGGACAAGATTTTCCAGCACCTCCCTCGGCAGTAAGTGCTATCCCACAATCCCTGCGTATCAACATTCAAAGCAAGATGGCGGCGAACACCGGCAAGAAGGCGAACTATAAATGTAAGTATTTTCTTTGTTAATAGAGATCCAAAAATTACGAAAACCACTGTATTATCTTAGTTTAATGTCATTTTATGGATTATGTACCTCTGTGTAGCATTACATTTATTTTTATTTTTGACGATATCCGTGCCGGGTGCGGACACGCGATATATCGCCATCCTGGGGTTACAGAAGTCATGTTTCTCGGTGTTAATGTAGTTATGAAGTTGTTTTATCAAGATACCGCCTACATGAAGTGTCTGCACCGACATTTGTATAAGATTGCCGAGCTAGCGGCGTCTCCTGTAGCCGTAGAGATTGATAGTGTAACGTGCATGGATACGTAGACACGCTGGCCGCTGGCTGGCGGGTCCGACCGTTTAGTCAAGCGGTTAGCGATGTCTCCTGCGTTGCGGGCGATACAGGTTCACTTCCCGGCCGCGGCACTTCCTGTGGTTGTGTTGTCCCCCGAATTCGCTACAATACCCAACGATAGTTACAGCTGTTGTTTCGCTTTGACGTTAACAAAAGGCCGTGTTATGCGGCGGCTTTCCGCTGAGTGTTACGTTGAGGGACAAGATTGAGGGCTGTACAGCCCTCAATTTTAAGATCTTCCAGCACCTCCCTCGGCAGTAAGTGCTATCTCACAATCCCTGCGTATCAACATTCAAAGCAAGATGGCGGCGAACACCGGCAAGAAGGCGAGCTATAAATGTAAGTATTTTCTTTGTTAATAGAGATCCAAAAATTACGAAAACCACTGTATTATCTTAGTTTAATGTCATTTTATGGATTATGTACCTCTGTGTAGCATTACATTTATTTTTATTTTTGACGATATCCGTGCCGGGTGCGGACACGCGATATATCGCCATCCTGGGGTTACAGAAGTCATGTTTCTCGGTGTTAATGTAGTTATGAAGTTGTTTTATCAAGATACAGCCTACATGAAGTGTCTGCACCGACATTTGTATAAGATTGCCGAGCTAGCGGCGTCTCCTGTAGCCGTAGAGATTGATAGTGTAACGTGCATGGATACGTAGACACGCTGGCCGCTTGCTGGAGGGTCCGACCGTTTAGTCAAGCGGTTAGCGATGTCTCCTGCGTTGCGGGTGATACAGTTTCGCTTCCCGGCCGCGGCACTTCCTGTGGTTGTGTTGTCCCCCGAATTCGCTACAATACCCAACGATAGTTACAGCTGTTGTTTCGCTTTGACCTTAACAAAAGGCCGTGTTATGCGGCGGCTTTCCGCTGAGTGTTACGTTGAGGGACAAGATTGAGGGCTGTACAGCCCTCAATTTTAAGATCTTCCAGCACCTCCCTCGGCAGTAAGTGCTATCCCACAATCCCTGCGTATCAACATTCAAAGCAAGATGGCGGCGAACACCGGCAAGAAGGCGAGCTATAAATGTAAGTATTTTCTTTGTTAATAGAGATCCAAAAATTACGAAAACCACTGTATTATCTTAGTTTAATGTCATTTTATGGATTATGTACCTCTGTGTAGCATTACATTTATTTTTATTTTTGACGATATCCGTGCCGGGTGCGGACACGCGATATATCGCCATCCTGGGGTTACAGAAGTCATGTTTCTCGGTGTTAATGTAGTTATGAAGTTGTTTTATCAAGATACAGCCTACATGAAGTGTCTGCACCGACATTTGTATAAGATTGCCGAGCTAGCGGCGTCTCCTGTAGCCGTAGAGATTGATAGTGTAACGTGCATGGATACGTAGACACGCTGGCCGCTTGCTGGAGGGTCCGACCGTTTAGTCAAGCGGTTAGCGATGTCTCCTGCGTTGCGGGCGATACAGTTTCGCTTCCCGGCCGCGGCACTTCCTGTGGTTGTGTTGTCCCCCGAATTCGCTACAATATCCAACGATAGTTACAGCTGTTGTTTCGCTTTGACGTTAACAAAAGGCCGTGTTATGCGGCGGCTTTCCGCTGAGTGTTACGTTGAGGGACAAGATTGAGGGCTGTACAGCCCTCAATTTTAAGATCTTCCAGCACCTCCCTCGGCAGTAAGTGCTATCCCACAATCCCTGCGTATCAACATTCAAAGCAAGATGGCGGCGAACACCGGCAAGAAGGCGAGCTATAAATGTAAGTATTTTCTTTGTTAATAGAGATCCAAAAATTACGAAAACCACTGTATTATCTTAGTTTAATGTCATTTTATGGATTATGTACCTCTGTGTAGCATTACATTTATTTTTATTTTTGACGATATCCGTGCCGGGTGCGGACACGCGATATATCGCCATCCTGGGGTTACAGAAGTCATGTTTCTCGGTGTTAATGTAGTTATGAAGTTGTTTTATCAAGATACAGCCTACATGAAGTGTCTGCACCGACATTTGTATAAGATTGCCGAGCTAGCGGCGTCTCCTGTAGCCGTAGAGATTGATAGTGTAACGTGCATGGATACGTAGACACGCTGGCCGCTTGCTGGCGCGTCCGACCGTTTAGTCAAGCGGTTAGCGATGTCTCCTGCGTTGCGGGTGATACAGGTTCGCTTCCCGGCCGCGGCACTTCCTGTGGTTGTGTTGTCCCCCGAATTCGCTACAATACCCAACGATAGTTACAGCTGTTGTTTCGCTTTGACCTTAACAAAAGGCCGTGTTATGCGGCGGCTTTCCGCTGAGTGTTACGTTGAGGGACAAGATTGAGGGCTGTACAGCCCTCAATTTTAAGATCTTCCAGCACCTCCCTCGGCAGTAAGTGCTATCCCACAATCCCTGCGTATCAACATTCAAAGCAAGATGGCGGCGAACACCGGCAAGAAGGCGAGCTATAAATGTAAGTATTTTCTTTGTTAATAGAGATCCAAAAATTACGAAAACCACTGTATTATCTTAGTTTAATGTCATTTTATGGATTATGTACCTCTGTGTAGCATTACATTTATTTTTATTTTTGACGATATCCGTGCCGGGTGCGGACACGCGATATATCGCCATCCTGGGGTTACAGAAGTCATGTTTCTCGGTGTTAATGTAGTTATGAAGTTGTTTTATCAAGATACAGCCTGCATGAAGTGTCTGCACCGACATTTGTATAAGATTGCCGAGCTAGCGGCGTCTCCTGTAGCCGTAGAGATTGATAGTGTAACGTGCATGGATACGTAGACACGCTGGCCGCTTGCTGGAGGGTCCGACCGTTTAGTCAAGCGGTTAGCGATGTCTCCTGCGTTGCGGGCGATACAGTTTCGCTTCCCGGCCGCGGCACTTCCTGTGGTTGTGTTGTCCCCCGAATTCGCTACAATATCCAACGATAGTTACAGCTGTTGTTTCGCTTTGACCTTAACAAAAGGCCGTGTTATGCGGCGGCTTTCCGCTGAGTGTTACGTTGAGGGACAAGATTGAGGGCTGTACAGCCCTCAATTTTAAGATCTTCCAGCACCTCCCTCGGCAGTAAGTGCTATCCCACAATCCCTGCGTATCAACATTCAAAGCAAGATGGCGGCGAACACCGGCAAGAAGGCGAGCTATAAATGTAAGTATTTTCTTTGTTAATAGAGATCCAAAAATTACGAAAACCACTGTATTATCTTAGTTTAATGTCATTTTATGGATTATGTACCTCTGTGTAGCATTACATTTATTTTTATTTTTGACGATATCCGTGCCGGGTGCGGACACGCGATATATCGCCATCCTGGGGTTACAGAAGTCATGTTTCTCGGTGTTAATGTAGTTATGAAGTTGTTTTATCAAGATACAGCCTGCATGAAGTGTCTGCACCGACATTTGTATAAGATTGCCGAGCTAGCGGCGTCTCCTGTAGCCGTAGAGATTGATAGTGTAACGTGCATGGATACGTAGACACGCTGGCCGCTGGCTGGAGGGTCCGACCGTTTAGTCAAGCGGTTAGCGATGTCTCCTGCGTTGCGGGCGATACAGGTTCACTTCCCGGCCGCGGCACTTCCTGTGGTTGTGTTGTCCCCCGAATTCGCTACAATACCCAACGATAGTTACAGCTGTTGTTTCGCTTTGACGTTAACAAAAGGCCGTGTTATGCGGCGGCTTTCCGCTGAGTGTTACGTTGAGGGACAAGATTGAGGGCTGTACAGCCCTCAATTTTAAGATCTTCCAGCACCTCCCTCGGCAGTAAGTGCTATCTCACAATCCCTGCGTATCAACATTCAAAGCAAGATGGCGGCGAACACCGGCAAGAAGGCGAGCTATAAATGTAAGTATTTTCTTTGTTAATAGAGAGCTAAAATTACGAAAACCACTGTATTATCTTAGTTTAGGGTGAATCCCAATTCCTTTCTTAACCCTCAGTCTCAAAAATGCGCGCTCCCGCGAAGTGCTAGTGCCGTCCAAATTCTCAGAGTGTTACGTTGAGGGACAAGATCTTCCAGCACCTCCCTCGGCTGTAAGTGCTATCCCACAATGCCTTGCGTATCAACATTCAAAGCAAGATGGCGGCGAACACCGGCAAGAAGGCGAGCTATAAATGTAAGTATTTTCTTTGTTAATAGAGATCCAAAAATTACGAAAACCACTGTATTATCTTAGTTTAATGTCATTTTATGGATTATGTACCTCTGTGTAGCATTACATTTATTTTTATTTTTGACGATATCCGTGCCGGGTGCGGACACGCGATATATCGCCATCCTGGGGTTACAGAAGTCATGTTTCTCGGTGTTAATGTAGTTATGAAGTTGTTTTATCAAGATACAGCCTACATGAAGTGTCTGCACCGACATTTGTATAAGATTGCCGAGCTAGCGGCGTCTCCTGTAGCCGTAGAGATTGATAGTGTAACGTGCATGGATACGTAGACACGCTGGCCGCTTGCTGGAGGGTCCGACCGTTTAGTCAAGCGGTTAGCGATGTCTCCTGCGTTGCGGGCGATACAGTTTCGCTTCCCGGCCGCGGCACTTCCTGTGGTTGTGTTGTCCCCCGAATTCGCTACAATATCCAACGATAGTTACAGCTGTTGTTTCGCTTTGACGTTAACAAAAGGCCGTGTTATGCGGCGGCTTTCCGCTGAGTGTTACGTTGAGGGACAAGATTGAGGGCTGTACAGCCCTCAATTTTAAGATCTTCCAGCACCTCCCTCGGCAGTAAGTGCTATCCCACAATCCCTGCGTATCAACATTCAAAGCAAGATGGCGGCGAACACCGGCAAGAAGGCGAGCTATAAATGTAAGTATTTTCTTTGTTAATAGAGATCCAAAAATTACGAAAACCACTGTATTATCTTAGTTTAATGTCATTTTATGGATTATGTACCTCTGTGTAGCATTACATTTATTTTTATTTTTGACGATATCCGTGCCGGGTGCGGACACGCGATATATCGCCATCCTGGGGTTACAGAAGTCATGTTTCTCGGTGTTAATGTAGTTATGAAGTTGTTTTATCAAGATACAGCCTGCATGAAGTGTCTGCACCGACATTTGTATAAGATTGCCGAGCTAGCGGCGTCTCCTGTAGCCGTAGAGATTGATAGTGTAACGTGCATGGATACGTAGACACGCTGGCCGCTGGCTGGCGGGTCCGACCGTTTAGTCAAGCGGTTAGCGATGTCTCCTGCGTTGCGGGCGATACAGGTTCACTTCCCGGCCGCGGCACTTCCTGTGGTTGTGTTGTCCCCCGAATTCGCTACAATACCCAACGATAGTTACAGCTGTTGTTTCGCTTTGACGTTAACAAAAGGCCGTGTTATGCGGCGGCTTTCCGCTGAGTGTTACGTTGAGGGACAAGATTGAGGGCTGTACAGCCCTCAATTTTAAGATCTTCCAGCACCTCCCTCGGCAGTAAGTGCTATCTCACAATCCCTGCGTATCAACATTCAAAGCAAGATGGCGGCGAACACCGGCAAGAAGGCGAGCTATAAATGTAAGTATTTTCTTTGTTAATAGAGAGCTAAAATTACGAAAACCACTGTATTATCTTAGTTTAGGGTGAATCCCAATTCCTTTCTTAACCCTCAGTCTCAAAAATGCGCGCTCCCGCGAAGTGCTAGTGCCGTCCAAATTCTCAGAGTGTTACGTTGAGGGACAAGATTTTCCAGCACCTCCCTCGGCAGTAAGTGCTATCCCACAATCCCTGCGTATCAACATTCAAAGCAAGATGGCGGCGAACACCGGCAAGAAGGCGAACTATAAATGTAAGTATTTTCTTTGTTAATAGAGATCCAAAAATTACGAAAACCACTGTATTATCTTAGTTTAATGTCATTTTATGGATTATGTACCTCTGTGTAGCATTACATTTATTTTTATTTTTGACGATATCCGTGCCGGGTGCGGACACGCGATATATCGCCATCCTGGGGTTACAGAAGTCATGTTTCTCGGTGTTAATGTAGTTATGAAGTTGTTTTATCAAGATACCGCCTACATGAAGTGTCTGCACCGACATTTGTATAAGATTGCCGAGCTAGCGGCGTCTCCTGTAGCCGTAGAGATTGATAGTGTAACGTGCATGGATACGTAGACACGCTGGCCGCTGGCTGGCGGGTCCGACCGTTTAGTCAAGCGGTTAGCGATGTCTCCTGCGTTGCGGGCGATACAGGTTCACTTCCCGGCCGCGGCACTTCCTGTGGTTGTGTTGTCCCCCGAATTCGCTACAATACCCAACGATAGTTACAGCTGTTGTTTCGCTTTGACGTTAACAAAAGGCCGTGTTATGCGGCGGCTTTCCGCTGAGTGTTACGTTGAGGGACAAGATTGAGGGCTGTACAGCCCTCAATTTTAAGATCTTCCAGCACCTCCCTCGGCAGTAAGTGCTATCTCACAATCCCTGCGTATCAACATTCAAAGCAAGATGGCGGCGAACACCGGCAAGAAGGCGAGCTATAAATGTAAGTATTTTCTTTGTTAATAGAGATCCAAAAATTACGAAAACCACTGTATTATCTTAGTTTAATGTCATTTTATGGATTATGTACCTCTGTGTAGCATTACATTTATTTTTATTTTTGACGATATCCGTGCCGGGTGCGGACACGCGATATATCGCCATCCTGGGGTTACAGAAGTCATGTTTCTCGGTGTTAATGTAGTTATGAAGTTGTTTTATCAAGATACAGCCTACATGAAGTGTCTGCACCGACATTTGTATAAGATTGCCGAGCTAGCGGCGTCTCCTGTAGCCGTAGAGATTGATAGTGTAACGTGCATGGATACGTAGACACGCTGGCCGCTTGCTGGAGGGTCCGACCGTTTAGTCAAGCGGTTAGCGATGTCTCCTGCGTTGCGGGTGATACAGTTTCGCTTCCCGGCCGCGGCACTTCCTGTGGTTGTGTTGTCCCCCGAATTCGCTACAATACCCAACGATAGTTACAGCTGTTGTTTCGCTTTGACCTTAACAAAAGGCCGTGTTATGCGGCGGCTTTCCGCTGAGTGTTACGTTGAGGGACAAGATTGAGGGCTGTACAGCCCTCAATTTTAAGATCTTCCAGCACCTCCCTCGGCAGTAAGTGCTATCCCACAATCCCTGCGTATCAACATTCAAAGCAAGATGGCGGCGAACACCGGCAAGAAGGCGAGCTATAAATGTAAGTATTTTCTTTGTTAATAGAGATCCAAAAATTACGAAAACCACTGTATTATCTTAGTTTAATGTCATTTTATGGATTATGTACCTCTGTGTAGCATTACATTTATTTTTATTTTTGACGATATCCGTGCCGGGTGCGGACACGCGATATATCGCCATCCTGGGGTTACAGAAGTCATGTTTCTCGGTGTTAATGTAGTTATGAAGTTGTTTTATCAAGATACAGCCTACATGAAGTGTCTGCACCGACATTTGTATAAGATTGCCGAGCTAGCGGCGTCTCCTGTAGCCGTAGAGATTGATAGTGTAACGTGCATGGATACGTAGACACGCTGGCCGCTTGCTGGAGGGTCCGACCGTTTAGTCAAGCGGTTAGCGATGTCTCCTGCGTTGCGGGCGATACAGTTTCGCTTCCCGGCCGCGGCACTTCCTGTGGTTGTGTTGTCCCCCGAATTCGCTACAATATCCAACGATAGTTACAGCTGTTGTTTCGCTTTGACGTTAACAAAAGGCCGTGTTATGCGGCGGCTTTCCGCTGAGTGTTACGTTGAGGGACAAGATTGAGGGCTGTACAGCCCTCAATTTTAAGATCTTCCAGCACCTCCCTCGGCAGTAAGTGCTATCCCACAATCCCTGCGTATCAACATTCAAAGCAAGATGGCGGCGAACACCGGCAAGAAGGCGAGCTATAAATGTAAGTATTTTCTTTGTTAATAGAGATCCAAAAATTACGAAAACCACTGTATTATCTTAGTTTAATGTCATTTTATGGATTATGTACCTCTGTGTAGCATTACATTTATTTTTATTTTTGACGATATCCGTGCCGGGTGCGGACACGCGATATATCGCCATCCTGGGGTTACAGAAGTCATGTTTCTCGGTGTTAATGTAGTTATGAAGTTGTTTTATCAAGATACAGCCTACATGAAGTGTCTGCACCGACATTTGTATAAGATTGCCGAGCTAGCGGCGTCTCCTGTAGCCGTAGAGATTGATAGTGTAACGTGCATGGATACGTAGACACGCTGGCCGCTTGCTGGCGCGTCCGACCGTTTAGTCAAGCGGTTAGCGATGTCTCCTGCGTTGCGGGTGATACAGGTTCGCTTCCCGGCCGCGGCACTTCCTGTGGTTGTGTTGTCCCCCGAATTCGCTACAATACCCAACGATAGTTACAGCTGTTGTTTCGCTTTGACCTTAACAAAAGGCCGTGTTATGCGGCGGCTTTCCGCTGAGTGTTACGTTGAGGGACAAGATTGAGGGCTGTACAGCCCTCAATTTTAAGATCTTCCAGCACCTCCCTCGGCAGTAAGTGCTATCCCACAATCCCTGCGTATCAACATTCAAAGCAAGATGGCGGCGAACACCGGCAAGAAGGCGAGCTATAAATGTAAGTATTTTCTTTGTTAATAGAGATCCAAAAATTACGAAAACCACTGTATTATCTTAGTTTAATGTCATTTTATGGATTATGTACCTCTGTGTAGCATTACATTTATTTTTATTTTTGACGATATCCGTGCCGGGTGCGGACACGCGATATATCGCCATCCTGGGGTTACAGAAGTCATGTTTCTCGGTGTTAATGTAGTTATGAAGTTGTTTTATCAAGATACAGCCTACATGAAGTGTCTGCACCGACATTTGTATAAGATTGCCGAGCTAGCGGCGTCTCCTGTAGCCGTAGAGATTGATAGTGTAACGTGCATGGATACGTAGACACGCTGGCCGCTTGCTGGAGGGTCCGACCGTTTAGTCAAGCGGTTAGCGATGTCTCCTGCGTTGCGGGCGATACAGTTTCGCTTCCCGGCCGCGGCACTTCCTGTGGTTGTGTTGTCCCCCGAATTCGCTACAATATCCAACGATAGTTACAGCTGTTGTTTCGCTTTGACGTTAACAAAAGGCCGTGTTATGCGGCGGCTTTCCGCTGAGTGTTACGTTGAGGGACAAGATTGAGGGCTGTACAGCCCTCAATTTTAAGATCTTCCAGCACCTCCCTCGGCAGTAAGTGCTATCCCACAATCCCTGCGTATCAACATTCAAAGCAAGATGGCGGCGAACACCGGCAAGAAGGCGAGCTATAAATGTAAGTATTTTCTTTGTTAATAGAGATCCAAAAATTACGAAAACCACTGTATTATCTTAGTTTAATGTCATTTTATGGATTATGTACCTCTGTGTAGCATTACATTTATTTTTATTTTTGACGATATCCGTGCCGGGTGCGGACACGCGATATATCGCCATCCTGGGGTTACAGAAGTCATGTTTCTCGGTGTTAATGTAGTTATGAAGTTGTTTTATCAAGATACAGCCTGCATGAAGTGTCTGCACCGACATTTGTATAAGATTGCCGAGCTAGCGGCGTCTCCTGTAGCCGTAGAGATTGATAGTGTAACGTGCATGGATACGTAGACACGCTGGCCGCTGGCTGGCGGGTCCGACCGTTTAGTCAAGCGGTTAGCGATGTCTCCTGCGTTGCGGGCGATACAGGTTCACTTCCCGGCCGCGGCACTTCCTGTGGTTGTGTTGTCCCCCGAATTCGCTACAATACCCAACGATAGTTACAGCTGTTGTTTCGCTTTGACGTTAACAAAAGGCCGTGTTATGCGGCGGCTTTCCGCTGAGTGTTACGTTGAGGGACAAGATTGAGGGCTGTACAGCCCTCAATTTTAAGATCTTCCAGCACCTCCCTCGGCAGTAAGTGCTATCTCACAATCCCTGCGTATCAACATTCAAAGCAAGATGGCGGCGAACACCGGCAAGAAGGCGAGCTATAAATGTAAGTATTTTCTTTGTTAATAGAGAGCTAAAATTACGAAAACCACTGTATTATCTTAGTTTAGGGTGAATCCCAATTCCTTTCTTAACCCTCAGTCTCAAAAATGCGCGCTCCCGCGAAGTGCTAGTGCCGTCCAAATTCTCAGAGTGTTACGTTGAGGGACAAGATTTTCCAGCACCTCCCTCGGCAGTAAGTGCTATCCCACAATCCCTGCGTATCAACATTCAAAGCAAGATGGCGGCGAACACCGGCAAGAAGGCGAACTATAAATGTAAGTATTTTCTTTGTTAATAGAGATCCAAAAATTACGAAAACCACTGTATTATCTTAGTTTAATGTCATTTTATGGATTATGTACCTCTGTGTAGCATTACATTTATTTTTATTTTTGACGATATCCGTGCCGGGTGCGGACACGCGATATATCGCCATCCTGGGGTTACAGAAGTCATGTTTCTCGGTGTTAATGTAGTTATGAAGTTGTTTTATCAAGATACCGCCTACATGAAGTGTCTGCACCGACATTTGTATAAGATTGCCGAGCTAGCGGCGTCTCCTGTAGCCGTAGAGATTGATAGTGTAACGTGCATGGATACGTAGACACGCTGGCCGCTGGCTGGCGGGTCCGACCGTTTAGTCAAGCGGTTAGCGATGTCTCCTGCGTTGCGGGCGATACAGGTTCACTTCCCGGCCGCGGCACTTCCTGTGGTTGTGTTGTCCCCCGAATTCGCTACAATACCCAACGATAGTTACAGCTGTTGTTTCGCTTTGACGTTAACAAAAGGCCGTGTTATGCGGCGGCTTTCCGCTGAGTGTTACGTTGAGGGACAAGATTGAGGGCTGTACAGCCCTCAATTTTAAGATCTTCCAGCACCTCCCTCGGCAGTAAGTGCTATCTCACAATCCCTGCGTATCAACATTCAAAGCAAGATGGCGGCGAACACCGGCAAGAAGGCGAGCTATAAATGTAAGTATTTTCTTTGTTAATAGAGATCCAAAAATTACGAAAACCACTGTATTATCTTAGTTTAATGTCATTTTATGGATTATGTACCTCTGTGTAGCATTACATTTATTTTTATTTTTGACGATATCCGTGCCGGGTGCGGACACGCGATATATCGCCATCCTGGGGTTACAGAAGTCATGTTTCTCGGTGTTAATGTAGTTATGAAGTTGTTTTATCAAGATACAGCCTACATGAAGTGTCTGCACCGACATTTGTATAAGATTGCCGAGCTAGCGGCGTCTCCTGTAGCCGTAGAGATTGATAGTGTAACGTGCATGGATACGTAGACACGCTGGCCGCTTGCTGGAGGGTCCGACCGTTTAGTCAAGCGGTTAGCGATGTCTCCTGCGTTGCGGGTGATACAGTTTCGCTTCCCGGCCGCGGCACTTCCTGTGGTTGTGTTGTCCCCCGAATTCGCTACAATACCCAACGATAGTTACAGCTGTTGTTTCGCTTTGACCTTAACAAAAGGCCGTGTTATGCGGCGGCTTTCCGCTGAGTGTTACGTTGAGGGACAAGATTGAGGGCTGTACAGCCCTCAATTTTAAGATCTTCCAGCACCTCCCTCGGCAGTAAGTGCTATCCCACAATCCCTGCGTATCAACATTCAAAGCAAGATGGCGGCGAACACCGGCAAGAAGGCGAGCTATAAATGTAAGTATTTTCTTTGTTAATAGAGATCCAAAAATTACGAAAACCACTGTATTATCTTAGTTTAATGTCATTTTATGGATTATGTACCTCTGTGTAGCATTACATTTATTTTTATTTTTGACGATATCCGTGCCGGGTGCGGACACGCGATATATCGCCATCCTGGGGTTACAGAAGTCATGTTTCTCGGTGTTAATGTAGTTATGAAGTTGTTTTATCAAGATACAGCCTACATGAAGTGTCTGCACCGACATTTGTATAAGATTGCCGAGCTAGCGGCGTCTCCTGTAGCCGTAGAGATTGATAGTGTAACGTGCATGGATACGTAGACACGCTGGCCGCTTGCTGGAGGGTCCGACCGTTTAGTCAAGCGGTTAGCGATGTCTCCTGCGTTGCGGGCGATACAGTTTCGCTTCCCGGCCGCGGCACTTCCTGTGGTTGTGTTGTCCCCCGAATTCGCTACAATATCCAACGATAGTTACAGCTGTTGTTTCGCTTTGACGTTAACAAAAGGCCGTGTTATGCGGCGGCTTTCCGCTGAGTGTTACGTTGAGGGACAAGATTGAGGGCTGTACAGCCCTCAATTTTAAGATCTTCCAGCACCTCCCTCGGCAGTAAGTGCTATCCCACAATCCCTGCGTATCAACATTCAAAGCAAGATGGCGGCGAACACCGGCAAGAAGGCGAGCTATAAATGTAAGTATTTTCTTTGTTAATAGAGATCCAAAAATTACGAAAACCACTGTATTATCTTAGTTTAATGTCATTTTATGGATTATGTACCTCTGTGTAGCATTACATTTATTTTTATTTTTGACGATATCCGTGCCGGGTGCGGACACGCGATATATCGCCATCCTGGGGTTACAGAAGTCATGTTTCTCGGTGTTAATGTAGTTATGAAGTTGTTTTATCAAGATACAGCCTACATGAAGTGTCTGCACCGACATTTGTATAAGATTGCCGAGCTAGCGGCGTCTCCTGTAGCCGTAGAGATTGATAGTGTAACGTGCATGGATACGTAGACACGCTGGCCGCTTGCTGGCGCGTCCGACCGTTTAGTCAAGCGGTTAGCGATGTCTCCTGCGTTGCGGGTGATACAGGTTCGCTTCCCGGCCGCGGCACTTCCTGTGGTTGTGTTGTCCCCCGAATTCGCTACAATACCCAACGATAGTTACAGCTGTTGTTTCGCTTTGACCTTAACAAAAGGCCGTGTTATGCGGCGGCTTTCCGCTGAGTGTTACGTTGAGGGACAAGATTGAGGGCTGTACAGCCCTCAATTTTAAGATCTTCCAGCACCTCCCTCGGCAGTAAGTGCTATCCCACAATCCCTGCGTATCAACATTCAAAGCAAGATGGCGGCGAACACCGGCAAGAAGGCGAGCTATAAATGTAAGTATTTTCTTTGTTAATAGAGATCCAAAAATTACGAAAACCACTGTATTATCTTAGTTTAATGTCATTTTATGGATTATGTACCTCTGTGTAGCATTACATTTATTTTTATTTTTGACGATATCCGTGCCGGGTGCGGACACGCGATATATCGCCATCCTGGGGTTACAGAAGTCATGTTTCTCGGTGTTAATGTAGTTATGAAGTTGTTTTATCAAGATACAGCCTACATGAAGTGTCTGCACCGACATTTGTATAAGATTGCCGAGCTAGCGGCGTCTCCTGTAGCCGTAGAGATTGATAGTGTAACGTGCATGGATACGTAGACACGCTGGCCGCTTGCTGGAGGGTCCGACCGTTTAGTCAAGCGGTTAGCGATGTCTCCTGCGTTGCGGGCGATACAGTTTCGCTTCCCGGCCGCGGCACTTCCTGTGGTTGTGTTGTCCCCCGAATTCGCTACAATATCCAACGATAGTTACAGCTGTTGTTTCGCTTTGACGTTAACAAAAGGCCGTGTTATGCGGCGGCTTTCCGCTGAGTGTTACGTTGAGGGACAAGATTGAGGGCTGTACAGCCCTCAATTTTAAGATCTTCCAGCACCTCCCTCGGCAGTAAGTGCTATCCCACAATCCCTGCGTATCAACATTCAAAGCAAGATGGCGGCGAACACCGGCAAGAAGGCGAGCTATAAATGTAAGTATTTTCTTTGTTAATAGAGATCCAAAAATTACGAAAACCACTGTATTATCTTAGTTTAATGTCATTTTATGGATTATGTACCTCTGTGTAGCATTACATTTATTTTTATTTTTGACGATATCCGTGCCGGGTGCGGACACGCGATATATCGCCATCCTGGGGTTACAGAAGTCATGTTTCTCGGTGTTAATGTAGTTATGAAGTTGTTTTATCAAGATACAGCCTGCATGAAGTGTCTGCACCGACATTTGTATAAGATTGCCGAGCTAGCGGCGTCTCCTGTAGCCGTAGAGATTGATAGTGTAACGTGCATGGATACGTAGACACGCTGGCCGCTGGCTGGCGGGTCCGACCGTTTAGTCAAGCGGTTAGCGATGTCTCCTGCGTTGCGGGCGATACAGGTTCACTTCCCGGCCGCGGCACTTCCTGTGGTTGTGTTGTCCCCCGAATTCGCTACAATACCCAACGATAGTTACAGCTGTTGTTTCGCTTTGACGTTAACAAAAGGCCGTGTTATGCGGCGGCTTTCCGCTGAGTGTTACGTTGAGGGACAAGATTGAGGGCTGTACAGCCCTCAATTTTAAGATCTTCCAGCACCTCCCTCGGCAGTAAGTGCTATCTCACAATCCCTGCGTATCAACATTCAAAGCAAGATGGCGGCGAACACCGGCAAGAAGGCGAGCTATAAATGTAAGTATTTTCTTTGTTAATAGAGAGCTAAAATTACGAAAACCACTGTATTATCTTAGTTTAGGGTGAATCCCAATTCCTTTCTTAACCCTCAGTCTCAAAAATGCGCGCTCCCGCGAAGTGCTAGTGCCGTCCAAATTCTCAGAGTGTTACGTTGAGGGACAAGATTTTCCAGCACCTCCCTCGGCAGTAAGTGCTATCCCACAATCCCTGCGTATCAACATTCAAAGCAAGATGGCGGCGAACACCGGCAAGAAGGCGAACTATAAATGTAAGTATTTTCTTTGTTAATAGAGATCCAAAAATTACGAAAACCACTGTATTATCTTAGTTTAATGTCATTTTATGGATTATGTACCTCTGTGTAGCATTACATTTATTTTTATTTTTGACGATATCCGTGCCGGGTGCGGACACGCGATATATCGCCATCCTGGGGTTACAGAAGTCATGTTTCTCGGTGTTAATGTAGTTATGAAGTTGTTTTATCAAGATACCGCCTACATGAAGTGTCTGCACCGACATTTGTATAAGATTGCCGAGCTAGCGGCGTCTCCTGTAGCCGTAGAGATTGATAGTGTAACGTGCATGGATACGTAGACACGCTGGCCGCTGGCTGGCGGGTCCGACCGTTTAGTCAAGCGGTTAGCGATGTCTCCTGCGTTGCGGGCGATACAGGTTCACTTCCCGGCCGCGGCACTTCCTGTGGTTGTGTTGTCCCCCGAATTCGCTACAATACCCAACGATAGTTACAGCTGTTGTTTCGCTTTGACGTTAACAAAAGGCCGTGTTATGCGGCGGCTTTCCGCTGAGTGTTACGTTGAGGGACAAGATTGAGGGCTGTACAGCCCTCAATTTTAAGATCTTCCAGCACCTCCCTCGGCAGTAAGTGCTATCTCACAATCCCTGCGTATCAACATTCAAAGCAAGATGGCGGCGAACACCGGCAAGAAGGCGAGCTATAAATGTAAGTATTTTCTTTGTTAATAGAGATCCAAAAATTACGAAAACCACTGTATTATCTTAGTTTAATGTCATTTTATGGATTATGTACCTCTGTGTAGCATTACATTTATTTTTATTTTTGACGATATCCGTGCCGGGTGCGGACACGCGATATATCGCCATCCTGGGGTTACAGAAGTCATGTTTCTCGGTGTTAATGTAGTTATGAAGTTGTTTTATCAAGATACAGCCTACATGAAGTGTCTGCACCGACATTTGTATAAGATTGCCGAGCTAGCGGCGTCTCCTGTAGCCGTAGAGATTGATAGTGTAACGTGCATGGATACGTAGACACGCTGGCCGCTTGCTGGAGGGTCCGACCGTTTAGTCAAGCGGTTAGCGATGTCTCCTGCGTTGCGGGTGATACAGTTTCGCTTCCCGGCCGCGGCACTTCCTGTGGTTGTGTTGTCCCCCGAATTCGCTACAATACCCAACGATAGTTACAGCTGTTGTTTCGCTTTGACCTTAACAAAAGGCCGTGTTATGCGGCGGCTTTCCGCTGAGTGTTACGTTGAGGGACAAGATTGAGGGCTGTACAGCCCTCAATTTTAAGATCTTCCAGCACCTCCCTCGGCAGTAAGTGCTATCCCACAATCCCTGCGTATCAACATTCAAAGCAAGATGGCGGCGAACACCGGCAAGAAGGCGAGCTATAAATGTAAGTATTTTCTTTGTTAATAGAGATCCAAAAATTACGAAAACCACTGTATTATCTTAGTTTAATGTCATTTTATGGATTATGTACCTCTGTGTAGCATTACATTTATTTTTATTTTTGACGATATCCGTGCCGGGTGCGGACACGCGATATATCGCCATCCTGGGGTTACAGAAGTCATGTTTCTCGGTGTTAATGTAGTTATGAAGTTGTTTTATCAAGATACAGCCTACATGAAGTGTCTGCACCGACATTTGTATAAGATTGCCGAGCTAGCGGCGTCTCCTGTAGCCGTAGAGATTGATAGTGTAACGTGCATGGATACGTAGACACGCTGGCCGCTTGCTGGAGGGTCCGACCGTTTAGTCAAGCGGTTAGCGATGTCTCCTGCGTTGCGGGCGATACAGTTTCGCTTCCCGGCCGCGGCACTTCCTGTGGTTGTGTTGTCCCCCGAATTCGCTACAATATCCAACGATAGTTACAGCTGTTGTTTCGCTTTGACGTTAACAAAAGGCCGTGTTATGCGGCGGCTTTCCGCTGAGTGTTACGTTGAGGGACAAGATTGAGGGCTGTACAGCCCTCAATTTTAAGATCTTCCAGCACCTCCCTCGGCAGTAAGTGCTATCCCACAATCCCTGCGTATCAACATTCAAAGCAAGATGGCGGCGAACACCGGCAAGAAGGCGAGCTATAAATGTAAGTATTTTCTTTGTTAATAGAGATCCAAAAATTACGAAAACCACTGTATTATCTTAGTTTAATGTCATTTTATGGATTATGTACCTCTGTGTAGCATTACATTTATTTTTATTTTTGACGATATCCGTGCCGGGTGCGGACACGCGATATATCGCCATCCTGGGGTTACAGAAGTCATGTTTCTCGGTGTTAATGTAGTTATGAAGTTGTTTTATCAAGATACAGCCTACATGAAGTGTCTGCACCGACATTTGTATAAGATTGCCGAGCTAGCGGCGTCTCCTGTAGCCGTAGAGATTGATAGTGTAACGTGCATGGATACGTAGACACGCTGGCCGCTTGCTGGCGCGTCCGACCGTTTAGTCAAGCGGTTAGCGATGTCTCCTGCGTTGCGGGTGATACAGGTTCGCTTCCCGGCCGCGGCACTTCCTGTGGTTGTGTTGTCCCCCGAATTCGCTACAATACCCAACGATAGTTACAGCTGTTGTTTCGCTTTGACCTTAACAAAAGGCCGTGTTATGCGGCGGCTTTCCGCTGAGTGTTACGTTGAGGGACAAGATTGAGGGCTGTACAGCCCTCAATTTTAAGATCTTCCAGCACCTCCCTCGGCAGTAAGTGCTATCCCACAATCCCTGCGTATCAACATTCAAAGCAAGATGGCGGCGAACACCGGCAAGAAGGCGAGCTATAAATGTAAGTATTTTCTTTGTTAATAGAGATCCAAAAATTACGAAAACCACTGTATTATCTTAGTTTAATGTCATTTTATGGATTATGTACCTCTGTGTAGCATTACATTTATTTTTATTTTTGACGATATCCGTGCCGGGTGCGGACACGCGATATATCGCCATCCTGGGGTTACAGAAGTCATGTTTCTCGGTGTTAATGTAGTTATGAAGTTGTTTTATCAAGATACAGCCTGCATGAAGTGTCTGCACCGACATTTGTATAAGATTGCCGAGCTAGCGGCGTCTCCTGTAGCCGTAGAGATTGATAGTGTAACGTGCATGGATACGTAGACACGCTGGCCGCTTGCTGGAGGGTCCGACCGTTTAGTCAAGCGGTTAGCGATGTCTCCTGCGTTGCGGGCGATACAGTTTCGCTTCCCGGCCGCGGCACTTCCTGTGGTTGTGTTGTCCCCCGAATTCGCTACAATATCCAACGATAGTTACAGCTGTTGTTTCGCTTTGACCTTAACAAAAGGCCGTGTTATGCGGCGGCTTTCCGCTGAGTGTTACGTTGAGGGACAAGATTGAGGGCTGTACAGCCCTCAATTTTAAGATCTTCCAGCACCTCCCTCGGCAGTAAGTGCTATCCCACAATCCCTGCGTATCAACATTCAAAGCAAGATGGCGGCGAACACCGGCAAGAAGGCGAGCTATAAATGTAAGTATTTTCTTTGTTAATAGAGATCCAAAAATTACGAAAACCACTGTATTATCTTAGTTTAATGTCATTTTATGGATTATGTACCTCTGTGTAGCATTACATTTATTTTTATTTTTGACGATATCCGTGCCGGGTGCGGACACGCGATATATCGCCATCCTGGGGTTACAGAAGTCATGTTTCTCGGTGTTAATGTAGTTATGAAGTTGTTTTATCAAGATACAGCCTGCATGAAGTGTCTGCACCGACATTTGTATAAGATTGCCGAGCTAGCGGCGTCTCCTGTAGCCGTAGAGATTGATAGTGTAACGTGCATGGATACGTAGACACGCTGGCCGCTGGCTGGAGGGTCCGACCGTTTAGTCAAGCGGTTAGCGATGTCTCCTGCGTTGCGGGCGATACAGGTTCACTTCCCGGCCGCGGCACTTCCTGTGGTTGTGTTGTCCCCCGAATTCGCTACAATATCCAACGATAGTTACAGCTGTTGTTTCGCTTTGACGTTAACAAAAGGCCGTGTTATGCGGCGGCTTTCCGCTGAGTGTTACGTTGAGGGACAAGATTGAGGGCTGTACAGCCCTCAATTTTAAGATCTTCCAGCACCTCCCTCGGCTGTAAGTGCTATCCCACAATGCCTTGCGTATCAACATTCAAAGCAAGATGGCGGCGAACACCGGCAAGAAGGCGAGCTATAAATGTAAGTATTTTCTTTGTTAATAGAGATCCAAAAATTACGAAAACCACTGTATTATCTTAGTTTAATGTCATTTTATGGATTATGTACCTCTGTGTAGCATTACATTTATTTTTATTTTTGACGATATCCGTGCCGGGTGCGGACACGCGATATATCGCCATCCTGGGGTTACAGAAGTCATGTTTCTCGGTGTTAATGTAGTTATGAAGTTGTTTTATCAAGATACAGCCTGCATGAAGTGTCTGCACCGACATTTGTATAAGATTGCCGAGCTAGCGGCGTCTCCTGTAGCCGTAGAGATTGATAGTGTAACGTGCATGGATACGTAGACACGCTGGCCGCTGGCTGGCGGGTCCGACCGTTTAGTCAAGCGGTTAGCGATGTCTCCTGCGTTGCGGGCGATACAGGTTCACTTCCCGGCCGCGGCACTTCCTGTGGTTGTGTTGTCCCCCGAATTCGCTACAATACCCAACGATAGTTACAGCTGTTGTTTCGCTTTGACGTTAACAAAAGGCCGTGTTATGCGGCGGCTTTCCGCTGAGTGTTACGTTGAGGGACAAGATTGAGGGCTGTACAGCCCTCAATTTTAAGATCTTCCAGCACCTCCCTCGGCAGTAAGTGCTATCTCACAATCCCTGCGTATCAACATTCAAAGCAAGATGGCGGCGAACACCGGCAAGAAGGCGAGCTATAAATGTAAGTATTTTCTTTGTTAATAGAGAGCTAAAATTACGAAAACCACTGTATTATCTTAGTTTAGGGTGAATCCCAATTCCTTTCTTAACCCTCAGTCTCAAAAATGCGCGCTCCCGCGAAGTGCTAGTGCCGTCCAAATTCTCAGAGTGTTACGTTGAGGGACAAGATTTTCCAGCACCTCCCTCGGCAGTAAGTGCTATCCCACAATCCCTGCGTATCAACATTCAAAGCAAGATGGCGGCGAACACCGGCAAGAAGGCGAACTATAAATGTAAGTATTTTCTTTGTTAATAGAGATCCAAAAATTACGAAAACCACTGTATTATCTTAGTTTAATGTCATTTTATGGATTATGTACCTCTGTGTAGCATTACATTTATTTTTATTTTTGACGATATCCGTGCCGGGTGCGGACACGCGATATATCGCCATCCTGGGGTTACAGAAGTCATGTTTCTCGGTGTTAATGTAGTTATGAAGTTGTTTTATCAAGATACCGCCTACATGAAGTGTCTGCACCGACATTTGTATAAGATTGCCGAGCTAGCGGCGTCTCCTGTAGCCGTAGAGATTGATAGTGTAACGTGCATGGATACGTAGACACGCTGGCCGCTGGCTGGAGGGTCCGACCGTTTAGTCAAGCGGTTAGCGATGTCTCCTGCGTTGCGGGCGATACAGGTTCACTTCCCGGCCGCGGCACTTCCTGTGGTTGTGTTGTCCCCCGAATTCGCTACAATATCCAACGATAGTTACAGCTGTTGTTTCGCTTTGACGTTAACAAAAGGCCGTGTTATGCGGCGGCTTTCCGCTGAGTGTTACGTTGAGGGACAAGATTGAGGGCTGTACAGCCCTCAATTTTAAGATCTTCCAGCACCTCCCTCGGCTGTAAGTGCTATCCCACAATGCCTTGCGTATCAACATTCAAAGCAAGATGGCGGCGAACACCGGCAAGAAGGCGAGCTATAAATGTAAGTATTTTCTTTGTTAATAGAGATCCAAAAATTACGAAAACCACTGTATTATCTTAGTTTAATGTCATTTTATGGATTATGTACCTCTGTGTAGCATTACATTTATTTTTATTTTTGACGATATCCGTGCCGGGTGCGGACACGCGATATATCGCCATCCTGGGGTTACAGAAGTCATGTTTCTCGGTGTTAATGTAGTTATGAAGTTGTTTTATCAAGATACAGCCTGCATGAAGTGTCTGCACCGACATTTGTATAAGATTGCCGAGCTAGCGGCGTCTCCTGTAGCCGTAGAGATTGATAGTGTAACGTGCATGGATACGTAGACACGCTGGCCGCTGGCTGGCGGGTCCGACCGTTTAGTCAAGCGGTTAGCGATGTCTCCTGCGTTGCGGGCGATACAGGTTCACTTCCCGGCCGCGGCACTTCCTGTGGTTGTGTTGTCCCCCGAATTCGCTACAATACCCAACGATAGTTACAGCTGTTGTTTCGCTTTGACGTTAACAAAAGGCCGTGTTATGCGGCGGCTTTCCGCTGAGTGTTACGTTGAGGGACAAGATTGAGGGCTGTACAGCCCTCAATTTTAAGATCTTCCAGCACCTCCCTCGGCAGTAAGTGCTATCTCACAATCCCTGCGTATCAACATTCAAAGCAAGATGGCGGCGAACACCGGCAAGAAGGCGAGCTATAAATGTAAGTATTTTCTTTGTTAATAGAGAGCTAAAATTACGAAAACCACTGTATTATCTTAGTTTAGGGTGAATCCCAATTCCTTTCTTAACCCTCAGTCTCAAAAATGCGCGCTCCCGCGAAGTGCTAGTGCCGTCCAAATTCTCAGAGTGTTACGTTGAGGGACAAGATTTTCCAGCACCTCCCTCGGCAGTAAGTGCTATCCCACAATCCCTGCGTATCAACATTCAAAGCAAGATGGCGGCGAACACCGGCAAGAAGGCGAACTATAAATGTAAGTATTTTCTTTGTTAATAGAGATCCAAAAATTACGAAAACCACTGTATTATCTTAGTTTAATGTCATTTTATGGATTATGTACCTCTGTGTAGCATTACATTTATTTTTATTTTTGACGATATCCGTGCCGGGTGCGGACACGCGATATATCGCCATCCTGGGGTTACAGAAGTCATGTTTCTCGGTGTTAATGTAGTTATGAAGTTGTTTTATCAAGATACCGCCTACATGAAGTGTCTGCACCGACATTTGTATAAGATTGCCGAGCTAGCGGCGTCTCCTGTAGCCGTAGAGATTGATAGTGTAACGTGCATGGATACGTAGACACGCTGGCCGCTGGCTGGAGGGTCCGACCGTTTAGTCAAGCGGTTAGCGATGTCTCCTGCGTTGCGGGCGATACAGGTTCACTTCCCGGCCGCGGCACTTCCTGTGGTTGTGTTGTCCCCCGAATTCGCTACAATATCCAACGATAGTTACAGCTGTTGTTTCGCTTTGACGTTAACAAAAGGCCGTGTTATGCGGCGGCTTTCCGCTGAGTGTTACGTTGAGGGACAAGATTGAGGGCTGTACAGCCCTCAATTTTAAGATCTTCCAGCACCTCCCTCGGCTGTAAGTGCTATCCCACAATGCCTTGCGTATCAACATTCAAAGCAAGATGGCGGCGAACACCGGCAAGAAGGCGAGCTATAAATGTAAGTATTTTCTTTGTTAATAGAGATCCAAAAATTACGAAAACCACTGTATTATCTTAGTTTAATGTCATTTTATGGATTATGTACCTCTGTGTAGCATTACATTTATTTTTATTTTTGACGATATCCGTGCCGGGTGCGGACACGCGATATATCGCCATCCTGGGGTTACAGAAGTCATGTTTCTCGGTGTTAATGTAGTTATGAAGTTGTTTTATCAAGATACAGCCTACATGAAGTGTCTGCACCGACATTTGTATAAGATTGCCGAGCTAGCGGCGTCTCCTGTAGCCGTAGAGATTGATAGTGTAACGTGCATGGATACGTAGACACGCTGGCCGCTTGCTGGAGGGTCCGACCGTTTAGTCAAGCGGTTAGCGATGTCTCCTGCGTTGCGGGCGATACAGTTTCGCTTCCCGGCCGCGGCACTTCCTGTGGTTGTGTTGTCCCCCGAATTCGCTACAATATCCAACGATAGTTACAGCTGTTGTTTCGCTTTGACCTTAACAAAAGGCCGTGTTATGCGGCGGCTTTCCGCTGAGTGTTACGTTGAGGGACAAGATTGAGGGCTGTACAGCCCTCAATTTTAAGATCTTCCAGCACCTCCCTCGGCAGTAAGTGCTATCCCACAATCCCTGCGTATCAACATTCAAAGCAAGATGGCGGCGAACACCGGCAAGAAGGCGAGCTATAAATGTAAGTATTTTCTTTGTTAATAGAGATCCAAAAATTACGAAAACCACTGTATTATCTTAGTTTAATGTCATTTTATGGATTATGTACCTCTGTGTAGCATTACATTTATTTTTATTTTTGACGATATCCGTGCCGGGTGCGGACACGCGATATATCGCCATCCTGGGGTTACAGAAGTCATGTTTCTCGGTGTTAATGTAGTTATGAAGTTGTTTTATCAAGATACAGCCTACATGAAGTGTCTGCACCGACATTTGTATAAGATTGCCGAGCTAGCGGCGTCTCCTGTAGCCGTAGAGATTGATAGTGTAACGTGCATGGATACGTAGACACGCTGGCCGCTTGCTGGCGCGTCCGACCGTTTAGTCAAGCGGTTAGCGATGTCTCCTGCGTTGCGGGTGATACAGGTTCGCTTCCCGGCCGCGGCACTTCCTGTGGTTGTGTTGTCCCCCGAATTCGCTACAATACCCAACGATAGTTACAGCTGTTGTTTCGCTTTGACCTTAACAAAAGGCCGTGTTATGCGGCGGCTTTCCGCTGAGTGTTACGTTGAGGGACAAGATTGAGGGCTGTACAGCCCTCAATTTTAAGATCTTCCAGCACCTCCCTCGGCAGTAAGTGCTATCCCACAATCCCTGCGTATCAACATTCAAAGCAAGATGGCGGCGAACACCGGCAAGAAGGCGAGCTATAAATGTAAGTATTTTCTTTGTTAATAGAGATCCAAAAATTACGAAAACCACTGTATTATCTTAGTTTAATGTCATTTTATGGATTATGTACCTCTGTGTAGCATTACATTTATTTTTATTTTTGACGATATCCGTGCCGGGTGCGGACACGCGATATATCGCCATCCTGGGGTTACAGAAGTCATGTTTCTCGGTGTTAATGTAGTTATGAAGTTGTTTTATCAAGATACCGCCTACATGAAGTGTCTGCACCGACATTTGTATAAGATTGCCGAGCTAGCGGCGTCTCCTGTAGCCGTAGAGATTGATAGTGTAACGTGCATGGATACGTAGACACGCTGGCCGCTGGCTGGAGGGTCCGACCGTTTAGTCAAGCGGTTAGCGATGTCTCCTGCGTTGCGGGCGATACAGGTTCGCTTCCCGGCCGCGGCACTTCCTGTGCTTGTGTTGTCCCCCGAATTCGCTACAATATCCAACGATAGTTACAGCTGTTGTTTCGCTTTGACGTTAACAAAAGGCCGTGTTATGCGGCGGCTTTCCGCTGAGTGTTACGTTGAGGGACAAGATTGAGGGCTGTACAGCCCTCAATTTTAAGATCTTCCAGCACCTCCCTCGGCAGTAAGTGCTATCCCACAATCCCTGCGTATCAACATTCAAAGCAAGATGGCGGCGAACACCGGCAAGAAGGCGAGCTATAAATGTAAGTATTTTCTTTGTTAATAGAGCGCTAAAATTACGAAAACCACTGTATTATCTTAGTTTAGGGTGAATCCCAATTCCTTTCTTAACCCTCAGTCTCAACAATGCGCGCTCCCGCGAAGTTCTAGTGCCGTCCCAATTCTCAGAGTGTTACGTTGAGGTACAAGATTTTCCAGCACCTCCCTCGGCAGTAAGTGCTATCCCACAATGCCTTGCGTATCAACATTCAAAGCAAGATGGCGGCGAACACCGGCAAGAAGGCGAGCTATAAATGTAAGTATTTTCTTTGTTAATAGAGATCCAAAAATTACGAAAACCACTGTATTATCTTAGTTTAGGGTGAATCCCAATTCCTTTCTTAACCCTCAGTCTCAAAAATGCGCGCTCCCGCGAAGTGCTAGTGCCGTCCAAATTCTCAGAGTGTTACGTTGAGGGACAAGATTTTCCAGCACCTCCCTCGGCAGTAAGTGCTATCCCACAATCCCTGCGTATCAACATTCAAAGCAAGATGGCGGCGAACACCGGCAAGAAGGCGAGCTATAAATGTAAGTATTTTCTTTGTTAATAGAGATCCAAAAATTACGAAAACCACTGTATTATCTTAGTTTAATGTCATTTTATGGATTATGTACCTCTGTGTAGCATTACATTTATTTTTATTTTTGACGATATCCGTGCCGGGTGCGGACACGCGATATATCGCCATCCTGGGGTTACAGAAGTCATGTTTCTCGGTGTTAATGTAGTTATGAAGTTGTTTTATCAAGATACAGCCTACATGAAGTGTCTGCACCGACATTTGTATAAGATTGCCGAGCTAGCGGCGTCTCCTGTAGCCGTAGAGATTGATAGTGTAACGTGCATGGATACGTAGACACGCTGGCCGCTTGCTGGAGGGTCCGACCGTTTAGTCAAGCGGTTAGCGATGTCTCCTGCGTTGCGGGCGATACAGTTTCGCTTCCCGGCCGCGGCACTTCCTGTGGTTGTGTTGTCCCCCGAATTCGCTACAATATCCAACGATAGTTACAGCTGTTGTTTCGCTTTGACCTTAACAAAAGGCCGTGTTATGCGGCGGCTTTCCGCTGAGTGTTACGTTGAGGGACAAGATTGAGGGCTGTACAGCCCTCAATTTTAAGATCTTCCAGCACCTCCCTCGGCAGTAAGTGCTATCCCACAATCCCTGCGTATCAACATTCAAAGCAAGATGGCGGCGAACACCGGCAAGAAGGCGAGCTATAAATGTAAGTATTTTCTTTGTTAATAGAGATCCAAAAATTACGAAAACCACTGTATTATCTTAGTTTAATGTCATTTTATGGATTATGTACCTCTGTGTAGCATTACATTTATTTTTATTTTTGACGATATCCGTGCCGGGTGCGGACACGCGATATATCGCCATCCTGGGGTTACAGAAGTCATGTTTCTCGGTGTTAATGTAGTTATGAAGTTGTTTTATCAAGATACAGCCTACATGAAGTGTCTGCACCGACATTTGTATAAGATTGCCGAGCTAGCGGCGTCTCCTGTAGCCGTAGAGATTGATAGTGTAACGTGCATGGATACGTAGACACGCTGGCCGCTTGCTGGCGCGTCCGACCGTTTAGTCAAGCGGTTAGCGATGTCTCCTGCGTTGCGGGTGATACAGGTTCGCTTCCCGGCCGCGGCACTTCCTGTGGTTGTGTTGTCCCCCGAATTCGCTACAATACCCAACGATAGTTACAGCTGTTGTTTCGCTTTGACCTTAACAAAAGGCCGTGTTATGCGGCGGCTTTCCGCTGAGTGTTACGTTGAGGGACAAGATTGAGGGCTGTACAGCCCTCAATTTTAAGATCTTCCAGCACCTCCCTCGGCAGTAAGTGCTATCCCACAATCCCTGCGTATCAACATTCAAAGCAAGATGGCGGCGAACACCGGCAAGAAGGCGAGCTATAAATGTAAGTATTTTCTTTGTTAATAGAGATCCAAAAATTACGAAAACCACTGTATTATCTTAGTTTAATGTCATTTTATGGATTATGTACCTCTGTGTAGCATTACATTTATTTTTATTTTTGACGATATCCGTGCCGGGTGCGGACACGCGATATATCGCCATCCTGGGGTTACAGAAGTCATGTTTCTCGGTGTTAATGTAGTTATGAAGTTGTTTTATCAAGATACAGCCTACATGAAGTGTCTGCACCGACATTTGTATAAGATTGCCGAGCTAGCGGCGTCTCCTGTAGCCGTAGAGATTGATAGTGTAACGTGCATGGATACGTAGACACGCTGGCCGCTTGCTGGAGGGTCCGACCGTTTAGTCAAGCGGTTAGCGATGTCTCCTGCGTTGCGGGCGATACAGTTTCGCTTCCCGGCCGCGGCACTTCCTGTGGTTGTGTTGTCCCCCGAATTCGCTACAATATCCAACGATAGTTACAGCTGTTGTTTCGCTTTGACCTTAACAAAAGGCCGTGTTATGCGGCGGCTTTCCGCTGAGTGTTACGTTGAGGGACAAGATTGAGGGCTGTACAGCCCTCAATTTTAAGATCTTCCAGCACCTCCCTCGGCAGTAAGTGCTATCCTACAATGCCTTGCGTATCAACATTCAAAGCAAGATGGCGGCGAACACCGGCAAGAAGGCGAGCTATAAATGTAAGTATTTTCTTTGTTAATAGAGAGCTAAAATTACGAAAACCACTGTATTATCTTAGTTTAGGGTGAATCCCAATTCCTTTCTTAACCCTCAGTCTCAAAAATGCGCGCTCCCGCGAAGTGCTAGTGCCGTCCAAATTCTCAGAGTGTTACGTTGAGGGACAAGATTTTCCAGCACCTCCCTCGGCAGTAAGTGCTATCCCACAATCCCTGCGTATCAACATTCAAAGCAAGATGGCGGCGAACACCGGCAAGAAGGCGAGCTATAAATGTAAGTATTTTCTTTGTTAATAGAGATCCAAAAATTACGAAAACCACTGTATTATCTTAGTTTAATGTCATTTTATGGATTATGTACCTCTGTGTAGCATTACATTTATTTTTATTTTTGACGATATCCGTGCCGGGTGCGGACACGCGATATATCGCCATCCTGGGGTTACAGAAGTCATGTTTCTCGGTGTTAATGTAGTTATGAAGTTGTTTTATCAAGATACAGCCTACATGAAGTGTCTGCACCGACATTTGTATAAGATTGCCGAGCTAGCGGCGTCTCCTGTAGCCGTAGAGATTGATAGTGTAACGTGCATGGATACGTAGACACGCTGGCCGCTTGCTGGCGCGTCCGACCGTTTAGTCAAGCGGTTAGCGATGTCTCCTGCGTTGCGGGTGATACAGGTTCGCTTCCCGGCCGCGGCACTTCCTGTGGTTGTGTTGTCCCCCGAATTCGCTACAATACCCAACGATAGTTACAGCTGTTGTTTCGCTTTGACCTTAACAAAAGGCCGTGTTATGCGGCGGCTTTCCGCTGAGTGTTACGTTGAGGGACAAGATTGAGGGCTGTACAGCCCTCAATTTTAAGATCTTCCAGCACCTCCCTCGGCAGTAAGTGCTATCCCACAATCCCTGCGTATCAACATTCAAAGCAAGATGGCGGCGAACACCGGCAAGAAGGCGAGCTATAAATGTAAGTATTTTCTTTGTTAATAGAGATCCAAAAATTACGAAAACCACTGTATTATCTTAGTTTAATGTCATTTTATGGATTATGTACCTCTGTGTAGCATTACATTTATTTTTATTTTTGACGATATCCGTGCCGGGTGCGGACACGCGATATATCGCCATCCTGGGGTTACAGAAGTCATGTTTCTCGGTGTTAATGTAGTTATGAAGTTGTTTTATCAAGATACAGCCTACATGAAGTGTCTGCACCGACATTTGTATAAGATTGCCGAGCTAGCGGCGTCTCCTGTAGCCGTAGAGATTGATAGCGTAACGTGCATGGATACGTAGACACGCTGGCCGCTGGCTGGCGGGTCCGACCGTTTAGTCAAGCGGTTAGCGATGTCTCCTGCGTTGCGGGCGATACAGGTTCGCGCCGCGGCACTTCCTGTGGTTGTGTTGTCCCCCGAATTCGCTACAATATCCAACGATAGTTACAGCTGTTGTTTCGCTTTGACCTTAACAAAAGGCCGTGTTATGCGGCGGCTTTCCGCTGAGTGTTACGTTGAGGGACAAGATTGAGGGCTGTACAGCCCTCAATTTTAAGATCTTCCAGCACCTCCCTCGGCAGTAAGTGCTATCCCACAATCCCTGCGTATCAACATTCAAAGCAAGATGGCGGCGAACACTGGCAAGAAGGCGAGCTATAAATGTAAGTATTTTCTTTGTTAATAGAGCGCTAAAATTACGAAAACCACTGTATTATCTTAGTTTAGGGTGAATCCCAATTCCTTTCTTAACCCTCAGTCTCAACAATGCGCGCTCCCGCGAAGTTCTAGTGCCGTCCCAATTCTCAGAGTGTTACGTTGAGGTACAAGATTTTCCAGCACCTTCCTCGGCAGTAAGTGCTATCCCACAATGCCTTGCGTATCAACATTCAAAGCAAGATGGCGGCGAACACCGGCAAGAAGGCGAGCTATAAATGTAAGTATTTTCTTTGTTAATAGAGATCCAAAAATTACGAAAACCACTGTATTATCTTAGTTTAGGGTGAATCCCAATTCCTTTCTTAACCCTCAGTCTCAAAAATGCGCGCTCCCGCGAAGTGCTAGTGCCGTCCAAATTCTCAGAGTGTTACGTTGAGGGACAAGATTTTCCAGCACCTCCCTCGGCAGTAAGTGCTATCCCACAATCCCTGCGTATCAACATTCAAAGCAAGATGGCGGCGAACACCGGCAAGAAGGCGAGCTATAAATGTAAGTATTTTCTTTGTTAATAGAGATCCAAAAATTACGAAAACCACTGTATTATCTTAGTTTAATGTCATTTTATGGATTATGTACCTCTGTGTAGCATTACATTTATTTTTATTTTTGACGATATCCGTGCCGGGTGCGGACACGCGATATATCGCCATCCTGGGGTTACAGAAGTCATGTTTCTCGGTGTTAATGTAGTTATGAAGTTGTTTTATCAAGATACAGCCTACATGGAGTGTCTGCACCGACATTTGTATAAGATTGCCGAGCTAGCGGCGTCTCCTGTAGCCGTAGAGATTGATAGTGTAACGTGCATGGATACGTAGACACGCTGGCCGCTTGCTGGCGCGTCCGACCGTTTAGTCAAGCGGTTAGCGATGTCTCCTGCGTTGCGGGTGATACAGGTTCGCTTCCCGGCCGCGGCACTTCCTGTGGTTGTGTTGTCCCCCGAATTCGCTACAATACCCAACGATAGTTACAGCTGTTGTTTCGCTTTGACCTTAACAAAAGGCCGTGTTATGCGGCGGCTTTCCGCTGAGTGTTACGTTGAGGGACAAGATTGAGGGCTGTACAGCCCTCAATTTTAAGATCTTCCAGCACCTCCCTCGGCAGTAAGTGCTATCCCACAATCCCTGCGTATCAACATTCAAAGCAAGATGGCGGCGAACACCGGCAAGAAGGCGAGCTATAAATGTAAGTATTTTCTTTGTTAATAGAGCGCTAAAATTACGAAAACCACTGTATTATCTTAGTTTAGGGTGAATCCCAATTCCTTTCTTAACCCTCAGTCTCAAAAATGCGCGCTCCCGCGAAGTGCTAGTGCCGTCCAAATTCTCAGAGTGTTACGTTGAGGGACAAGATTTTCCAGCACCTCCCTCGGCAGTAAGTGCTATCCCACAATCCCTGCGTATCAACATTCAAAGCAAGATGGCGGCGAACACCGGCAAGAAGGCGAACTATAAATGTAAGTATTTTCTTTGTTAATAGAGATCCAAAAATTACGAAAACCACTGTATTATCTTAGTTTAATGTCATTTTATGGATTATGTACCTCTGTGTAGCATTACATTTATTTTTATTTTTGACGATATCCGTGCCGGGTGCGGACACGCGATATATCGCCATCCTGGGGTTACAGAAGTCATGTTTCTCGGTGTTAATGTAGTTATGAAGTTGTTTTATCAAGATACCGCCTACATGAAGTGTCTGCACCGACATTTGTATAAGATTGCCGAGCTAGCGGCGTCTCCTGTAGCCGTAGAGATTGATAGTGTAACGTGCATGGATACGTAGACACGCTGGCCGCTGGCTGGAGGGTCCGACCGTTTAGTCAAGCGGTTAGCGATGTCTCCTGCGTTGCGGGCGATACAGGTTCACTTCCCGGCCGCGGCACTTCCTGTGGTTGTGTTGTCCCCCGAATTCGCTACAATATCCAACGATAGTTACAGCTGTTGTTTCGCTTTGACGTTAACAAAAGGCCGTGTTATGCGGCGGCTTTCCGCTGAGTGTTACGTTGAGGGACAAGATTGAGGGCTGTACAGCCCTCAATTTTAAGATCTTCCAGCACCTCCCTCGGCTGTAAGTGCTATCCCACAATGCCTTGCGTATCAACATTCAAAGCAAGATGGCGGCGAACACCGGCAAGAAGGCGAGCTATAAATGTAAGTATTTTCTTTGTTAATAGAGATCCAAAAATTACGAAAACCACTGTATTATCTTAGTTTAATGTCATTTTATGGATTATGTACCTCTGTGTAGCATTACATTTATTTTTATTTTTGACGATATCCGTGCCGGGTGCGGACACGCGATATATCGCCATCCTGGGGTTACAGAAGTCATGTTTCTCGGTGTTAATGTAGTTATGAAGTTGTTTTATCAAGATACAGCCTACATGAAGTGTCTGCACCGACATTTGTATAAGATTGCCGAGCTAGCGGCGTCTCCTGTAGCCGTAGAGATTGATAGTGTAACGTGCATGGATACGTAGACACGCTGGCCGCTTGCTGGAGGGTCCGACCGTTTAGTCAAGCGGTTAGCGATGTCTCCTGCGTTGCGGGCGATACAGTTTCGCTTCCCGGCCGCGGCACTTCCTGTGGTTGTGTTGTCCCCCGAATTCGCTACAATATCCAACGATAGTTACAGCTGTTGTTTCGCTTTGACCTTAACAAAAGGCCGTGTTATGCGGCGGCTTTCCGCTGAGTGTTACGTTGAGGGACAAGATTGAGGGCTGTACAGCCCTCAATTTTAAGATCTTCCAGCACCTCCCTCGGCAGTAAGTGCTATCCCACAATCCCTGCGTATCAACATTCAAAGCAAGATGGCGGCGAACACCGGCAAGAAGGCGAGCTATAAATGTAAGTATTTTCTTTGTTAATAGAGATCCAAAAATTACGAAAACCACTGTATTATCTTAGTTTAATGTCATTTTATGGATTATGTACCTCTGTGTAGCATTACATTTATTTTTATTTTTGACGATATCCGTGCCGGGTGCGGACACGCGATATATCGCCATCCTGGGGTTACAGAAGTCATGTTTCTCGGTGTTAATGTAGTTATGAAGTTGTTTTATCAAGATACAGCCTACATGAAGTGTCTGCACCGACATTTGTATAAGATTGCCGAGCTAGCGGCGTCTCCTGTAGCCGTAGAGATTGATAGTGTAACGTGCATGGATACGTAGACACGCTGGCCGCTTGCTGGCGCGTCCGACCGTTTAGTCAAGCGGTTAGCGATGTCTCCTGCGTTGCGGGTGATACAGGTTCGCTTCCCGGCCGCGGCACTTCCTGTGGTTGTGTTGTCCCCCGAATTCGCTACAATACCCAACGATAGTTACAGCTGTTGTTTCGCTTTGACCTTAACAAAAGGCCGTGTTATGCGGCGGCTTTCCGCTGAGTGTTACGTTGAGGGACAAGATTGAGGGCTGTACAGCCCTCAATTTTAAGATCTTCCAGCACCTCCCTCGGCAGTAAGTGCTATCCCACAATCCCTGCGTATCAACATTCAAAGCAAGATGGCGGCGAACACCGGCAAGAAGGCGAGCTATAAATGTAAGTATTTTCTTTGTTAATAGAGATCCAAAAATTACGAAAACCACTGTATTATCTTAGTTTAATGTCATTTTATGGATTATGTACCTCTGTGTAGCATTACATTTATTTTTATTTTTGACGATATCCGTGCCGGGTGCGGACACGCGATATATCGCCATCCTGGGGTTACAGAAGTCATGTTTCTCGGTGTTAATGTAGTTATGAAGTTGTTTTATCAAGATACAGCCTGCATGAAGTGTCTGCACCGACATTTGTATAAGATTGCCGAGCTAGCGGCGTCTCCTGTAGCCGTAGAGATTGATAGTGTAACGTGCATGGATACGTAGACACGCTGGCCGCTTGCTGGAGGGTCCGACCGTTTAGTCAAGCGGTTAGCGATGTCTCCTGCGTTGCGGGCGATACAGTTTCGCTTCCCGGCCGCGGCACTTCCTGTGGTTGTGTTGTCCCCCGAATTCGCTACAATATCCAACGATAGTTACAGCTGTTGTTTCGCTTTGACGTTAACAAAAGGCCGTGTTATGCGGCGGCTTTCCGCTGAGTGTTACGTTGAGGGACAAGATTGAGGGCTGTACAGCCCTCAATTTTAAGATCTTCCAGCACCTCCCTCGGCAGTAAGTGCTATCCCACAATCCCTGCGTATCAACATTCAAAGCAAGATGGCGGCGAACACCGGCAAGAAGGCGAGCTATAAATGTAAGTATTTTCTTTGTTAATAGAGATCCAAAAATTACGAAAACCACTGTATTATCTTAGTTTAATGTCATTTTATGGATTATGTACCTCTGTGTAGCATTACATTTATTTTTATTTTTGACGATATCCGTGCCGGGTGCGGACACGCGATATATCGCCATCCTGGGGTTACAGAAGTCATGTTTCTCGGTGTTAATGTAGTTATGAAGTTGTTTTATCAAGATACAGCCTGCATGAAGTGTCTGCACCGACATTTGTATAAGATTGCCGAGCTAGCGGCGTCTCCTGTAGCCGTAGAGATTGATAGTGTAACGTGCATGGATACGTAGACACGCTGGCCGCTGGCTGGAGGGTCCGACCGTTTAGTCAAGCGGTTAGCGATGTCTCCTGCGTTGCGGGCGATACAGGTTCACTTCCCGGCCGCGGCACTTCCTGTGGTTGTGTTGTCCCCCGAATTCGCTACAATATCCAACGATAGTTACAGCTGTTGTTTCGCTTTGACGTTAACAAAAGGCCGTGTTATGCGGCGGCTTTCCGCTGAGTGTTACGTTGAGGGACAAGATTGAGGGCTGTACAGCCCTCAATTTTAAGATCTTCCAGCACCTCCCTCGGCTGTAAGTGCTATCCCACAATGCCTTGCGTATCAACATTCAAAGCAAGATGGCGGCGAACACCGGCAAGAAGGCGAGCTATAAATGTAAGTATTTTCTTTGTTAATAGAGATCCAAAAATTACGAAAACCACTGTATTATCTTAGTTTAATGTCATTTTATGGATTATGTACCTCTGTGTAGCATTACATTTATTTTTATTTTTGACGATATCCGTGCCGGGTGCGGACACGCGATATATCGCCATCCTGGGGTTACAGAAGTCATGTTTCTCGGTGTTAATGTAGTTATGAAGTTGTTTTATCAAGATACAGCCTGCATGAAGTGTCTGCACCGACATTTGTATAAGATTGCCGAGCTAGCGGCGTCTCCTGTAGCCGTAGAGATTGATAGTGTAACGTGCATGGATACGTAGACACGCTGGCCGCTGGCTGGCGGGTCCGACCGTTTAGTCAAGCGGTTAGCGATGTCTCCTGCGTTGCGGGCGATACAGGTTCACTTCCCGGCCGCGGCACTTCCTGTGGTTGTGTTGTCCCCCGAATTCGCTACAATACCCAACGATAGTTACAGCTGTTGTTTCGCTTTGACGTTAACAAAAGGCCGTGTTATGCGGCGGCTTTCCGCTGAGTGTTACGTTGAGGGACAAGATTGAGGGCTGTACAGCCCTCAATTTTAAGATCTTCCAGCACCTCCCTCGGCAGTAAGTGCTATCTCACAATCCCTGCGTATCAACATTCAAAGCAAGATGGCGGCGAACACCGGCAAGAAGGCGAGCTATAAATGTAAGTATTTTCTTTGTTAATAGAGAGCTAAAATTACGAAAACCACTGTATTATCTTAGTTTAGGGTGAATCCCAATTCCTTTCTTAACCCTCAGTCTCAAAAATGCGCGCTCCCGCGAAGTGCTAGTGCCGTCCAAATTCTCAGAGTGTTACGTTGAGGGACAAGATTTTCCAGCACCTCCCTCGGCAGTAAGTGCTATCCCACAATCCCTGCGTATCAACATTCAAAGCAAGATGGCGGCGAACACCGGCAAGAAGGCGAACTATAAATGTAAGTATTTTCTTTGTTAATAGAGATCCAAAAATTACGAAAACCACTGTATTATCTTAGTTTAATGTCATTTTATGGATTATGTACCTCTGTGTAGCATTACATTTATTTTTATTTTTGACGATATCCGTGCCGGGTGCGGACACGCGATATATCGCCATCCTGGGGTTACAGAAGTCATGTTTCTCGGTGTTAATGTAGTTATGAAGTTGTTTTATCAAGATACCGCCTACATGAAGTGTCTGCACCGACATTTGTATAAGATTGCCGAGCTAGCGGCGTCTCCTGTAGCCGTAGAGATTGATAGTGTAACGTGCATGGATACGTAGACACGCTGGCCGCTGGCTGGAGGGTCCGACCGTTTAGTCAAGCGGTTAGCGATGTCTCCTGCGTTGCGGGCGATACAGGTTCACTTCCCGGCCGCGGCACTTCCTGTGGTTGTGTTGTCCCCCGAATTCGCTACAATATCCAACGATAGTTACAGCTGTTGTTTCGCTTTGACGTTAACAAAAGGCCGTGTTATGCGGCGGCTTTCCGCTGAGTGTTACGTTGAGGGACAAGATTGAGGGCTGTACAGCCCTCAATTTTAAGATCTTCCAGCACCTCCCTCGGCTGTAAGTGCTATCCCACAATGCCTTGCGTATCAACATTCAAAGCAAGATGGCGGCGAACACCGGCAAGAAGGCGAGCTATAAATGTAAGTATTTTCTTTGTTAATAGAGATCCAAAAATTACGAAAACCACTGTATTATCTTAGTTTAATGTCATTTTATGGATTATGTACCTCTGTGTAGCATTACATTTATTTTTATTTTTGACGATATCCGTGCCGGGTGCGGACACGCGATATATCGCCATCCTGGGGTTACAGAAGTCATGTTTCTCGGTGTTAATGTAGTTATGAAGTTGTTTTATCAAGATACAGCCTACATGAAGTGTCTGCACCGACATTTGTATAAGATTGCCGAGCTAGCGGCGTCTCCTGTAGCCGTAGAGATTGATAGTGTAACGTGCATGGATACGTAGACACGCTGGCCGCTTGCTGGCGCGTCCGACCGTTTAGTCAAGCGGTTAGCGATGTCTCCTGCGTTGCGGGTGATACAGGTTCGCTTCCCGGCCGCGGCACTTCCTGTGGTTGTGTTGTCCCCCGAATTCGCTACAATACCCAACGATAGTTACAGCTGTTGTTTCGCTTTGACCTTAACAAAAGGCCGTGTTATGCGGCGGCTTTCCGCTGAGTGTTACGTTGAGGGACAAGATTGAGGGCTGTACAGCCCTCAATTTTAAGATCTTCCAGCACCTCCCTCGGCAGTAAGTGCTATCCCACAATCCCTGCGTATCAACATTCAAAGCAAGATGGCGGCGAACACCGGCAAGAAGGCGAGCTATAAATGTAAGTATTTTCTTTGTTAATAGAGATCCAAAAATTACGAAAACCACTGTATTATCTTAGTTTAATGTCATTTTATGGATTATGTACCTCTGTGTAGCATTACATTTATTTTTATTTTTGACGATATCCGTGCCGGGTGCGGACACGCGATATATCGCCATCCTGGGGTTACAGAAGTCATGTTTCTCGGTGTTAATGTAGTTATGAAGTTGTTTTATCAAGATACCGCCTACATGAAGTGTCTGCACCGACATTTGTATAAGATTGCCGAGCTAGCGGCGTCTCCTGTAGCCGTAGAGATTGATAGTGTAACGTGCATGGATACGTAGACACGCTGGCCGCTGGCTGGAGGGTCCGACCGTTTAGTCAAGCGGTTAGCGATGTCTCCTGCGTTGCGGGCGATACAGGTTCGCTTCCCGGCCGCGGCACTTCCTGTGCTTGTGTTGTCCCCCGAATTCGCTACAATATCCAACGATAGTTACAGCTGTTGTTTCGCTTTGACGTTAACAAAAGGCCGTGTTATGCGGCGGCTTTCCGCTGAGTGTTACGTTGAGGGACAAGATTGAGGGCTGTACAGCCCTCAATTTTAAGATCTTCCAGCACCTCCCTCGGCAGTAAGTGCTATCCCACAATCCCTGCGTATCAACATTCAAAGCAAGATGGCGGCGAACACCGGCAAGAAGGCGAGCTATAAATGTAAGTATTTTCTTTGTTAATAGAGCGCTAAAATTACGAAAACCACTGTATTATCTTAGTTTAGGGTGAATCCCAATTCCTTTCTTAACCCTCAGTCTCAACAATGCGCGCTCCCGCGAAGTTCTAGTGCCGTCCCAATTCTCAGAGTGTTACGTTGAGGTACAAGATTTTCCAGCACCTCCCTCGGCAGTAAGTGCTATCCCACAATGCCTTGCGTATCAACATTCAAAGCAAGATGGCGGCGAACACCGGCAAGAAGGCGAGCTATAAATGTAAGTATTTTCTTTGTTAATAGAGATCCAAAAATTACGAAAACCACTGTATTATCTTAGTTTAGGGTGAATCCCAATTCCTTTCTTAACCCTCAGTCTCAAAAATGCGCGCTCCCGCGAAGTGCTAGTGCCGTCCAAATTCTCAGAGTGTTACGTTGAGGGACAAGATTTTCCAGCACCTCCCTCGGCAGTAAGTGCTATCCCACAATCCCTGCGTATCAACATTCAAAGCAAGATGGCGGCGAACACCGGCAAGAAGGCGAGCTATAAATGTAAGTATTTTCTTTGTTAATAGAGATCCAAAAATTACGAAAACCACTGTATTATCTTAGTTTAATGTCATTTTATGGATTATGTACCTCTGTGTAGCATTACATTTATTTTTATTTTTGACGATATCCGTGCCGGGTGCGGACACGCGATATATCGCCATCCTGGGGTTACAGAAGTCATGTTTCTCGGTGTTAATGTAGTTATGAAGTTGTTTTATCAAGATACAGCCTACATGAAGTGTCTGCACCGACATTTGTATAAGATTGCCGAGCTAGCGGCGTCTCCTGTAGCCGTAGAGATTGATAGTGTAACGTGCATGGATACGTAGACACGCTGGCCGCTTGCTGGAGGGTCCGACCGTTTAGTCAAGCGGTTAGCGATGTCTCCTGCGTTGCGGGCGATACAGTTTCGCTTCCCGGCCGCGGCACTTCCTGTGGTTGTGTTGTCCCCCGAATTCGCTACAATATCCAACGATAGTTACAGCTGTTGTTTCGCTTTGACCTTAACAAAAGGCCGTGTTATGCGGCGGCTTTCCGCTGAGTGTTACGTTGAGGGACAAGATTGAGGGCTGTACAGCCCTCAATTTTAAGATCTTCCAGCACCTCCCTCGGCAGTAAGTGCTATCCCACAATCCCTGCGTATCAACATTCAAAGCAAGATGGCGGCGAACACCGGCAAGAAGGCGAGCTATAAATGTAAGTATTTTCTTTGTTAATAGAGATCCAAAAATTACGAAAACCACTGTATTATCTTAGTTTAATGTCATTTTATGGATTATGTACCTCTGTGTAGCATTACATTTATTTTTATTTTTGACGATATCCGTGCCGGGTGCGGACACGCGATATATCGCCATCCTGGGGTTACAGAAGTCATGTTTCTCGGTGTTAATGTAGTTATGAAGTTGTTTTATCAAGATACAGCCTACATGAAGTGTCTGCACCGACATTTGTATAAGATTGCCGAGCTAGCGGCGTCTCCTGTAGCCGTAGAGATTGATAGTGTAACGTGCATGGATACGTAGACACGCTGGCCGCTTGCTGGAGGGTCCGACCGTTTAGTCAAGCGGTTAGCGATGTCTCCTGCGTTGCGGGCGATACAGTTTCGCTTCCCGGCCGCGGCACTTCCTGTGGTTGTGTTGTCCCCCGAATTCGCTACAATATCCAACGATAGTTACAGCTGTTGTTTCGCTTTGACCTTAACAAAAGGCCGTGTTATGCGGCGGCTTTCCGCTGAGTGTTACGTTGAGGGACAAGATTGAGGGCTGTACAGCCCTCAATTTTAAGATCTTCCAGCACCTCCCTCGGCAGTAAGTGCTATCCCACAATCCCTGCGTATCAACATTCAAAGCAAGATGGCGGCGAACACCGGCAAGAAGGCGAGCTATAAATGTAAGTATTTTCTTTGTTAATAGAGAGCTAAAATTACGAAAACCACTGTATTATCTTAGTTTAGGGTGAATCCCAATTCCTTTCTTAACCCTCAGTCTCAAAAATGCGCGCTCCCGCGAAGTGCTAGTGCCGTCCAAATTCTCAGAGTGTTACGTTGAGGGACAAGATTTTCCAGCACCTCCCTCGGCAGTAAGTGCTATCCCACAATCCCTGCGTATCAACATTCAAAGCAAGATGGCGGCGAACACCGGCAAGAAGGCGAACTATAAATGTAAGTATTTTCTTTGTTAATAGAGATCCAAAAATTACGAAAACCACTGTATTATCTTAGTTTAATGTCATTTTATGGATTATGTACCTCTGTGTAGCATTACATTTATTTTTATTTTTGACGATATCCGTGCCGGGTGCGGACACGCGATATATCGCCATCCTGGGGTTACAGAAGTCATGTTTCTCGGTGTTAATGTAGTTATGAAGTTGTTTTATCAAGATACCGCCTACATGAAGTGTCTGCACCGACATTTGTATAAGATTGCCGAGCTAGCGGCGTCTCCTGTAGCCGTAGAGATTGATAGTGTAACGTGCATGGATACGTAGACACGCTGGCCGCTGGCTGGAGGGTCCGACCGTTTAGTCAAGCGGTTAGCGATGTCTCCTGCGTTGCGGGCGATACAGGTTCACTTCCCGGCCGCGGCACTTCCTGTGGTTGTGTTGTCCCCCGAATTCGCTACAATATCCAACGATAGTTACAGCTGTTGTTTCGCTTTGACGTTAACAAAAGGCCGTGTTATGCGGCGGCTTTCCGCTGAGTGTTACGTTGAGGGACAAGATTGAGGGCTGTACAGCCCTCAATTTTAAGATCTTCCAGCACCTCCCTCGGCTGTAAGTGCTATCCCACAATGCCTTGCGTATCAACATTCAAAGCAAGATGGCGGCGAACACCGGCAAGAAGGCGAGCTATAAATGTAAGTATTTTCTTTGTTAATAGAGATCCAAAAATTACGAAAACCACTGTATTATCTTAGTTTAATGTCATTTTATGGATTATGTACCTCTGTGTAGCATTACATTTATTTTTATTTTTGACGATATCCGTGCCGGGTGCGGACACGCGATATATCGCCATCCTGGGGTTACAGAAGTCATGTTTCTCGGTGTTAATGTAGTTATGAAGTTGTTTTATCAAGATACAGCCTACATGAAGTGTCTGCACCGACATTTGTATAAGATTGCCGAGCTAGCGGCGTCTCCTGTAGCCGTAGAGATTGATAGTGTAACGTGCATGGATACGTAGACACGCTGGCCGCTTGCTGGAGGGTCCGACCGTTTAGTCAAGCGGTTAGCGATGTCTCCTGCGTTGCGGGCGATACAGTTTCGCTTCCCGGCCGCGGCACTTCCTGTGGTTGTGTTGTCCCCCGAATTCGCTACAATATCCAACGATAGTTACAGCTGTTGTTTCGCTTTGACCTTAACAAAAGGCCGTGTTATGCGGCGGCTTTCCGCTGAGTGTTACGTTGAGGGACAAGATTGAGGGCTGTACAGCCCTCAATTTTAAGATCTTCCAGCACCTCCCTCGGCAGTAAGTGCTATCCCACAATCCCTGCGTATCAACATTCAAAGCAAGATGGCGGCGAACACCGGCAAGAAGGCGAGCTATAAATGTAAGTATTTTCTTTGTTAATAGAGATCCAAAAATTACGAAAACCACTGTATTATCTTAGTTTAATGTCATTTTATGGATTATGTACCTCTGTGTAGCATTACATTTATTTTTATTTTTGACGATATCCGTGCCGGGTGCGGACACGCGATATATCGCCATCCTGGGGTTACAGAAGTCATGTTTCTCGGTGTTAATGTAGTTATGAAGTTGTTTTATCAAGATACAGCCTACATGAAGTGTCTGCACCGACATTTGTATAAGATTGCCGAGCTAGCGGCGTCTCCTGTAGCCGTAGAGATTGATAGTGTAACGTGCATGGATACGTAGACACGCTGGCCGCTTGCTGGCGCGTCCGACCGTTTAGTCAAGCGGTTAGCGATGTCTCCTGCGTTGCGGGTGATACAGGTTCGCTTCCCGGCCGCGGCACTTCCTGTGGTTGTGTTGTCCCCCGAATTCGCTACAATACCCAACGATAGTTACAGCTGTTGTTTCGCTTTGACCTTAACAAAAGGCCGTGTTATGCGGCGGCTTTCCGCTGAGTGTTACGTTGAGGGACAAGATTGAGGGCTGTACAGCCCTCAATTTTAAGATCTTCCAGCACCTCCCTCGGCAGTAAGTGCTATCCCACAATCCCTGCGTATCAACATTCAAAGCAAGATGGCGGCGAACACCGGCAAGAAGGCGAGCTATAAATGTAAGTATTTTCTTTGTTAATAGAGATCCAAAAATTACGAAAACCACTGTATTATCTTAGTTTAATGTCATTTTATGGATTATGTACCTCTGTGTAGCATTACATTTATTTTTATTTTTGACGATATCCGTGCCGGGTGCGGACACGCGATATATCGCCATCCTGGGGTTACAGAAGTCATGTTTCTCGGTGTTAATGTAGTTATGAAGTTGTTTTATCAAGATACAGCCTACATGAAGTGTCTGCACCGACATTTGTATAAGATTGCCGAGCTAGCGGCGTCTCCTGTAGCCGTAGAGATTGATAGTGTAACGTGCATGGATACGTAGACACGCTGGCCGCTTGCTGGAGGGTCCGACCGTTTAGTCAAGCGGTTAGCGATGTCTCCTGCGTTGCGGGCGATACAGTTTCGCTTCCCGGCCGCGGCACTTCCTGTGGTTGTGTTGTCCCCCGAATTCGCTACAATATCCAACGATAGTTACAGCTGTTGTTTCGCTTTGACCTTAACAAAAGGCCGTGTTATGCGGCGGCTTTCCGCTGAGTGTTACGTTGAGGGACAAGATTGAGGGCTGTACAGCCCTCAATTTTAAGATCTTCCAGCACCTCCCTCGGCAGTAAGTGCTATCCTACAATGCCTTGCGTATCAACATTCAAAGCAAGATGGCGGCGAACACCGGCAAGAAGGCGAGCTATAAATGTAAGTATTTTCTTTGTTAATAGAGAGCTAAAATTACGAAAACCACTGTATTATCTTAGTTTAGGGTGAATCCCAATTCCTTTCTTAACCCTCAGTCTCAAAAATGCGCGCTCCCGCGAAGTGCTAGTGCCGTCCAAATTCTCAGAGTGTTACGTTGAGGGACAAGATTTTCCAGCACCTCCCTCGGCAGTAAGTGCTATCCCACAATCCCTGCGTATCAACATTCAAAGCAAGATGGCGGCGAACACCGGCAAGAAGGCGAGCTATAAATGTAAGTATTTTCTTTGTTAATAGAGATCCAAAAATTACGAAAACCACTGTATTATCTTAGTTTAATGTCATTTTATGGATTATGTACCTCTGTGTAGCATTACATTTATTTTTATTTTTGACGATATCCGTGCCGGGTGCGGACACGCGATATATCGCCATCCTGGGGTTACAGAAGTCATGTTTCTCGGTGTTAATGTAGTTATGAAGTTGTTTTATCAAGATACAGCCTACATGAAGTGTCTGCACCGACATTTGTATAAGATTGCCGAGCTAGCGGCGTCTCCTGTAGCCGTAGAGATTGATAGTGTAACGTGCATGGATACGTAGACACGCTGGCCGCTTGCTGGCGCGTCCGACCGTTTAGTCAAGCGGTTAGCGATGTCTCCTGCGTTGCGGGTGATACAGGTTCGCTTCCCGGCCGCGGCACTTCCTGTGGTTGTGTTGTCCCCCGAATTCGCTACAATACCCAACGATAGTTACAGCTGTTGTTTCGCTTTGACCTTAACAAAAGGCCGTGTTATGCGGCGGCTTTCCGCTGAGTGTTACGTTGAGGGACAAGATTGAGGGCTGTACAGCCCTCAATTTTAAGATCTTCCAGCACCTCCCTCGGCAGTAAGTGCTATCCCACAATCCCTGCGTATCAACATTCAAAGCAAGATGGCGGCGATCACCGGCAAGAAGGCGAGCTATAAATGTAAGTATTTTCTTTGTTAATAGAGATCCAAAAATTACGAAAACCACTGTATTATCTTAGTTTAATGTCATTTTATGGATTATGTACCTCTGTGTAGCATTACATTTATTTTTATTTTTGACGATATCCGTGCCGGGTGCGGACACGCGATATATCGCCATCCTGGGGTTACAGAAGTCATGTTTCTCGGTGTTAATGTAGTTATGAAGTTGTTTTATCAAGATACAGCCTACATGAAGTGTCTGCACCGACATTTGTATAAGATTGCCGAGCTAGCGGCGTCTCCTGTAGCCGTAGAGATTGATAGCGTAACGTGCATGGATACGTAGACACGCTGGCCGCTGGCTGGCGGGTCCGACCGTTTAGTCAAGCGGTTAGCGATGTCTCCTGCGTTGCGGGCGATACAGGTTCGCGCCGCGGCACTTCCTGTGGTTGTGTTGTCCCCCGAATTCGCTACAATATCCAACGATAGTTACAGCTGTTGTTTCGCTTTGACCTTAACAAAAGGCCGTGTTATGCGGCGGCTTTCCGCTGAGTGTTACGTTGAGGGACAAGATTGAGGGCTGTACAGCCCTCAATTTTAAGATCTTCCAGCACCTCCCTCGGCAGTAAGTGCTATCCCACAATCCCTGCGTATCAACATTCAAAGCAAGATGGCGGCGAACACTGGCAAGAAGGCGAGCTATAAATGTAAGTATTTTCTTTGTTAATAGAGCGCTAAAATTACGAAAACCACTGTATTATCTTAGTTTAGGGTGAATCCCAATTCCTTTCTTAACCCTCAGTCTCAACAATGCGCGCTCCCGCGAAGTTCTAGTGCCGTCCCAATTCTCAGAGTGTTACGTTGAGGTACAAGATTTTCCAGCACCTTCCTCGGCAGTAAGTGCTATCCCACAATGCCTTGCGTATCAACATTCAAAGCAAGATGGCGGCGAACACCGGCAAGAAGGCGAGCTATAAATGTAAGTATTTTCTTTGTTAATAGAGATCCAAAAATTACGAAAACCACTGTATTATCTTAGTTTAGGGTGAATCCCAATTCCTTTCTTAACCCTCAGTCTCAAAAATGCGCGCTCCCGCGAAGTGCTAGTGCCGTCCAAATTCTCAGAGTGTTACGTTGAGGGACAAGATTTTCCAGCACCTCCCTCGGCAGTAAGTGCTATCCCACAATCCCTGCGTATCAACATTCAAAGCAAGATGGCGGCGAACACCGGCAAGAAGGCGAGCTATAAATGTAAGTATTTTCTTTGTTAATAGAGATCCAAAAATTACGAAAACCACTGTATTATCTTAGTTTAATGTCATTTTATGGATTATGTACCTCTGTGTAGCATTACATTTATTTTTATTTTTGACGATATCCGTGCCGGGTGCGGACACGCGATATATCGCCATCCTGGGGTTACAGAAGTCATGTTTCTCGGTGTTAATGTAGTTATGAAGTTGTTTTATCAAGATACAGCCTACATGGAGTGTCTGCACCGACATTTGTATAAGATTGCCGAGCTAGCGGCGTCTCCTGTAGCCGTAGAGATTGATAGTGTAACGTGCATGGATACGTAGACACGCTGGCCGCTTGCTGGCGCGTCCGACCGTTTAGTCAAGCGGTTAGCGATGTCTCCTGCGTTGCGGGTGATACAGGTTCGCTTCCCGGCCGCGGCACTTCCTGTGGTTGTGTTGTCCCCCGAATTCGCTACAATACCCAACGATAGTTACAGCTGTTGTTTCGCTTTGACCTTAACAAAAGGCCGTGTTATGCGGCGGCTTTCCGCTGAGTGTTACGTTGAGGGACAAGATTGAGGGCTGTACAGCCCTCAATTTTAAGATCTTCCAGCACCTCCCTCGGCAGTAAGTGCTATCCCACAATCCCTGCGTATCAACATTCAAAGCAAGATGGCGGCGAACACCGGCAAGAAGGCGAGCTATAAATGTAAGTATTTTCTTTGTTAATAGAGATCCAAAAATTACGAAAACCACTGTATTATCTTAGTTTAATGTCATTTTATGGATTATGTACCTCTGTGTAGCATTACATTTATTTTTATTTTTGACGATATCCGTGCCGGGTGCGGACACGCGATATATCGCCATCCTGGGGTTACAGAAGTCATGTTTCTCGGTGTTAATGTAGTTATGAAGTTGTTTTATCAAGATACAGCCTACATGAAGTGTCTGCACCGACATTTGTATAAGATTGCCGAGCTAGCGGCGTCTCCTGTAGCCGTAGAGATTGATAGTGTAACATGCATGGATACGTAGACACGCTGGCCGCTTGCTGGCGCGTCCGACCGTTTAGTCAAGCGGTTAGCGATGTCTCCTGCGTTGCGGGCGATACAGGTTCACTTCCCGGCCGCGGCACTTCCTGTGGTTGTGTTGTCCCCCGAATTCGCTACAATATCCAACGATAGTTACAGCTGTTGTTTCGCTTTGACCTTAACAAAAGGCCGTGTTATGCGGCGGCTTTCCGCTGAGTGTTACGTTGAGGGACAAGATTGAGGGCTGTACAGCCCTCAATTTTAAGATCTTCCAGCACCTCCCTCGAGAGTAAGTGCTATCCCACAATCCCTGCGTATCAACATTCAAAGCAAGATGGCGGCGAACACCGGCAAGAAGGCGAGCTATAAATGTAAGTATTTTCTTTGTTAATAGAGAGCTAAAATTACGAAAACCACTGTATTATCTTAGTTTAGGGTGAATCCCAATTCCTTTCTTAACCCTCAGTCTCAAAAATGCGCGCTCCCGCGAAGTGCTAGTGCCGTCCAAATTCTCAGAGTGTTACGTTGAGGGACAAGATTTTCCAGCACCTCCCTCGGCAGTAAGTGCTATCCCACAATCCCTGCGTATCAACATTCAAAGCAAGATGTCGGCGAACACCGGCAAGAAGGCGAGCTATAAATGTAAGTATTTTCTTTGTTAATAGAGATCCAAAAATTACGAAAACCACTGTATTATCTTAGTTTAATGTCATTTTATGGATTATGTACCTCTGTGTAGCATTACATTTATTTTTATTTCTGACGATATCCGTGCCGGGTGCGGACACGCGATATATCGCCATCCTGGGGTTACAGAAGTCATGTTTCTCGGTGTTAATGTAGTTATGAAGTTGTTTTATCAAGATACAGCCTACATGAAGTGTCTGCACCGACATTTGTATAAGATTGCCGAGCTAGCGGCGTCTCCTGTAGCCGTAGAGATTGATAGTGTAACGTGCATGGATACGTAGACACGCTGGCCGCTTGCTGGCGCGTCCGACCGTTTAGTCAAGCGGTTAGCGATGTCTCCTGCGTTGCGGGTGATACAGGTTCGCTTCCCGGCCGCGGCACTTCCTGTGCTTGTGTTGTCCCCCGAATTCGCTACAATACCCAACGATAGTTACAGCTGTTGTTTCGCTTTGACCTTAACAAAAGGCCGTGTTATGCGGCGGCTTTCCGCTGAGTGTTACGTTGAGGGACAAGATTGAGGGCTGTACAGCCCTCAATTTTAAGATCTTCCAGCACCTCCCTCGGCAGTAAGTGCTATCCCACAATCCCTGCGTATCAACATTCAAAGCAAGATGGCGGCGAACACCGGCAAGAAGGCGAGCTATAAATGTAAGTATTTTCTTTGTTAATAGAGCGCTAAAATTACGAAAACCACTGTATTATCTTAGTTTAGGGTGAATCCCAATTCCTTTCTTAACCCTCAGTCTCAACAATGCGCGCTCCCGCGAAGTTCTAGTGCCGTCCCAATTCTCAGAGTGTTACGTTGAGGTACAAGATTTTCCAGCACCTCCCTCGGCAGTAAGTGCTATCCCACAATGCCTTGCGTATCAACATTCAAAGCAAGATGGCGGCGAACACCGGCAAGAAGGCGAGCTATAAATGTAAGTATTTTCTTTGTTAATAGAGATCCAAAAATTACGAAAACCACTGTATTATCTTAGTTTAGGGTGAATCCCAATTCCTTTCTTAACCCTCAGTCTCAAAAATGCGCGCTCCCGCGAAGTGCTAGTGCCGTCCAAATTCTCAGAGTGTTACGTTGAGGGACAAGATTTTCCAGCACCTCCCTCGGCAGTAAGTGCTATCCCACAATCCCTGCGTATCAACATTCAAAGCAAGATGGCGGCGAACACCGGCAAGAAGGCGAGCTATAAATGTAAGTATTTTCTTTGTTAATAGAGATCCAAAAATTACGAAAACCACTGTATTATCTTAGTTTAATGTCATTTTATGGATTATGTACCTCTGTGTAGCATTACATTTATTTTTATTTTTGACGATATCCGTGCCGGGTGCGGACACGCGATATATCGCCATCCTGGGGTTACAGAAGTCATGTTTCTCGGTGTTAATGTAGTTATGAAGTTGTTTTATCAAGATACAGCCTACATGGAGTGTCTGCACCGACATTTGTATAAGATTGCCGAGCTAGCGGCGTCTCCTGTAGCCGTAGAGATTGATAGTGTAACGTGCATGGATACGTAGACACGCTGGCCGCTTGCTGGCGCGTCCGACCGTTTAGTCAAGCGGTTAGCGATGTCTCCTGCGTTGCGGGTGATACAGGTTCGCTTCCCGGCCGCGGCACTTCCTGTGGTTGTGTTGTCCCCCGAATTCGCTACAATACCCAACGATAGTTACAGCTGTTGTTTCGCTTTGACCTTAACAAAAGGCCGTGTTATGCGGCGGCTTTCCGCTGAGTGTTACGTTGAGGGACAAGATTGAGGGCTGTACAGCCCTCAATTTTAAGATCTTCCAGCACCTCCCTCGGCAGTAAGTGCTATCCCACAATCCCTGCGTATCAACATTCAAAGCAAGATGGTGGCGAACACCGGCAAGAAGGCGAGCTATAAATGTAAGTATTTTCTTTGTTAATAGAGATCCAAAAATTACGAAAACCACTGTATTATCTTAGTTTAATGTCATTTTATGGATTATGTACCTCTGTGTAGCATTACATTTATTTTTATTTTTGACGATATCCGTGCCGGGTGCGGACACGCGATATATCGCCATCCTGGGGTTACAGAAGTCATGTTTCTCGGTGTTAATGTAGTTATGAAGTTGTTTTATCAAGATACAGCCTACATGAAGTGTCTGCACCGACATTTGTATAAGATTGCCGAGCTAGCGGCGTCTCCTGTAGCCGTAGAGATTGATAGTGTAACATGCATGGATACGTAGACACGCTGGCCGCTTGCTGGCGCGTCCGACCGTTTAGTCAAGCGGTTAGCGATGTCTCCTGCGTTGCGGGCGATACAGGTTCGCTTCCCGGCCGCGGCACTTCCTGTGGTTGTGTTGTCCCCCGAATTCGCTACAATATCCAACGATAGTTACAGCTGTTGTTTCGCTTTGACCTTAACAAAAGGCCGTGTTATGCGGCGGCTTTCCGCTGAGTGTTACGTTGAGGGACAAGATTGAGGGCTGTACAGCCCTCAATTTTAAGATCTTCCAGCACCTCCCTCGAGAGTAAGTGCTATCCCACAATCCCTGCGTATCAACATTCAAAGCAAGATGGCGGCGAACACCGGCAAGAAGGCGAGCTATAAATGTAAGTATTTTCTTTGTTAATAGAGCGCTAAAATTACGAAAACCACTGTATTATCTTAGTTTAGGGTGAATCCCAATTCCTTTCTTAACCCTCAGTCTCAACAATGCGCGCTCCCGCGAAGTTCTAGTGCCGTCCCAATTCTCAGAGTGTTACGTTGAGGTACAAGATTTTCCAGCACCTCCCTCGGCAGTAAGTGCTATCCCACAATGCCTTGCGTATCAACATTCAAAGCAAGATGGCGGCGAACACCGGCAAGAAGGCGAGCTATAAATGTAAGTATTTTCTTTGTTAATAGAGATCCAAAAATTACGAAAACCACTGTATTATCTTAGTTTAATGTCATTTTATGGATTATGTACCTCTGTGTAGCATTACATTTATTTTTATTTTTGACGATATCCGTGCCGGGTGCGGACACGCGATATATCGCCATCCTGGGGTTACAGAAGACATGTTTCTCGGTGTTAATGTAGTTATGAAGTTCTTTTATCAAGATACAGCCTACATGAAGTGTCTGCACCGACATTTGTATAAGATTGCCGAGCTAGCGTCTCCTGTAGCCGTAGAGATTGATAGTGTAACGTGCATGGATACGTAGACACGCTGGCCGCTTGCTGGCGGGTCCGACCGTTTAGTCAAGCGGTTAGCGATGTCTCCTGCGTTGCGGGTGATACAGGTTCGCTTCCCGGCCGCGGCACTTCCTGTGGTTGTGTTGTCCCCCGAATTCGCTACAATACCCAACGATAGTTACAGCTGTTGTTTCGCTTTGACGTTAACAAAAGGCCGTGTTATGCGGCGGCTTTCCGCTGAGTGTTACGTTGAGGGACAAGATTGAGGGCTGTACAGCCCTCAATTTTAAGATCTTCCAGCACCTCCCTCGGCAGTAAGTGCTATCCTACAATGCCTTGCGTATCAACATTCAAAGCAAGATGGCGGCGAACACCGGCAAGAAGGCGAGCTATAAATGTAAGTATTTTCTTTGTTAATAGAGAGCTAAAATTACGAAAACCACTGTATTATCTTAGTTTAGGGTGAATCCCAATTCCTTTCTTAACCCTCAGTCTCAAAAATGCGCGCTCCCGCGAAGTGCTAGTGCCGTCCAAATTCTCAGAGTGTTACGTTGAGGGACAAGATTTTCCAGCACCTCCCTCGGCAGTAAGTGCTATCCCACAATCCCTGCGTATCAACATTCAAAGCAAGATGTCGGCGAACACCGGCAAGAAGGCGAGCTATAAATGTAAGTATTTTCTTTGTTAATAGAGATCCAAAAATTACGAAAACCACTGTATTATCTTAGTTTAATGTCATTTTATGGATTATGTACCTCTGTGTAGCATTACATTTATTTTTATTTCTGACGATATCCGTGCCGGGTGCGGACACGCGATATATCGCCATCCTGGGGTTACAGAAGTCATGTTTCTCGGTGTTAATGTAGTTATGAAGTTGTTTTATCAAGATACAGCCTACATGAAGTGTCTGCACCGACATTTGTATAAGATTGCCGAGCTAGCGGCGTCTCCTGTAGCTGTAGAGATTGATAGTGTAACGTGCATGGATACGTAGACACGCTGGCCGCTTGCTGGCGCGTCCGACCGTTTAGTCAAGCGGTTAGCGATGTCTCCTGCGTTGCGGGCGATACAGGTTCGCTTCCCGGCCGCGGCACTTCCTGTGGTTGTGTTGTCCCCCGAATTCGCTACAATATCCAACGATAGTTACAGCTGTTGTTTCGCTTTGACCTTAACAAAAGGCCGTGTTATGCGGCGGCTTTCCGCTGAGTGTTACGTTGAGGGACAAGATTGAGGGCTGTACAGCCCTCAATTTTAAGATCTTCCAGCACCTCCCTCGGCAGTAAGTGCTATCCCACAATCCCTGCGTATCAACATTCAAAGCAAGATGGCGGCGAACACCGGCAAGAAGGCGAGCTATAAATGTAAGTATTTTCTTTGTTAATAGAGCGCTAAAATTACGAAAACCACTGTATTATCTTAGTTTAGGGTGAATCCCAATTCCTTTCTTAACCCTCAGTCTCAACAATGCGCGCTCCCGCGAAGTTCTAGTGCCGTCCCAATTCTCAGAGTGTTACGTTGAGGTACAAGATTTTCCAGCACCTCCCTCGGCAGTAAGTGCTATCCCACAATGCCTTGCGTATCAACATTCAAAGCAAGATGGCGGCGAACATCGGCAAGAAGGCGAGCTATAAATGTAAGTATTTTCTTTGTTAATAGAGATCCAAAAATTACGAAAACCACTGTATTATCTTAGTTTAATGTCATTTTATGGATTATGTACCTCTGTGTAGCATTACATTTATTTTTATTTTTGACGATATCCGTGCCGGGTGCGGACACGCGATATATCGCCATCCTGGGGTTACAGAAGTCATGTTTCTCGGTGTTAATGTAGTTATGAAGTTGTTTTATCAAGATACAGCCTACATGAAGTGTCTGCACCGACATTTGTATAAGATTGCCGAGCTAGCGGCGTCTCCTATAGCTGTAGAGATTGATAGTGTAACGTGCATGGATACGTAGACACGCTGGCTGCTGGCTGGCGGGTCCGACCGTTTAGTCAAGCGGTTAGCGATGTCTCCTGCGTTGCGGGCGATACAGGTTCACTTCCCGGCCGCGGCACTTCCTGTGGTTGTGTTGTCCCCCGAATTCGCTACAATATCCAACGATAGTTACAGCTGTTGTTTCGCTTTGACCTTAACAAAAGGCCGTGTTATGCGGCGGCTTTCCGCTGAGTGTTACGTTGAGGGACAAGATTGAGGGCTGTACAGCCCTCAATTTTAAGATCTTCCAGCACCTCCCTCGAGAGTAAGTGCTATCCCACAATGCCTTGCGTATCAACATTCAAAGCAAGATGGCGGCGAACACCGGCAAGAAGGCGAGCTATAAATGTAAGTATTTTCTTTGTTAATAGAGAGCTAAAATTACGAAAACCACTGTATTATCTTAGTTTAGGGTGAATCCCAATTCCTTTCCTAACCCTCAGTCTCAAAAATGCGCGCTCCCGCGAAGTGCTAGTGCCGTCCAAATTCTCAGAGTGTTACGTTGAGGGACAAGATTTTCCAGCACCTCCCTCGGCAGTAAGTGCTATCCCACAATCCCTGCGTATCAACATTCAAAGCAAGATGGCGGCGAACACCGGCAAGAAGGCGAGCTATAAATGTAAGTATTTTCTTTGTTAATAGAGATCCAAAAATTACGAAAACCACTGTATTATCTTAGTTTAATGTCATTTTATGGATTATGTACCTCTGTGTAGCATTACATTTATTTTTATTTTTGACGATATCCGTGCCGGGTGCGGACACGCGATATATCGCCATCCTGGGGTTACAGAAGTCATGTTTCTCGGTGTTAATGTAGTTATGAAGTTGTTTTATCAAGATACAGCCTACATGAAGTGTCTGCACCGACATTTGTATAAGATTGCCGAGCTAGCGGCGTCTCCTGTAGCCGTAGAGATTGATAGTGTAACGTGCATGGATACGTAGACACGCTGGCCGCTTGCTGGCGCGTCCGACCGTTTAGTCAAGCGGTTAGCGATGTCTCCTGCGTTGCGGGTGATACAGGTTCGCTTCCCGGCCGCGGCACTTCCTGTGGTTGTGTTGTCCCCCGAATTCGCTACAATACCCAACGATAGTTACAGCTGTTGTTTCGCTTTGACCTTAACAAAAGGCCGTGTTATGCGGCGGCTTTGCGCTGAGTGTTACGTTGAGGGACAAGATTGAGGGCTGTACAGCCCTCAATTTTAAGATCTTCCAGCACCTCCCTCGGCAGTAAGTGCTATCCCACAATCCCTGCGTATCAACATTCAAAGCAAGATGGCGGCGAACACCGGCAAGAAGGCGAGCTATAAATGTAAGTATTTTCTTTGTTAATAGAGATGTAAAAATTACGAAAACCACTGTATTATCTTAGTTTAATGTCATTTTATGGATTATGTACCTCTGTGTAGCATTACATTTATTTTTATTTTTGACGATATCCGTGCCGGGTGCGGACACGCGATATATCGCCATCCTGGGGTTACAGAAGTCATGTTTCTCGGTGTTAATGTAGTTATGAAGTTGTTTTATCAAGATACAGCCTACATGAAGTGTCTGCACCGACATTTGTATAAGATTGCCGAGCTAGCGGCGTCTCCTGTAGCCGTAGAGATTGATAGTGTAACGTGCATGGATACGTAGACACGCTGGCCGCTTGCTGGAGGGTCCGACCGTTTAGTCAAGCGGTTAGCGATGTCTCCTGCGTTGCGGGCGATACAGGTTCGCTTCCCGGCCGCGGCACTTCCTGTGGTTGTGTTGTCCCCCGAATTCGCTACAATACCCAACGATAGTTACAGCTGTTGTTTCACTTTGACCTTAACAAAAGGCCGTGTTATGCGGCGGCTTTCCGCTGAGTGTTACGTTGAGGGACAAGATTGAGGGCTGTACAGCCCTCAATTTTAAGATCTTCCAGCACCTCCCTCGAGAGTAAGTGCTATCCCACAATCCCTGCGTATCAACATTCAAAGCAAGATGGCGGCGAACACCGGCAAGAAGGCGAGCTATAAATGTAAGTATTTTCTTTGTTAATAGAGAGCTAAAATTACGAAAACCACTGTATTATCTTAGTTTAGGGTGAATCCCAATTCCTTTCTTAACCCTCAGTCTCAAAAATGCGCGCTCCCGCGAAGTGCTAGTGCCGTCCAAATTCTCAGAGTGTTACGTTGAGGGACAAGATTTTCCAGCACCTCCCTCGGCAGTAAGTGCTATCCCACAATCCCTGCGTATCAACATTCAAAGCAAGATGGCGGCGAACACCGGCAAGAAGGCGAGCTATAAATGTAAGTATTTTCTTTGTTAATAGAGATCCAAAAATTACGAAAACCACTGTATTATCTTAGTTTAATGTCATTTTATGGATTATGTACCTCTGTGTAGCATTACATTTATTTTTATTTCTGACGATATCCGTGCCGGGTGCGGACACGCGATATATCGCCATCCTGGGGTTACAGAAGTCATGTTTCTCGGTGTTAATGTAGTTATGAAGTTGTTTTATCAAGATACAGCCTACATGAAGTGTCTGCACCGACATTTGTATAAGATTGCCGAGCTAGCGGCGTCTCCTGTAGCCGTAGAGATTGATAGTGTAACGTGCATGGATACGTAGACACGCTGGCCGCTTGCTGGCGCGTCCGACCGTTTAGTCAAGCGGTTAGCGATGTCTCCTGCGTTGCGGGTGATACAGGTTCGCTTCCCGGCCGCGGCACTTCCTGTGGTTGTGTTGTCCCCCGAATTCGCTACAATACCCAACGATAGTTACAGCTGTTGTTTCGCTTTGACCTTAACAAAAGGCCGTGTTATGCGGCGGCTTTGCGCTGAGTGTTACGTTGAGGGACAAGATTGAGGGCTGTACAGCCCTCAATTTTAAGATCTTCCAGCACCTCCCTCGGCAGTAAGTGCTATCCCACAATCCCTGCGTATCAACATTCAAAGCAAGATGGCGGCGAACACCGGCAAGAAGGCGAGCTATAAATGTAAGTATTTTCTTTGTTAATAGAGATGTAAAAATTACGAAAACCACTGTATTATCTTAGTTTAATGTCATTTTATGGATTATGTACCTCTGTGTAGCATTACATTTATTTTTATTTTTGACGATATCCGTGCCGGGTGCGGACACGCGATATATCGCCATCCTGGGGTTACAGAAGTCATGTTTCTCGGTGTTAATGTAGTTATGAAGTTGTTTTATCAAGATACAGCCTACATGAAGTGTCTGCACCGACATTTGTATAAGATTGCCGAGCTAGCGGCGTCTCCTGTAGCCGTAGAGATTGATAGTGTAACGTGCATGGATACGTAGACACGCTGGCCGCTTGCTGGAGGGTCCGACCGTTTAGTCAAGCGGTTAGCGATGTCTCCTGCGTTGCGGGCGATACAGGTTCGCTTCCCGGCCGCGGCACTTCCTGTGGTTGTGTTGTCCCCCGAATTCGCTACAATACCCAACGATAGTTACAGCTGTTGTTTCACTTTGACCTTAACAAAAGGCCGTGTTATGCGGCGGCTTTCCGCTGAGTGTTACGTTGAGGGACAAGATTGAGGGCTGTACAGCCCTCAATTTTAAGATCTTCCAGCACCTCCCTCGAGAGTAAGTGCTATCCCACAATCCCTGCGTATCAACATTCAAAGCAAGATGGCGGCGAACACCGGCAAGAAGGCGAGCTATAAATGTAAGTATTTTCTTTGTTAATAGAGAGCTAAAATTACGAAAACCACTGTATTATCTTAGTTTAGGGTGAATCCCAATTCCTTTCTTAACCCTCAGTCTCAAAAATGCGCGCTCCCGCGAAGTGCTAGTGCCGTCCAAATTCTCAGAGTGTTACGTTGAGGGACAAGATTTTCCAGCACCTCCCTCGGCAGTAAGTGCTATCCCACAATCCCTGCGTATCAACATTCAAAGCAAGATGGCGGCGAACACCGGCAAGAAGGCGAGCTATAAATGTAAGTATTTTCTTTGTTAATAGAGATCCAAAAATTACGAAAACCACTGTATTATCTTAGTTTAATGTCATTTTATGGATTATGTACCTCTGTGTAGCATTACATTTATTTTTATTTCTGACGATATCCGTGCCGGGTGCGGACACGCGATATATCGCCATCCTGGGGTTACAGAAGTCATGTTTCTCGGTGTTAATGTAGTTATGAAGTTGTTTTATCAAGATACAGCCTACATGAAGTGTCTGCACCGACATTTGTATAAGATTGCCGAGCTAGCGGCGTCTCCTGTAGCTGTAGAGATTGATAGTGTAACGTGCATGGATACGTAGACACGCTGGCCGCTGGCTGGCGGGTCCGACCGTTTAGTCAAGCGGTTAGCGATGTCTCCTGCGTTGCGGGCGATACAGGTTCACTTCCCGGCCGCGGCACTTCCTGTGGTTGTGTTTGTCAGATGTATCGGCGTAGCGGTGGAGATTGATACAACTTGACACTATTAGTATCTTTAGCCTTTGGCATATTTATTTTCCATCAGGCTCATCATGCGACCATGTTGTCGCATGATCTTGAATCAACAAGTCTACCGGAACTGGTAGGCTACCAACAGAAGAAGTGGCAGTGACATCACATCCTGATGCACTGCCTAGTGTAAACATTGCCCTCTGGAGGACAAATAATATTATTGCCCTCTACTGGGCACAGGAGTTATATCCATTACTATGAACACAATAAGTAAGGGCGTACATTATATTATAATAAAACATTCAACACCCCCACTCGCACATAGCTTATTGTGGTATAACAGTGCAATGTAGAGAACAATAACCAAAAATATTCCCTTTTAAAACATAAACCACGGTGACTTGTACCCTTGAGATACCTGAACACGTGCTTTACTGTGTTCCAGTGCTCCTCAGTTGGATCAGAGAAATGTTGGGAAAGTTTTCTGACCACAAAACTTAAATCTGGCCTAGTGCAAGTAGCCAAATAAATCAAACTCCCAACTGCCTCTCGATACAACCTTGGATCTTCCATTTTTTCTGCATCCTCTGTGTATTCTAGTTTTGCCTCGCATGGGGTCTCTCTAGACTTACAGTCTTGCATCCCAAACCTGGAGAGGATTTTATTCACATACCTCTCTTGTGACATAGTGACTTGGCTCCCTGACTGGTGAAAATCAATCCCTAGAAAATGATTGAGTTTCCCCAGGTCTTTCATTTTGAACCTAGCGGTGAGCATCATTTTTACAGTTTTCACAACATCCTCATTGTTAGCGGCAATGATTAGATCATCAACCCATACAATAATGATTACTTTTTCATTTTCCTTTTCCCTTGTGTATTGACAGTTATCAGCAGGATTTTGTTTGAAACCATTTTCTGTGAGGTATGCATGTAACAGAGCATACCAGTTCCTGCCGGACTGTTTAAGTCCATAAAGGGACTTCTGTAGTTTGCATACTAGTCGTTCTCCGGTTTTTGATACCTCCTCATAACCTTCTGGTTGTTCTAGGTATATCTCTTTATCTATTTTTGCATGCAGGTATGCAGTTTTTACATCCATCTGATGTAAAACTAAATCGTCCTGCACTGCTTTCTGCATGACAACTCTAACAGTAGTCATGTCAGCTGTCGGCGAGAAGGTTTCTTCGTAGTCAATACCTTCCTTTTGGCTGTAGCCCTTAGCTACATATCTAGCCTTACATTTTTCTGACCCATTAGCGTCACTCTTTAGGGAATACACCCACCTGCCCCCCACTGTCTTTTTGCCTGGTGGCAACTGGGTGATTTTAAAAGTCTCATTCTCTTTCAGTGACTGCATTTCGTCATCCATAGCATTTTTCCACTGTTTTGACTTTGTTGACCTGATAGCTTCCTGAAAAGTTTGTGGTATGTCACAAACAGCTCTGTAACAAGCATCTACACAAATTACCAGTGTGTCTGTTGTATCAGTGTCGTATTCCTGTAAATGCGCTGGCATTCTCCTATTTCTAGGTGGGTTCCTTCTAACTCCCCCACTGCTTGGCTGTTCACTCTCGACCTCAGAAACATCACCACCAACACTTTGACCTGATGCATTTTCATCATCATTTATCTCATTGTCATAGACCATGGGTTCTACCTCCCTGTCCTGACATTCACTGTGTGGTCCCTGTGTCTGTGTTTCTTTCTCTTTAGGGGTCCTATTGTTGAACTTCACCAACCTGTGTCGTGATACCTTCTGTGTGTCAGGAAAATATACAAGATAAGCAGGACTATTCTTATCGTAGCCCACGAAAACACCCTCTTTACATCTGGAGTCCATCTTCCCTTTCTCTTGTGTGTATGTAAAACACACAGACCCGAATTTCTGAAGTCTGGACATGTCTGGTTTCTTGCCTGTAAGCATCTCATATGGTGTTTGCTGGGTGCGTTTACTATAGCACCTATTTCTTACGTGTGCTGCGGTCTGCACAGCATGACTCCACAGTGTATCTGGTAACTTGCTGTCTAGCAGCATACACCTACCCATCTCAAAGAGGGTTCGCCAACCTCTCTCCGCTGTACCGTTCTGGTGAGGTGAATAGGGTGCGGATGTTTCATGTTTTATGCCATTTTTGGTTAGCAGTGCTCTGAACTCTTTACTGGTGAATTCGCTCCCATTATCTGAGCGAATTATTTTGACCTTTCCAAAGGGGGCGGAGTCTGCTAAGTACCTCTCTGTGGCCTGTAAAGCATCACTTTTGGATTTGAGAAAATATACGGTCATCGCACCCGAATAATCGTCTGTAAAAGACTGTGCATACTTGTGACCTTCTAGACTTGGGGTTCTCATGGGACCAGCAAGATCCGTATGGACTAGCTGAAGAGGCTCTGTAGCCTTTTTATCTGCCTCTCTATTCCGTGTTTGTGTGAACTTTCCTTTAGTACATATCTCACACATCTGTGCTGGTCTAACAGCACTACCTCGTATTTCCATACCTCTTACCACACCCATTAGTTTGCTTACATCCTCGTAGTTGCAATGCCCTAAAATCTCATGCCATGTTTGCATGTCATGGCACACACTGCAAGTATCAACATTTTTCACAACAGTGGGTAGGTAGAACAAATTACCACTTTCATGGAAATCAAACCTGGTACCCTTCTTGGTGAGCATGTGACTGTCCCCTCTCTTAAAAGTCACTGTCGCCCCTGCATTGGTTGCTCTTGCCACTGAAAAGATGTCGTGCGGGTACGTCGGCATATACAATGCGTCCTGTAGCTGTGCGGTTTGTTCTCGTCCATCGCTGTCTAGTAGAGAGATCAGCGCCGTCCCTCTGCGTTGCGCTGTCCCCGTGCACTTAGTTCCATCTGCCAGCTCGATTGAATGGGCGTCGGGCTGGAAAGTGTTATCGAAGCTCTCGAACATGGCAATATCAGTCACAATGTGAGATGTCGCCCCAGCGTCCACCATGATCCCTTTCTTTTTCACATTGGCTGGTGGCCTGTCGTTGCTCGTCGTCATGAAGAGGAAGTCCCTGTCGTTCCTGCTCTCCTCCTCTTCGTCCTCTGCAACCTTTCGGGCTCCGTCTCCTTTTCCCTTCTTCCTGCACACTGAGTCAGCGTGCGAGTTGCTCCTGCAGTGACTGAACCACACTTTCTGGGTGCACTTGGTCCTGACATGTCCTTTAACACCACATCGGTAACACGTCAGAGTGGCTTCCCCATCTTTTCTTTGTGTCTTGGTGCCTTGTTTGCTTTGCTTAGTGTTAGTCTTCATCACAGTGTCCGCAGATCCAGACGTCCTCATCTTTTCGGACTCTTCATACACCCTCAATCTTCTCTTAAAGTCTTGGAATGTGACATTGTCCTCATTTTGTGTTACATGGACAGCCAGTGGTCTGAATGAGTCAGGCAGTCCATTCAAGATGGTGGCTACAAGTAGCCCATCACTTATATTCTCTCCTGCATCGCGGAGAGCTGTTATAATATTCTCTGCCCTTATTATGTAATCTGTAACAGTCTCAGTTCCTTCCATACTTATAGTGGTCAAGGATGTGTACAGATTCAGAATCCTTGGCTTGCTTTTACCTGTATAGTGCTCTCTTAATATTTTTAGAGCTTTGCGGCCATCTTCAGCAGCATCGTGTCTTATTAATGACAGACTCTTATCATCAAGTGAATTTACTAATTGTGCATAACAGTCTGCATTTCTTGCTACATCTGTAGCTATAGCGTTAGCATCGGCACCGTCGGCTGGTGCTTGTAAAATAGTGTCTTTTAATTTCAGAATGTGTAACCGGCTAAGAAATCTTGTCTCCCACAGATCGTACTTATCCTCTGCTCCGTCGAACACGGGCCTCATTAACTGCTGCTGTAACAAGGAGACCGTTCCTGCTGCAGCCGCCATTATCACTTTCTTTTCCAAGTTCAATCTCCAAACGTTGAACTGCGGCTTGTAGAAACTCTCGTTGCGCGCTTTTCACTGCATTTTCAGCGAGAGTCTTTCGGCGCCGTCTTCAGAAGCCCTTTTAGCCTAGCTAGTAGCTTCACTTGGCTAACAGACAAAGGTTCGTTTTTCTGTTACCTTTCCTTGCTCTAAACTGGCATGACTGGGCCCATAACCTGTCAGATGTATCGGCGTAGCGGTGGAGATTGATACAACTTGACACTATTAGTATCTTTAGCCTTTGGCATATTTATTTTCCATCAGGCTCATCATGCGACCATGTTGTCGCATGATCTTGAATCAACAAGTCTACCGGAACTGGTAGGCTACCAACAGAAGAAGTGGCAGTGACATCACATCCTGATGCACTGCCTAGTGTAAACATTGCCCTCTGGAGGACAAATAATATTATTGCCCTCTACTGGGCACAGGAGTTATATCCATTACTATGAACACAATAAGTAAGGGCGTACATTATATTATAATAAAACATTCAACAGTGTTGTCCCCCGAATTCGCTACAATATCCAACGATAGTTACAGCTGTTGTTTCGCTTTGACGTTAACAAAAGGCCGTGTTATGCGGCGGCTTTCCGCTGAGTGTTACGTTGAGGGACAAGATTGAGGGCTGTACAGCCCTCAATTTTAAGATCTTCCAGCACCTCCCTCGGCAGTAAGTGCTATCCCACAATGCCTTGCGTATCAACATTCAAAGCAAGATGGCGGCGAACATCGGCAAGAAGGCGAGCTATAAATGTAAGTATTTTCTTTGTTAATAGAGATCCAAAAATTACGAAAACCACTGTATTATCTTAGTTTAATGTCATGTTATGGATTATGTACCTCTGTGTAGCATTACATTTATTTTTATTTTTGACGATATCCGTGCCGGGTGCGGACACGCGATATATCGCCATCCTGGGGTTACAGAAGTCATGTTTCTCGGTGTTAATGTAGTTATGAAGTTGTTTTATCAAGATACAGCCTACATGAAGTGTCTGCACCGACATTTGTATAAGATTGCCGAGCTAGCGGCGTCTCCTGTAGCCGTAGAGATTGATAGTGTAACGTGCATGGATACGTAGACACGCTGGCCGCTTGCTGGAGGGTCCGACCGTTTAGTCAAGCGGTTAGCGATGTCTCCTGCGTTGCGGGCGATACAGGTTCGCTTCCCGGCCGCGGCACTTCCTGTGGTTGTGTTGTCCCCCGAATTCGCTACAATATCCAACGATAGTTACAGCTGTTGTTTCGCTTTGACCTTAACAAAAGGCCGTGTTATGCGGCGGCTTTCCGCTGAGTGTTACGTTGAGGGACAAGATTGAGGGCTGTACAGCCCTCAATTTTAAGATCTTCCAGCACCTCCCTCGGCAGTAAGTGCTATCCTACAATGCCTGCGTATCAACATTCAAAGCAAGATGGCGGCGAACACCGGCAAGAAGGCGAGCTATAAATGTAAGTATTTTCTTTGTTAATAGAGAGCTAAAATTACGAAAACCACTGTATTATCTTAGTTTAGGGTGAATCCCAATTCCTTTCTTAACCCTCAGTCTCAAAAATGCGCGCTCCCGCGAAGTGCTAGTGCCGTCCAAATTCTCAGAGTGTTACGTTGAGGGACAAGATTTTCCAGCACCTCCCTCGGCAGTAAGTGCTATCCCACAATCCCTGCGTATCAACATTCAAAGCAAGATGGCGGCGAACACCGGCAAGAAGGCGAGCTATAAATGTAAGTATTTTCTTTGTTAATAGAGATCCAAAAATTACGAAAACCACTGTATTATCTTAGTTTAATGTCATTTTATGGATTATGTACCTCTGTGTAGCATTACATTTATTTTTATTTTTGACGATATCCGTGCCGGGTGCGGACACGCGATATATCGCCATCCTGGGGTTACAGAAGTCATGTTTCTCGGTGTTAATGTAGTTATGAAGTTGTTTTATCAAGATACAGCCTACATGAAGTGTCTGCACCGACATTTGTATAAGATTGCCGAGCTAGCGGCGTCTCCTGTAGCCGTAGAGATTGATAGTGTAACGTGCATGGATACGTAGACACGCTGGCCGCTTGCTGGAGGGTCCGACCGTTTAGTCAAGCGGTTAGCGATGTCTCCTGCGTTGCGGGCGATACAGGTTCGCTTCCCGGCCGCGGCACTTCCTGTGGTTGTGTTGTCCCCCGAATTCGCTACAATATCCAACGATAGTTACAGCTGTTGTTTCGCTTTGACCTTAACAAAAGGCCGTGTTATGCGGCGGCTTTCCGCTGAGTGTTACGTTGAGGGACAAGATTGAGGGCTGTACAGCCCTCAATTTTAAGATCTTCCAGCACCTCCCTCGGCAGTAAGTGCTATCCTACAATGCCTTGCGTATCAACATTCAAAGCAAGATGGCGGCGAACACCGGCAAGAAGGCGAGCTATAAATGTAAGTATTTTCTTTGTTAATAGAGAGCTAAAATTACGAAAACCACTGTATTATCTTAGTTTAGGGTGAATCCCAATTCCTTTCTTAACCCTCAGTCTCAAAAATGCGCGCTCCCGCGAAGTGCTAGTGCCGTCCAAATTCTCAGAGTGTTACGTTGAGGGACAAGATTTTCCAGCACCTCCCTCGGCAGTAAGTGCTATCCCACAATCCCTGCGTATCAACATTCAAAGCAAGATGGCGGCGAACACCGGCAAGAAGGCGAGCTATAAATGTAAGTATTTTCTTTGTTAATAGAGATCCAAAAATTACGAAAACCACTGTATTATCTTAGTTTAATGTCATTTTATGGATTATGTACCTCTGTGTAGCATTACATTTATTTTTATTTTTGACGATATCCGTGCCGGGTGCGGACACGCGATATATCGCCATCCTGGGGTTACAGAAGTCATGTTTCTCGGTGTTAATGTAGTTATGAAGTTGTTTTATCAAGATACAGCCTACATGAAGTGTCTGCACCGACATTTGTATAAGATTGCCGAGCTAGCGGCGTCTCCTGTAGCCGTAGAGATTGATAGTGTAATGTGCATGGATACGTAGACACGCTGGCCGCTGGCTGGCGGGTCCGACCGTTTAGTCAAGCGGTTAGCGATGTCTCCTGCGTTGCGGGCGATACAGGTTCACTTCCCGGCCGCGGCACTTCCTGTGGTTGTGTTGTCCCCCGAATTCGCTACAATATCCAACGATAGTTACAGCTGTTGTTTCGCTTTGACGTTAACAAAAGGCCGTGTTATGCGGCGGCTTTCCGCTGAGTGTTACGTTGAGGGACAAGATTGAGGGCTGTACAGCCCTCAATTTTAAGATCTTCCAGCACCTCCCTCGGCAGTAAGTGCTATCCCACAATGCCTTGCGTATCAACATTCAAAGCAAGATGGCGGCGAACATCGGCAAGAAGGCGAGCTATAAATGTAAGTATTTTCTTTGTTAATAGAGATCCAAAAATTACGAAAACCACTGTATTATCTTAGTTTAATGTCATTTTATGGATTATGTACCTCTGTGTAGCATTACATTTATTTTTATTTTTGACGATATCCGTGCCGGGTGCGGACACGCGATATATCGCCATCCTGGGGTTACAGAAGTCATGTTTCTCGGTGTTAATGTAGTTATGAAGTTGTTTTATCAAGATACAGCCTACATGAAGTGTCTGCACCGACATTTGTATAAGATTGCCGAGCTAGCGGCGTCTCCTGTAGCCGTAGAGATTGATAGTGTAACATGCATGGATACGTAGACACGCTGGCCGCTTGCTGGCGCGTCTGACGGTTTAGTCAAGCGGTTAGCGATGTCTCCTGCGTTGCGGGCGATACAGGTTCGCTTCCCGGCCGCGGCACTTCCTGTGGTTGTGTTGTCCCCCGAATTCGCTACAATATCCAACGATAGTTACAGCTGTTGTTTCGCTTTGACCTTAACAAAAGGCCGTGTTATGCGGCGGCTTTCCGCTGAGTGTTACGTTGAGGGACAAGATTGAGGGCTGTACAGCCCTCAATTTTAAGATCTTCCAGCACCTCCCTCGGCAGTAAGTGCTATCCTACAATGCCTTGCGTATCAACATTCAAAGCAAGATGGCGGCGAACACCGGCAAGAAGGCGAGCTATAAATGTAAGTATTTTCTTTGTTAATAGAGAGCTAAAATTACGAAAACCACTGTATTATCTTAGTTTAGGGTGAATCCCAATTCCTTTCTTAACCCTCAGTCTCAAAAATGCGCGCTCCCGCGAAGTGCTAGTGCCGTCCAAATTCTCAGAGTGTTACGTTGAGGGACAAGATTTTCCAGCACCTCCCTCGGCAGTAAGTGCTATCCCACAATCCCTGCGTATCAACATTCAAAGCAAGATGGCGGCGAACACCGGCAAGAAGGCGAGCTATAAATGTAAGTATTTTCTTTGTTAATAGAGATGTAAAAATTACGAAAACCACTGTATTATCTTAGTTTAATGTCATTTTATGGATTATGTACCTCTGTGTAGCATTACATTTATTTTTATTTTTGACGATATCCGTGCCGGGTGCGGACACGCGATATATCGCCATCCTGGGGTTACAGAAGTCATGTTTCTCGGTGTTAATGTAGTTATGAAGTTGTTTTATCAAGATACAGCCTACATGAAGTGTCTGCACCGACATTTGTATAAGATTGCCGAGCTAGCGGCGTCTCCTGTAGCCGTAGAGATTGATAGTGTAACGTGCATGGATACGTAGACACGCTGGCCGCTTGCTGGAGGGTCCGACCGTTTAGTCAAGCGGTTAGCGATGTCTCCTGCGTTGCGGGCGATACAGGTTCGCTTCCCGGCCGCGGCACTTCCTGTGGTTGTGTTGTCCCCCGAATTCGCTACAATATCCAACGATAGTTACAGCTGTTGTTTCGCTTTGACCTTAACAAACGGCCGTGTTATGCGGCGGCTTTCCGCTGAGTGTTACGTTGAGGGACAAGATTGAGGGCTGTACAGCCCTCAATTTTAAGATCTTCCAGCACCTCCCTCGAGAGTAAGTGCTATCCCACAATCCCTGCGTATCAACATTCAAAGCAAGATGGCGGCGAACACCGGCAAGAAGGCGAGCTATAAATGTAAGTATTTTCTTTGTTAATAGAGCGCTAAAATTACGAAAACCACTGTATTATCTTAGGGTGAATCCCAATTCCTTTCTTAACCCTCAGTCTCAAAAATGCGCGCTCCCGCGAAGTGCTAGTGCCGTCCAAATTCTCAGAGTGTTACGTTGAGGGACAAGATTTTCCAGCACCTCCCTCGGCAGTAAGTGCTATCCCACAATGCCTTGCGTATCAACATTCAAAGCAAGATGGCGGCGAACATCGGCAAGAAGGCGAGCTATAAATGTAAGTATTTTCTTTGTTAATAGAGATCCAAAAATTACGAAAACCACTGTATTATCTTAGTTTAATGTCATTTTATGGATTATGTACCTCTGTGTAGCATTACATTTATTTTTATTTTTGACGATATCCGTGCCGGGTGCGGACACGCGATATATCGCCATCCTGGGGTTACAGAAGTCATGTTTCTCGGTGTTAATGTAGTTATGAAGTTGTTTTATCAAGATACAGCCTACATGAAGTGTCTGCACCGACATTTGTATAAGATTGCCGAGCTAGCGGCGTCTCCTGTAGCCGTAGAGATTGATAGTGTAACGTGCATGGATACGTAGACACGCTGGCCGCTTGCTGGCGCGTCCGACCGTTTAGTCAAGCGGTTAGCGATGTCTCCTGCGTTGCGGGCGATACAGGTTCGCTTCCCGGCCGCGGCACTTCCTGTGGTTGTGTTGTCCCCCGAATTCGCTACAATATCCAACGATAGTTACAGCTGTTGTTTCGCTTTGACCTTAACAAAAGGCCGTGTTATGCGGCGGCTTTCCGCTGAGTGTTACGTTGAGGGACAAGATTGAGGGCTGTACAGCCCTCAATTTTAAGATCTTCCAGCACCTCCCTCGGCAGTAAGTGCTATCCTACAATGCCTTGCGTATCAACATTCAAAGCAAGATGGCGGCGAACACCGGCAAGAAGGCGAGCTATAAATGTAAGTATTTTCTTTGTTAATAGAGAGCTAAAATTACGAAAACCACTGTATTATCTTAGTTTAGGGTGAATCCCAATTCCTTTCTTAACCCTCAGTCTCAAAAATGCGCGCTCCCGCGAAGTGCTAGTGCCGTCCAAATTCTCAGAGTGTTACGTTGAGGGACAAGATTTTCCAGCACCTCCCTCGGCAGTAAGTGCTATCCCACAATCCCTGCGTATCAACATTCAAAGCAAGATGGCGGCGAACACCGGCAAGAAGGCGAGCTATAAATGTAAGTATTTTCTTTGTTAATAGAGATGTAAAAATTACGAAAACCACTGTATTATCTTAGTTTAATGTCATTTTATGGATTATGTACCTCTGTGTAGCATTACATTTATTTTTATTTTTGACGATATCCGTGCCGGGTGCGGACACGCGATATATCGCCATCCTGGGGTTACAGAAGTCATGTTTCTCGGTGTTAATGTAGTTATGAAGTTGTTTTATCAAGATACAGCCTACATGAAGTGTCTGCACCGACATTTGTATAAGATTGCCGAGCTAGCGGCGTCTCCTGTAGCCGTAGAGATTGATAGTGTAACGTGCATGGATACGTAGACACGCTGGCCGCTTGCTGGAGGGTCCGACCGTTTAGTCAAGCGGTTAGCGATGTCTCCTGCGTTGCGGGCGATACAGGTTCGCTTCCCGGCCGCGGCACTTCCTGTGGTTGTGTTGTCCCCCGAATTCGCTACAATATCCAACGATAGTTACAGCTGTTGTTTCGCTTTGACCTTAACAAAAGGCCGTGTTATGCGGCGGCTTTCCGCTGAGTGTTACGTTGAGGGACAAGATTGAGGGCTGTACAGCCCTCAATTTTAAGATCTTCCAGCACCTCCCTCGAGAGTAAGTGCTATCCCACAATGCCTTGCGTATCAACATTCAAAGCAAGATGGCGGCGAACACCGGCAAGAAGGCGAGCTATAAATGTAAGTATTTTCTTTGTTAATAGAGAGCTAAAATTACGAAAACCACTGTATTATCTTAGTTTAGGGTGAATCCCAATTCCTTTCCTAACCCTCAGTCTCAAAAATGCGCGCTCCCGCGAAGTGCTAGTGCCGTCCAAATTCTCAGAGTGTTACGTTGAGGGACAAGATTTTCCAGCACCTCCCTCGGCAGTAAGTGCTATCCCACAATCCCTGCGTATCAACATTCAAAGCAAGATGGCGGCGAACACCGGCAAGAAGGCGAGCTATAAATGTAAGTATTTTCTTTGTTAATAGAGATCCAAAAATTACGAAAACCACTGTATTATCTTAGTTTAATGTCATTTTATGGATTATGTACCTCTGTGTAGCATTACATTTATTTTTATTTTTGACGATATCCGTGCCGGGTGCGGACACGCGATATATCGCCATCCTGGGGTTACAGAAGTCATGTTTCTCGGTGTTAATGTAGTTATGAAGTTGTTTTATCAAGATACAGCCTACATGAAGTGTCTGCACCGACATTTGTATAAGATTGCCGAGCTAGCGGCGTCTCCTGTAGCCGTAGAGATTGATAGTGTAACGTGCATGGATACGTAGACACGCTGGCCGCTTGCTGGCGCGTCCGACCGTTTAGTCAAGCGGTTAGCGATGTCTCCTGCGTTGCGGGTGATACAGGTTCGCTTCCCGGCCGCGGCACTTCCTGTGGTTGTGTTGTCCCCCGAATTCGCTACAATACCCAACGATAGTTACAGCTGTTGTTTCGCTTTGACCTTAACAAAAGGCCGTGTTATGCGGCGGCTTTCCGCTGAGTGTTACGTTGAGGGACAAGATTGAGGGCTGTACAGCCCTCAATTTTAAGATCTTCCAGCACCTCCCTCGGCAGTAAGTGCTATCCTACAATGCCTTGCGTATCAACATTCAAAGCAAGATGGCGGCGAACACCGGCAAGAAGGCGAGCTATAAATGTAAGTATTTTCTTTGTTAATAGAGAGCTAAAATTACGAAAACCACTGTATTATCTTAGTTTAGGGTGAATCCCAATTCCTTTCTTAACCCTCAGTCTCAAAAATGCGCGCTCCCGCGAAGTGCTAGTGCCGTCCAAATTCTCAGAGTGTTACGTTGAGGGACAAGATTTTCCAGCACCTCCCTCGGCAGTAAGTGCTATCCCACAATCCCTGCGTATCAACATTCAAAGCAAGATGGCGGCGAACACCGGCAAGAAGGCGAGCTATAAATGTAAGTATTTTCTTTGTTAATAGAGATGTAAAAATTACGAAAACCACTGTATTATCTTAGTTTAATGTCATTTTATGGATTATGTACCTCTGTGTAGCATTACATTTATTTTTATTTTTGACGATATCCGTGCCGGGTGCGGACACGCGATATATCGCCATCCTGGGGTTACAGAAGTCATGTTTCTCGGTGTTAATGTAGTTATGAAGTTGTTTTATCAAGATACAGCCTACATGAAGTGTCTGCACCGACATTTGTATAAGATTGCCGAGCTAGCGGCGTCTCCTGTAGCCGTAGAGATTGATAGTGTAACGTGCATGGATACGTAGACACGCTGGCCGCTTGCTGGAGGGTCCGACCGTTTAGTCAAGCGGTTAGCGATGTCTCCTGCGTTGCGGGCGATACAGGTTCGCTTCCCGGCCGCGGCACTTCCTGTGGTTGTGTTGTCCCCCGAATTCGCTACAATATCCAACGATAGTTACAGCTGTTGTTTCGCTTTGACCTTAACAAAAGGCCGTGTTATGCGGCGGCTTTCCGCTGAGTGTTACGTTGAGGGACAAGATTGAGGGCTGTACAGCCCTCAATTTTAAGATCTTCCAGCACCTCCCTCGAGAGTAAGTGCTATCCCACAATGCCTTGCGTATCAACATTCAAAGCAAGATGGCGGCGAACACCGGCAAGAAGGCGAGCTATAAATGTAAGTATTTTCTTTGTTAATAGAGAGCTAAAATTACGAAAACCACTGTATTATCTTAGTTTAGGGTGAATCCCAATTCCTTTCCTAACCCTCAGTCTCAAAAATGCGCGCTCCCGCGAAGTGCTAGTGCCGTCCAAATTCTCAGAGTGTTACGTTGAGGGACAAGATTTTCCAGCACCTCCCTCGGCAGTAAGTGCTATCCCACAATCCCTGCGTATCAACATTCAAAGCAAGATGGCGGCGAACACCGGCAAGAAGGCGAGCTATAAATGTAAGTATTTTCTTTGTTAATAGAGATCCAAAAATTACGAAAACCACTGTATTATCTTAGTTTAATGTCATTTTATGGATTATGTACCTCTGTGTAGCATTACATTTATTTTTATTTTTGACGATATCCGTGCCGGGTGCGGACACGCGATATATCGCCATCCTGGGGTTACAGAAGTCATGTTTCTCGGTGTTAATGTAGTTATGAAGTTGTTTTATCAAGATACAGCCTACATGAAGTGTCTGCACCGACATTTGTATAAGATTGCCGAGCTAGCGGCGTCTCCTGTAGCCGTAGAGATTGATAGTGTAACGTGCATGGATACGTAGACACGCTGGCCGCTTGCTGGCGCGTCCGACCGTTTAGTCAAGCGGTTAGCGATGTCTCCTGCGTTGCGGGTGATACAGGTTCGCTTCCCGGCCGCGGCACTTCCTGTGGTTGTGTTGTCCCCCGAATTCGCTACAATACCCAACGATAGTTACAGCTGTTGTTTCGCTTTGACCTTAACAAAAGGCCGTGTTATGCGGCGGCTTTGCGCTGAGTGTTACGTTGAGGGACAAGATTGAGGGCTGTACAGCCCTCAATTTTAAGATCTTCCAGCACCTCCCTCGGCAGTAAGTGCTATCCCACAATCCCTGCGTATCAACATTCAAAGCAAGATGGCGGCGAACACCGGCAAGAAGGCGAGCTATAAATGTAAGTATTTTCTTTGTTAATAGAGATGTAAAAATTACGAAAACCACTGTATTATCTTAGTTTAATGTCATTTTATGGATTATGTACCTCTGTGTAGCATTACATTTATTTTTATTTTTGACGATATCCGTGCCGGGTGCGGACACGCGATATATCGCCATCCTGGGGTTACAGAAGTCATGTTTCTCGGTGTTAATGTAGTTATGAAGTTGTTTTATCAAGATACAGCCTACATGAAGTGTCTGCACCGACATTTGTATAAGATTGCCGAGCTAGCGGCGTCTCCTGTAGCCGTAGAGATTGATAGTGTAACATGCATGGATACGTAGACACGCTGGCCGCTTGCTGGCGCGTCCGACCGTTTAGTCAAGCGGTTAGCGATGTCTCCTGCGTTGCGGGCGATACAGGTTCGCTTCCCGGCCGCGGCACTTCCTGTGGTTGTGTTGTCCCCCGAATTCGCTACAATATCCAACGATAGTTACAGCTGTTGTTTCGCTTTGACCTTAACAAAAGGCCGTGTTATGCGGCGGCTTTCCGCTGAGTGTTACGTTGAGGGACAAGATTGAGGGCTGTACAGCCCTCAATTTTAAGATCTTCCAGCACCTCCCTCGGCAGTAAGTGCTATCCCACAATCCCTGCGTATCAACATTCAAAGCAAGATGGCGGCGAACACCGGCAAGAAGGCGAGCTATAAATGTAAGTATTTTCTTTGTTAATAGAGATCCAAAAATTACGAAAACCACTGTATTATCTTAGTTTAATGTCATTTTATGGATTATGTACCTCTGTGTAGCATTACATTTATTTTTATTTCTGACGATATCCGTGCCGGGTGCGGACACGCGATATATCGCCATCCTGGGGTTACAGAAGTCATGTTTCTCGGTGTTAATGTAGTTATGAAGTTGTTTTATCAAGATACAGCCTACATGAAGTGTCTGCACCGACATTTGTATAAGATTGCCGAGCTAGCGGCGTCTCCTGTAGCTGTAGAGATTGATAGTGTAACGTGCATGGATACGTAGACACGCTGGCCGCTGGCTGGCGGGTCCGACCGTTTAGTCAAGCGGTTAGCGATGTCTCCTGCGTTGCGGGCGATACAGGTTCACTTCCCGGCCGCGGCACTTCCTGTGGTTGTGTTGTCCCCCGAATTCGCTACAATATCCAACGATAGTTACAGCTGTTGTTTCGCTTTGACCTTAACAAAAGGCCGTGTTATGCGGCGGCTTTCCGCTGAGTGTTACGTTGAGGGACAAGATTGAGGGCTGTACAGCCCTCAATTTTAAGATCTTCCAGCACCTCCCTCGGCAGTAAGTGCTATCCCACAATGCCTTGCGTATCAACATTCAAAGCAAGATGGCGGCGAACACCGGCAAGAAGGCGAGCTATAAATGTAAGTATTTTCTTTGTTAATAGAGAGCTAAAATTACGAAAACCACTGTATTATCTTAGTTTAGGGTGAATCCCAATTCCTTTCCTAACCCTCAGTCTCAAAAATGCGCGCTCCCGCGAAGTGCTAGTGCCGTCCAAATTCTCAGAGTGTTACGTTGAGGGACAAGATTTTCCAGCACCTCCCTCGGCAGTAAGTGCTATCCCACAATCCCTGCGTATCAACATTCAAAGCAAGAAGGCGGCGAACACCGGCAAGAAGGCGAGCTATAAATGTAAGTATTTTCTTTGTTAATAGAGATCCAAAAATTACGAAAACCACTGTATTATCTTAGTTTAATGTCATTTTATGGATTATGTACCTCTGTGTAGCATTACATTTATTTTTATTTTTGACGATATCCGTGCCGGGTGCGGACACGCGATATATCGCCATCCTGGGGTTACAGAAGTCATGTTTCTCGGTGTTAATGTAGTTATGAAGTTGTTTTATCAAGATACAGCCTACATGAAGTGTCTGCACCGACATTTGTATAAGATTGCCGAGCTAGCGGCGTCTCCTGTAGCCGTAGAGATTGATAGTGTAACGTGCATGGATACGTAGACACGCTGGCCGCTTGCTGGCGCGTCCGACCGTTTAGTCAAGCGGTTAGCGATATCTCCTGCGTTGCGGGTGATACAGGTTCGCTTCCCGGCCGCGGCACTTCCTGTGGTTGTGTTGTCCCCCGAATTCGCTACAATACCCAACGATAGTTACAGCTGTTGTTTCGCTTTGACCTTAACAAAAGGCCGTGTTATGCGGCGGCTTTCCGCTGAGTGTTACGTTGAGGGACAAGATTGAGGGCTGTACAGCCCTCAATTTTAAGATCTTCCAGCACCTCCCTCGGCAGTAAGTGCTATCCCACAATGCCTTGCGTATCAACATTCAAAGCAAGATGGCGGCGAACACCGACAAGAAGGCGAGCTATAAATGTAAGTATTTTCTTTGTTAATAGAGATGTAAAAATTACGAAAACCACTGTATTATCTTAGTTTAATGTCATTTTATGGATTATGTACCTCTGTGTAGCATTACATTTATTTTTATTTTTGACGATATCCGTGCCGGGTGCGGACACGCGATATATCGCCATCCTGGGGTTACAGAAGTCATGTTTCTCGGTGTTAATGTAGTTATGAAGTTCTTTTATCAAGATACAGCCTACATGAAGTGTCTGCATCGACATTTGTATAAGCTTGCCGAGCTAGCGGCGTCTCCTGTAGCCGTAGAGATTGATAGTGTAACGTGCATGGATACGTAGACACGCTGGCCGCTTGCTGGCGGGTCCGACCGTTTAGTCAAGCGGTTAGCGATGTCTCCTGCGTTGCGGGTGATACAGGTTCGCTTCCCGGCCGCGGCACTTCCTGTGGTTGTGTTGTCCCCCGAATTCGCTACAATACCCAACGATAGTTACAGCTGTTGTTTCGCTTTGACCTTAACAAAAGGCCGTGTTATGCGGCGGCTTTCCGCTGAGTGTTACGTTGAGGGACAAGATTGAGGGCTGTACAGCCCTCAATTTTAAGATCTTCCAGCACCTCCCTCGAGAGTAAGTGCTATCCCACAATCCCTGCGTATCAACATTCAAAGCAAGATGGCGGCGAACACCGGCAAGAAGGCGAGCTATAAATGTAAGTATTTTCTTTGTTAATAGAGAGCAAAAATTACGAAAACCACTGTATTATCTTAGTTTAGGGTGAATCCCAATTCCTTTCTTAACCCTCAGTCTCAAAAATTCGCGCTCCCGCGAAGTGCTAGTGCCGTCCAAATTCTCAGAGTGTTACGTTGAGGGACAAGATTTTCCAGCACCTCCCTCGGCAGTAAGTGCTATCCCACAATCCCTGCGTATCAACATTCAAAGCAAGATGGCGGCGAACACCGGCAAGAAGGCGAGCTATAAATGTAAGTATTTTCTTTGTTAATAGAGATCCAAAAATTACGAAAGCCACTGTATTATCTTAGTTTAATGTCATTTTATGGATTATGTACCTCTGTGTAGCATTACATTTATTTTTATTTCTGACGATATCCGTGCCGGGTGCGGACACGCGATATATCGCCATCCTGGGGTTACAGAAGTCATGTTTCTCGGTGTTAATGTAGTTATGAAGTTGTTTTATCAAGATACAGCCTACATGAAGTGTCTGCACCGACATTTGTATAAGATTGCCGAGCTAGCGGCGTCTCCTGTAGCTGTAGAGATTGATAGTGTAACGTGCATGGATACGTAGACACGCTGGCCGCTGGCTGGCGGGTCCGACCGTTTAGTCAAGCGGTTAGCGATGTCTCCTGCGTTGCGGGCGATACAGGTTCACTTCCCGGCCGCGGCACTTCCTGTGGTTGTGTTGTCCCCCGAATTCGCTACAATATCCAACGATAGTTACAGCTGTTGTTTCGCTTTGACGTTAACAAAAGGCCGTGTTATGCGGCGGCTTTCCGCTGAGTGTTACGTTGAGGGACAAGATTGAGGGCTGTACAGCCCTCAATTTTAAGATCTTCCAGCACCTCCCTCGGCAGTAAGTGCTATCCTACAATGCCTTGCGTATCAACATTCAAAGCAAGATGGCGGCGAACACCGGCAAGAAGGCGAGCTATAAATGTAAGTATTTTCTTTGTTAATAGAGAGCTAAAATTACGAAAACCACTGTATTATCTTAGTTTAGGGTGAATCCCAATTCCTTTCTTAACCCTCAGTCTCAAAAATGCGCGCTCCCGCGAAGTGCTAGTGCCGTCCAAATTCTCAGAGTGTTACGTTGAGGGACAAGATTTTCCAGCACCTCCCTCGGCAGTAAGTGCTATCCCACAATCCCTGCGTATCAACATTCAAAGCAAGATGGCGGCGAACACCGGCAAGAAGGCGAGCTATAAATGTAAGTATTTTCTTTGTTAATAGAGATCCAAAAATTACGAAAACCACTGTATTATCTTAGTTTAATGTCATTTTATGGATTATGTACCTCTGTGTAGCATTACATTTATTTTTATTTTTGACGATATCCGTGCCGGGTGCGGACACGCGATATATCGCCATCCTGGGGTTACAGAAGTCATGTTTCTCGGTGTTAATGTAGTTATGAAGTTGTTTTATCAAGATACAGCCTACATGAAGTGTCTGCACCGACATTTGTATAAGATTGCCGAGCTAGCGGCGTCTCCTGTAGCTGTAGAGATTGATAGTGTAACGTGCATGGATACGTAGACACGCTGGCCGCTGGCTGGCGGGTCCGACCGTTTAGTCAAGCGGTTAGCGATGTCTCCTGCGTTGCGGGCGATACAGGTTCACTTCCCGGCCGCGGCACTTCCTGTGGTTGTGTTGTCCCCCGAATTCGCTACAATATCCAACGATAGTTACAGCTGTTGTTTCGCTTTGACCTTAACAAAAGGCCGTGTTATGCGGCGGCTTTCCGCTGAGTGTTACGTTGAGGGACAAGATTGAGGGCTGTACAGCCCTCAATTTTAAGATCTTCCAGCACCTCCCTCGGCAGTAAGTGCTATCCCACAATGCCTTGCGTATCAACATTCAAAGCAAGATGGCGGCGAACATCGGCAAGAAGGCGAGCTATAAATGTAAGTATTTTCTTTGTTAATAGTGATCCAAAAATTACGAAAACCACTGTATTATCTTAGTTTAATGTCATTTTATGGATTATGTACCTCTGTGTAGCATTACATTTATTTTTATTTTTGACGATATCCGTGCCGGGTGCGGACACGCGATATATCGCCATCCTGGGGTTACAGAAGTCATGTTTCTCGGTGTTAATGTAGTTATGAAGTTGTTTTATCAAGATACAGCCTACATGAAGTGTCTGCACCGACATTTGTATAAGATTGCCGAGCTAGCGGCGTCTCCTGTAGCCGTAGAGATTGATAGTGTAACGTGCATGGATACGTAGACACGCTGGCCGCTTGCTGGAGGGTCCGACCGTTTAGTCAAGCGGTTAGCGATGTCCCCTGCGTTGCGGGCGATACAGGTTCGCTTCCCGGCCGCGGCACTTCCTGTGGTTGTGTTGTCCCCCGAATTCGCTACAATATCCAACGATAGTTACAGCTGTTGTTTCGCTTTGACCTTAACAAAAGGCCGTGTTATGCGGCGGCTTTCCGCTGAGTGTTACGTTGAGGGACAAGATTGAGGGCTGTACAGCCCTCAATTTTAAGATCTTCCAGCACCTCCCTCGGCAGTAAGTGCTATCCTACAATGCCTTGCGTATCAACATCAAAGCAAGATGGCGGCGAACACCGGCAAGAAGGCGAGCTATAAATGTAAGTATTTTCTTTGTTAATAGAGAGCTAAAATTACGAAAACCACTGTATTATCTTAGTTTAGGGTGAATCCCAATTCCTTTCTTAACCCTCAGTCTCAAAAATGCGCGCTCCCGCGAAGTGCTAGTGCCGTCCAAATTCTCAGAGTGTTACGTTGAGGGACAAGATTTTCCAGCACCTCCCTCGGCAGTAAGTGCTATCCCACAATCCCTGCGTATCAACATTCAAAGCAAGATGGCGGCGAACACCGGAAAGAAGGCGAGCTATAAATGTAAGTATTTTCTTTGTTAATAGAGATCCAAAAATTACGAAAACCACTGTATTATCTTAGTTTAATGTCATTTTATGGATTATGTACCTCTGTGTAGCATTACATTTATTTTTATTTTTGACGATATCCGTGCCGGGTGCGGACACGCGATATATCGCCATCCTGGGGTTACAGAAGTCATGTTTCTCGGTGTTAATGTAGTTATGAAGTTGTTTTATCAAGATACAGCCTACATGAAGTGTCTGCACCGACATTTGTATAAGATTGCCGAGCTAGCGGCGTCTCCTGTAGCTGTAGAGATTGATAGTGTAACGTGCATGGATACGTAGACACGCTGGCCGCTGGCTGGCGGGTCCGACCGTTTAGTCAAGCGGTTAGCGATGTCTCCTGCGTTGCGGGCGATACAGGTTCACTTCCCGGCCGCGGCACTTCCTGTGGTTGTGTTGTCCCCCGAATTCGCTACAATATCCAACGATAGTTACAGCTGTTGTTTCGCTTTGACGTTAACAAAAGGCCGTGTTATGCGGCGGCTTTCCGCTGAGTGTTACGTTGAGGGACAAGATTGAGGGCTGTACAGCCCTCAATTTTAAGATCTTCCAGCACCTCCCTCGGCAGTAAGTGCTATCCCACAATGCCTTGCGTATCAACATTCAAAGCAAGATGGCGGCGAACATCGGCAAGAAGGCGAGCTATAAATGTAAGTATTTTCTTTGTTAATAGAGATCCAAAAATTACGAAAACCACTGTATTATCTTAGTTTAATGTCATTTTATGGATTATGTACCTCTGTGTAGCATTACATTTATTTTTATTTTTGACGATATCCGTGCCGGGTGCGGACACGCGATATATCGCCATCCTGGGGTTACAGAAGTCATGTTTCTCGGTGTTAATGTAGTTATGAAGTTGTTTTATCAAGATACAGCCTACATGAAGTGTCTGCACCGACATTTGTATAAGATTGCCGAGCTAGCGGCGTCTCCTGTAGCCGTAGAGATTGATAGTGTAACGTGCATGGATACGTAGACACGCTGGCCAGTTGCTGGAGGGTCCGACCGTTTAGTCAAGCGGTTAGCGATGTCCCCTGCGTTGCGGGCGATACAGGTTCGCTTCCCGGCCGCGGCACTTCCTGTGGTAGTGTTGTCCCCCGAATTCGCTACAATATCCAACGATAGTTACAGCTGTTGTTTCGCTTTGACCTTAACAAAAGGCCGTGTTATGCGGCGGCTTTCCGCTGAGTGTTACGTTGAGGGACAAGATTGAGGGCTGTACAGCCCTCAATTTTAAGATCTTCCAGCACCTCCCTCGGCAGTAAGTGCTATCCCACAATGCCTTGCGTATCAACATTCAAAGCAAGATGGCGGCGAACACCGGCAAGAAGGCGAGCTATAAATGTAAGTATTTTCTTTGTTAATAGAGAGCTAAAATTACGAAAACCACTGTATTATCTTAGTTTAGGGTGAATCCCAATTCCTTTCTTAACCCTCAGTCTCAAAAATGCGCGCTCCCGCGAAGTGCTAGTGCCGTCCAAATTCTCAGAGTGTTACGTTGAGGGACAAGATTTTCCAGCACCTCCCTCGGCAGTAAGTGCTATCCCACAATCCCTGCGTATCAACATTCAAAGCAAGATGGCGGCGAACACCGGCAAGAAGGCGAGCTATAAATGTAAGTATTTTCTTTGTTAATAGAGATCCAAAAATTACGAAAACCACTGTATTATCTTAGTTTAATGTCATTTTATGGATTATGTACCTCTGTGTAGCATTACATTTATTTTTATTTCTGACGATATCCGTGCCGGGTGCGGACACGCGATATATCGCCATCCTGGGGTTACAGAAGTCATGTTTCTCGGTGTTAATGTAGTTATGAAGTTGTTTTATCAAGATACAGCCTACATGAAGTGTCTGCACCGACATTTGTATAAGATTGCCGAGCTAGCGGCGTCTCCTGTAGCTGTAGAGATTGATAGTGTAACGTGCATGGATACGTAGACACGCTGGCCGCTGGCTGGCGGGTCCGACCGTTTAGTCAAGCGGTTAGCGATGTCTCCTGCGTTGCGGGCGATACAGGTTCACTTCCCGGCCGCGGCACTTCCTGTGGTTGTGTTGTCCCCCGAATTCGCTACAATATCCAACGATAGTTACAGCTGTTGTTTCGCTTTGACCTTAACAAAAGGCCGTGTTATGCGGCGGCTTTCCGCTGAGTGTTACGTTGAGGGACAAGATTGAGGGCTGTACAGCCCTCAATTTTAAGATCTTCCAGCACCTCCCTCGGCAGTAAGTGCTATCCTACAATGCCTTGCGTATCAACATTCAAAGCAAGATGGCGGCGAACACCGGCAAGAAGGCGAGCTATAAATGTAAGTATTTTCTTTGTTAATAGAGAGCTAAAATTACGAAAACCACTGTATTATCTTAGTTTAGGGTGAATCCCAATTCCTTTCTTAACCCTCAGTCTCAAAAATGCGCGCTCCCGCGAAGTGCTAGTGCCGTCCAAATTCTCAGAGTGTTACGTTGAGGGACAAGATTTTCCAGCACCTCCCTCGGCAGTAAGTGCTATCCCACAATCCCTGCGTATCAACATTCAAAGCAAGATGGCGGCGAACACCGGCAAGAAGGCGAGCTATAAATGTAAGTATTTTCTTTGTTAATAGAGATCCAAAAATTACGAAAACCACTGTATTATCTTAGTTTAATGTCATTTTATGGATTATGTACCTCTGTGTAGCATTACATTTATTTTTATTTCTGACGATATCCGTGCCGGGTGCGGACACGCGATATATCGCCATCCTGGGGTTACAGAAGTCATGTTTCTCGGTGTTAATGTAGTTATGAAGTTGTTTTATCAAGATACAGCCTACATGAAGTGTCTGCACCGACATTTGTATAAGATTGCCGAGCTAGCGGCGTCTCCTGTAGCCGTAGAGATTGATAGTGTAACGTGCATGGATACGTAGACACGCTGGCCGCTTGCTGGAGGGTCCGACCGTTTAGTCAAGCGGTTAGCGATGTCTCCTGCGTTGCGGGCGATACAGGTTCGCTTCCCGGCCGCGGCACTTCCTGTGGTTGTGTTGTCCCCCGAATTCGCTACAATATCCAACGATAGTTACAGCTGTTGTTTCGCTTTGACCTTAACAAAAGGCCGTGTTATGCGGCGGCTTTCCGCTGAGTGTTACGTTGAGGGACAAGATTGAGGGCTGTACAGCCCTCAATTTTAAGATCTTCCAGCACCTCCCTCGGCAGTAAGTGCTATCCCACAATGCCTTGCGTATCAACATTCAAAGCAAGATGGCGGCGAACACCGGCAAGAAGGCGAGCTATAAATGTAAGTATTTTCTTTGTTAATAGAGAGCTAAAATTACGAAAACCACTGTATTATCTTAGTTTAGGGTGAATCCCAATTCCTTTCTTAACCCTCAGTCTCAAAAATGCGCGCTCCCGCGAAGTGCTAGTGCCGTCCAAATTCTCAGAGTGTTACGTTGAGGGACAAGATTTTCCAGCACCTCCCTCGGCAGTAAGTGCTATCCCACAATCCCTGCGTATCAACATTCAAAGCAAGATGGCGGCGAACACCGGCAAGAAGGCGAGCTATAAATGTAAGTATTTTTTTGTTAATAGAGATCCAAAAATTACGAAAACCACTGTATTATCTTAGTTTAATGTCATTTTATGGATTATGTACCTCTGTGTAGCATTACATTTATTTTTATTTTTGACGATATCCGTGCCGGGTGCGGACACGCGATATATCGCCATCCTGGGGTTACAGAAGTCATGTTTCTCGGTGTTAATGTAGTTATGAAGTTGTTTTATCAAGATACAGCCTACATGAAGTGTCTGCACCGACATTTGTATAAGATTGCCGAGCTAGCGGCGTCTCCTGTAGCCGTAGAGATTGATAGTGTAACGTGCATGGATACGTAGACACGCTGGCCGCTTGCTGGCGCGTCCGACCGTTTAGTCAAGCGGTTAGCGATGTCTCCTGCGTTGCGGGTGATACAGGTTCGCTTCCCGGCCGCGGCACTTCCTGTGGTTGTGTTGTCCCCCGAATTCGCTACAATACCCAACGATAGTTACAGCTGTTGTTTCGCTTTGACCTTAACAAAAGGCCGTGTTATGCGGCGGCTTTCCGCTGAGTGTTACGTTGAGGGACAAGATTGAGGGCTGTACAGCCCTCAATTTTAAGATCTTCCAGCACCTCCCTCGGCAGTAAGTGCTATCCCACAATCCCTGCGTATCAACATTCAAAGCAAGATGGCGGCGAACACCGACAAGAAGGCGAGCTATAAATGTAAGTATTTTCTTTGTTAATAGAGATGTAAAAATTACGAAAACCACTGTATTATCTTAGTTTAATGTCATTTTATGGATTATGTACCTCTGTGTAGCATTACATTTATTTTTATTTTTGACGATATCCGTGCCGGGTGCGGACACGCGATATATCGCCATCCTGGGGTTACAGAAGTCATGTTTCTCGGTGTTAATGTAGTTATGAAGTTGTTTTATCAAGATACAGCCTACATGAAGTGTCTGCACCGACATTTGTATAAGATTGCCGAGCTAGCGGCGTCTCCTGTAGCCGTAGAGATTGATAGTGTAACGTGCATGGATACGTAGACACGCTGGCCGCTTGCTGGAGGGTCCGACCGTTTAGTCAAGCGGTTAGCGATGTCTCCTGCGTTGCGGGCGATACAGGTTCGCTTCCCGGCCGCGGCACTTCCTGTGGCTGTGTTGTCCCCCGAATTCGCTACAATACCCAACGATAGTTACAGCTGTTGTTTCACTTTGACCTTAACAAAAGGCCGTGTTATGCGGCGGCTTTCCGCTGAGTGTTACGTTGAGGGACAAGATTGAGGGCTGTACAGCCCTCAATTTTAAGATCTTCCAGCACCTCCCTCGGCAGTAAGTGCTATCCCACAATGCCTTGCGTATCAACATTCAAAGCAAGATGGCGGCGAACATCGGCAAGAAGGCGAGCTATAAATGTAAGTATTTTCTTTGTTAATAGAGATCCAAAAATTACGAAAACCACTGTATTATCTTAGTTTAATGTCATTTTATGGATTATGTACCTCTGTGTAGCATTACATTTATTTTTATTTTTGACGATATCCGTGCCGGGTGCGGACACGCGATATATCGCCATCCTGGGGTTACAGAAGTCATGTTTCTCGGTGTTAATGTAGTTATGAAGTTCTTTTATCAAGATACAGCCTACATGAAGTGTCTGCATCGACATTTGTATAAGCTTGCCGAGCTAGCGGCGTCTCCTGTAGCCGTAGAGATTGATAGTGTAACGTGCATGGATACGTAGACACGCTGGCCGCTTGCTGGCGGGTCCGACCGTTTAGTCAAGCGGTTAGCGATGTCTCCTGCGTTGCGGGTGATACAGGTTCGCTTCCCGGCCGCGGCACTTCCTGTGGTTGTGTTGTCCCCCGAATTCGCTACAATACCCAACGATAGTTACAGCTGTTGTTTCGCTTTGACCTTAACAAAAGGCCGTGTTATGCGGCGGCTTTCCGCTGAGTGTTACGTTGAGGGACAAGATTGAGGGCTGTACAGCCCTCAATTTTAAGATCTTCCAGCACCTCCCTCGAGAGTAAGTGCTATCCCACAATCCCTGCGTATCAACATTCAAAGCAAGATGGCGGCGAACACCGGCAAGAAGGCGAGCTATAAATGTAAGTATTTTCTTTGTTAATAGAGAGCAAAAATTACGAAAACCACTGTATTATCTTAGTTTAGGGTGAATCCCAATTCCTTTCTTAACCCTCAGTCTCAAAAATTCGCGCTCCCGCGAAGTACTAGTGCCGTCCAAATTCTCAGAGTGTTACGTTGAGGGACAAGATTTTCCAGCACCTCCCTCGGCAGTAAGTGCTATCCCACAATCCCTGCGTATCAACATTCAAAGCAAGATGGCGGCGAACACCGGCAAGAAGGCGAGCTATAAATGTAAGTATTTTCTTTGTTAATAGAGATCCAAAAATTACGAAAACCACTGTATTATCTTAGTTTAATGTCATTTTATGGATTATGTACCTCTGTGTAGCATTACATTTATTTTTATTTCTGACGATATCCGTGCCGGGTGCGGACACGCGATATATCGCCATCCTGGGGTTACAGAAGTCATGTTTCTCGGTGTTAATGTAGTTATGAAGTTGTTTTATCAAGATACAGCCTACATGAAGTGTCTGCACCGACATTTGTATAAGATTGCCGAGCTAGCGGCGTCTCCTGTAGCTGTAGAGATTGATAGTGTAACGTGCATGGATACGTAGACACGCTGGCCGCTGGCTGGCGGGTCCGACCGTTTAGTCAAGCGGTTAGCGATGTCTCCTGCGTTGCGGGCGATACAGGTTCACTTCCCGGCCGCGGCACTTCCTGTGGTTGTGTTGTCCCCCGAATTCGCTACAATATCCAACGATAGTTACAGCTGTTGTTTCGCTTTGACGTTAACAAAAGGCCGTGTTATGCGGCGGCTTTCCGCTGAGTGTTACGTTGAGGGACAAGATTGAGGGCTGTACAGCCCTCAATTTTAAGATCTTCCAGCACCTCCCTCGGCAGTAAGTGCTATCCCACAATGCCTTGCGTATCAACATTCAAAGCAAGATGGCGGCGAACATCGGCAAGAAGGCGAGCTATAAATGTAAGTATTTTCTTTGTTAATAGAGATCCAAAAATTACGAAAACCACTGTATTATCTTAGTTTAATGTCATTTTATGGATTATGTACCTCTGTGTAGCATTACATTTATTTTTATTTTTGACGATATCCGTGCCGGGTGCGGACACGCGATATATCGCCATCCTGGGGTTACAGAAGTCATGTTTCTCGGTGTTAATGTAGTTATGAAGTTCTTTTATCAAGATACAGCCTACATGAAGTGTCTGCATCGACATTTGTATAAGCTTGCCGAGCTAGCGGCGTCTCCTGTAGCCGTAGAGATTGATAGTGTAACGTGCATGGATACGTAGACACGCTGGCCGCTTGCTGGCGGGTCCGACCGTTTAGTCAAGCGGTTAGCGATGTCTCCTGCGTTGCGGGTGATACAGGTTCGCTTCCCGGCCGCGGCACTTCCTGTGGTTGTGTTGTCCCCCGAATTCGCTACAATACCCAACGATAGTTACAGCTGTTGTTTCGCTTTGACCTTAACAAAAGGCCGTGTTATGCGGCGGCTTTCCGCTGAGTGTTACGTTGAGGGACAAGATTGAGGGCTGTACAGCCCTCAATTTTAAGATCTTCCAGCACCTCCCTCGAGAGTAAGTGCTATCCCACAATCCCTGCGTATCAACATTCAAAGCAAGATGGCGGCGAACACCGGCAAGAAGGCGAGCTATAAATGTAAGTATTTTCTTTGTTAATAGAGAGCAAAAATTACGAAAACCACTGTATTATCTTAGTTTAGGGTGAATCCCAATTCCTTTCTTAACCCTCAGTCTCAAAAATTCGCGCTCCCGCGAAGTGCTAGTGCCGTCCAAATTCTCAGAGTGTTACGTTGAGGGACAAGATTTTCCAGCACCTCCCTCGGCAGTAAGTGCTATCCCACAATCCCTGCGTATCAACATTCAAAGCAAGATGGCGGCGAACACCGGCAAGAAGGCGAGCTATAAATGTAAGTATTTTCTTTGTTAATAGAGATCCAAAAATTACGAAAACCACTGTATTATCTTAGTTTAATGTCATTTTATGGATTATGTACCTCTGTGTAGCATTACATTTATTTTTATTTCTGACGATATCCGTGCCGGGTGCGGACACGCGATATATCGCCATCCTGGGGTTACAGAAGTCATGTTTCTCGGTGTTAATGTAGTTATGAAGTTGTTTTATCAAGATACAGCCTACATGAAGTGTCTGCACCGACATTTGTATAAGATTGCCGAGCTAGCGGCGTCTCCTGTAGCTGTAGAGATTGATAGTGTAACGTGCATGGATACGTAGACACGCTGGCCGCTGGCTGGCGGGTCCGACCGTTTAGTCAAGCGGTTAGCGATGTCTCCTGCGTTGCGGGCGATACAGGTTCACTTCCCGGCCGCGGCACTTCCTGTGGTTGTGTTGTCCCCCGAATTCGCTACAATATCCAACGATAGTTACAGCTGTTGTTTCGCTTTGACCTTAACAAAAGGCCGTGTTATGCGGCGGCTTTCCGCTGAGTGTTACGTTGAGGGACAAGATTGAGGGCTGTACAGCCCTCAATTTTAAGATCTTCCAGCACCTCCCTCGGCAGTAAGTGCTATCCCACAATGCCTTGCGTATCAACATTCAAAGCAAGATGGCGGCGAACATCGGCAAGAAGGCGAGCTATAAATGTAAGTATTTTCTTTGTTAATAGAGATCCAAAAATTACGAAAACCACTGTATTATCTTAGTTTAATGTCATTTTATGGATTATGTACCTCTGTGTAGCATTACATTTATTTTTATTTTTGACGATATCCGTGCCGGGTGCGGACACGCGATATATCGCCATCCTGGGGTTACAGAAGTCATGTTTCTCGGTGTTAATGTAGTTATGAAGTTCTTTTATCAAGATACAGCCTACATGAAGTGTCTGCATCGACATTTGTATAAGCTTGCCGAGCTAGCGGCGTCTCCTGTAGCCGTAGAGATTGATAGTGTAACGTGCATGGATACGTAGACACGCTGGCCGCTTGCTGGCGGGTCCGACCGTTTAGTCAAGCGGTTAGCGATGTCTCCTGCGTTGCGGGTGATACAGGTTCGCTTCCCGGCCGCGGCACTTCCTGTGGTTGTGTTGTCCCCCGAATTCGCTACAATACCCAACGATAGTTACAGCTGTTGTTTCGCTTTGACCTTAACAAAAGGCCGTGTTATGCGGCGGCTTTCCGCTGAGTGTTACGTTGAGGGACAAGATTGAGGGCTGTACAGCCCTCAATTTTAAGATCTTCCAGCACCTCCCTCGAGAGTAAGTGCTATCCCACAATCCCTGCGTATCAACATTCAAAGCAAGATGGCGGCGAACACCGGCAAGAAGGCGAGCTATAAATGTAAGTATTTTCTTTGTTAATAGAGAGCAAAAATTACGAAAACCACTGTATTATCTTAGTTTAGGGTGAATCCCAATTCCTTTCTTAACCCTCAGTCTCAAAAATTTGCGCTCCCGCGAAGTGCTAGTGCCGTCCAAATTCTCAGAGTGTTACGTTGAGGGACAAGATTTTCCAGCACCTCCCTCGGCAGTAAGTGCTATCCCACAATCCCTGCGTATCAACATTCAAAGCAAGATGGCGGCGAACACCGGCAAGAAGGCGAGCTATAAATGTAAGTATTTTCTTTGTTAATAGAGATCCAAAAATTACGAAAACCACTGTATTATCTTAGTTTAATGTCATTTTATGGATTATGTACCTCTGTGTAGCATTACATTTATTTTTATTTCTGACGATATCCGTGCCGGGTGCGGACACGCGATATATCGCCATCCTGGGGTTACAGAAGTCATGTTTCTCGGTGTTAATGTAGTTATGAAGTTGTTTTATCAAGATACAGCCTACATGAAGTGTCTGCACCGACATTTGTATAAGATTGCCGAGCTAGCGGCGTCTCCTGTAGCTGTAGAGATTGATAGTGTAACGTGCATGGATACGTAGACACGCTGGCCGCTGGCTGGCGGGTCCGACCGTTTAGTCAAGCGGTTAGCGATGTCTCCTGCGTTGCGGGCGATACAGGTTCACTTCCCGGCCGCGGCACTTCCTGTGGTTGTGTTGTCCCCCGAATTCGCTACAATATCCAACGATAGTTACAGCTGTTGTTTCGCTTTGACGTTAACAAAAGGCCGTGTTATGCGGCGGCTTTCCGCTGAGTGTTACGTTGAGGGACAAGATTGAGGGCTGTACAGCCCTCAATTTTAAGATCTTCCAGCACCTCCCTCGGCAGTAAGTGCTATCCCACAATGCCTTGCGTATCAACATTCAAAGCAAGATGGCGGCGAACATCGGCAAGAAGGCGAGCTATAAATGTAAGTATTTTCTTTGTTAATAGAGATCCAAAAATTACGAAAACCACTGTATTATCTTAGTTTAATGTCATTTTATGGATTATGTACCTCTGTGTAGCATTACATTTATTTTTATTTTTGACGATATCCGTGCCGGGTGCGGACACGCGATATATCGCCATCCTGGGGTTACAGAAGTCATGTTTCTCGGTGTTAATGTAGTTATGAAGTTGTTTTATCAAGATACAGCCTACATGAAGTGTCTGCACCGACATTTGTATAAGATTGCCGAGCTAGCGGCGTCTCCTGTAGCCGTAGAGATTGATAGTGTAACGTGCATGGATACGTAGACACGCTGGCCGCTTGCTGGAGGGTCCGACCGTTTAGTCAAGCGGTTAGCGATGTCTCCTGCGTTGCGGGCGATACAGGTTCGCTTCCCGGCCGCGGCACTTCCTGTGGTTGTGTTGTCCCCCGAATTCGCTACAATATCCAACGATAGTTACAGCTGTTGTTTCGCTTTGACCTTAACAAAAGGCCGTGTTATGCGGCGGCTTTCCGCTGAGTGTTACGTTGAGGGACAAGATTGAGGGCTGTACAGCCCTCAATTTTAAGATCTTCCAGCACCTCCCTCGGCAGTAAGTGCTATCCTACAATGCCTTGCGTATCAACATCAAAGCAAGATGGCGGCGAACACCGGCAAGAAGGCGAGCTATAAATGTAAGTATTTTCTTTGTTAATAGAGAGCTAAAATTACGAAAACCACTGTATTATCTTAGTTTAGGGTGAATCCCAATTCCTTTCTTAACCCTCAGTCTCAAAAATGCGCGCTCCCGCGAAGTGCTAGTGCCGTCCAAATTCTCAGAGTGTTACGTTGAGGGACAAGATTTTCCAGCACCTCCCTCGGCAGTAAGTGCTATCCCACAATCCCTGCGTATCAACATTCAAAGCAAGATGGCGGCGAACACCGGCAAGAAGGCGAGCTATAAATGTAAGTATTTTCTTTGTTAATAGAGATCCAAAAATTACGAAAACCACTGTATTATCTTAGTTTAATGTCATTTTATGGATTATGTACCTCTGTGTAGCATTACATTTATTTTTATTTTTGACGATATCCGTGCCGGGTGCGGACACGCGATATATCGCCATCCTGGGGTTACAGAAGTCATGTTTCTCGGTGTTAATGTAGTTATGAAGTTGTTTTATCAAGATACAGCCTACATGAAGTGTCTGCACCGACATTTGTATAAGATTGCCGAGCTAGCGGCGTCTCCTGTAGCTGTAGAGATTGATAGTGTAACGTGCATGGATACGTAGACACGCTGGCCGCTGGCTGGCGGGTCCGACCGTTTAGTCAAGCGGTTAGCGATGTCTCCTGCGTTGCGGGCGATACAGGTTCACTTCCCGGCCGCGGCACTTCCTGTGGTTGTGTTGTCCCCCGAATTCGCTACAATATCCAACGATAGTTACAGCTGTTGTTTCGCTTTGACGTTAACAAAAGGCCGTGTTATGCGGCGGCTTTCCGCTGAGTGTTACGTTGAGGGACAAGATTGAGGGCTGTACAGCCCTCAATTTTAAGATCTTCCAGCACCTCCCTCGGCAGTAAGTGCTATCCTACAATGCCTTGCGTATCAACATTCAAAGCAAGATGGCGGCGAACACCGGCAAGAAGGCGAGCTATAAATGTAAGTATTTTCTTTGTTAATAGAGAGCTAAAATTACGAAAACCACTGTATTATCTTAGTTTAGGGTGAATCCCAATTCCTTTCTTAACCCTCAGTCTCATAAATGCGCGCTCCCGCGAAGTGCTAGTGCCGTCCAAATTCTCAGAGTGTTACGTTGAGGGACAAGATTTTCCAGCACCTCCCTCGGCAGTAAGTGCTATCCCACAATCCCTGCGTATCAACATTCAAAGCAAGATGGCGGCGAACACCGGCAAGAAGGCGAGCTATAAATGTAAGTATTTTCTTTGTTAATAGAGATCCAAAAATTACGAAAACCACTGTATTATCTTAGTTTAATGTCATTTTATGGATTATGTACCTCTGTGTAGCATTACATTTATTTTTATTTTTGACGATATCCGTGCCGGGTGCGGACACGCGATATATCGCCATCCTGGGGTTACAGAAGTCATGTTTCTCGGTGTTAATGTAGTTATGAAGTTGTTTTATCAAGATACAGCCTACATGAAGTGTCTGCACCGACATTTGTATAAGATTGCCGAGCTAGCGGCGTCTCCTGTAGCCGTAGAGATTGATAGTGTAACGTGCATGGATACGTAGACACGCTGGCCGCTTGCTGGAGGGTCCGACCGTTTAGTCAAGCGGTTAGCGATGTCTCCTGCGTTGCGGGCGATACAGTTTCGCTTCCCGGCCGCGGCACTTCCTGTGGTTGTGTTGTCCCCCGAATTCGCTACAATATCCAACGATAGTTACAGCTGTTGTTTCGCTTTGACCTTAACAAAAGGCCGTGTTATGCGGCGGCTTTCCGCTGAGTGTTACGTTGAGGGACAAGATTGAGGGCTGTACAGCCCTCAATTTTAAGATCTTCCAGCACCTCCCTCGGCAGTAAGTGCTATCCTACAATGCCTTGCGTATCAACATTCAAAGCAAGATGGCGGCGAACACCGGCAAGAAGGCGAGCTATAAATGTAAGTATTTTCTTTGTTAATAGAGAGCTAAAATTACGAAAACCACTGTATTATCTTAGTTTAGGGTGAATCCCAATTCCTTTCTTAACCCTCAGTCTCAAAAATGCGCGCTCCCGCGAAGTGCTAGTGCCGTCCAAATTCTCAGAGTGTTACGTTGAGGGACAAGATTTTCCAGCACCTCCCTCGGCAGTAAGTGCTATCCCACAATCCCTGCGTATCAACATTCAAAGCAAGATGGCGGCGAACACCGGCAAGAAGGCGAGCTATAAATGTAAGTATTTTCTTTGTTAATAGAGATCCAAAAATTACGAAAACCACTGTATTATCTTAGTTTAATGTCATTTTATGGATTATGTACCTCTGTGTAGCATTACATTTATTTTTATTTCTGACGATATCCGTGCCGGGTGCGGACACGCGATATATCGCCATCCTGGGGTTACAGAAGTCATGTTTCTCGGTGTTAATGTAGTTATGAAGTTGTTTTATCAAGATACAGCCTACATGAAGTGTCTGCACCGACATTTGTATAAGATTGCCGAGCTAGCGGCGTCTCCTGTAGCTGTAGAGATTGATAGTGTAACGTGCATGGATACGTAGACACGCTGGCCGCTGGCTGGCGGGTCCGACCGTTTAGTCAAGCGGTTAGCGATGTCTCCTGCGTTGCGGGCGATACAGGTTCACTTCCCGGCCGCGGCACTTCCTGTGGTTGTGTTGTCCCCCGAATTCGCTACAATATCCAACGATAGTTACAGCTGTTGTTTCGCTTTGACGTTAACAAAAGGCCGTGTTATGCGGCGGCTTTCCGCTGAGTGTTACGTTGAGGGACAAGATTGAGGGCTGTACAGCCCTCAATTTTAAGATCTTCCAGCACCTCCCTCGGCAGTAAGTGCTATCCTACAATGCCTTGCGTATCAACATTCAAAGCAAGATGGCGGCGAACACCGGCAAGAAGGCGAGCTATAAATGTAAGTATTTTCTTTGTTAATAGAGAGCTAAAATTACGAAAACCACTGTATTATCTTAGTTTAGGGTGAATCCCAATTCCTTTCTTAACCCTCAGTCTCAAAAATGCGCGCTCCCGCGAAGTGCTAGTGCCGTCCAAATTCTCAGAGTGTTACGTTGAGGGACAAGATTTTCCAGCACCTCCCTCGGCAGTAAGTGCTATCCCACAATCCCTGCGTATCAACATTCAAAGCAAGATGGCGGCGAACACCGGCAAGAAGGCGAGCTATAAATGTAAGTATTTTCTTTGTTAATAGAGATCCAAAAATTACGAAAACCACTGTATTATCTTAGTTTAATGTCATTTTATGGATTATGTACCTCTGTGTAGCATTACATTTATTTTTATTTCTGACGATATCCGTGCCGGGTGCGGACACGCGATATATCGCCATCCTGGGGTTACAGAAGTCATGTTTCTCGGTGTTAATGTAGTTATGAAGTTGTTTTATCAAGATACAGCCTACATGAAGTGTCTGCACCGACATTTGTATAAGATTGCCGAGCTAGCGGCGTCTCCTGTAGCTGTAGAGATTGATAGTGTAACGTGCATGGATACGTAGACACGCTGGCCGCTGGCTGGCGGGTCCGACCGTTTAGTCAAGCGGTTAGCGATGTCTCCTGCGTTGCGGGCGATACAGGTTCACTTCCCGGCCGCGGCACTTCCTGTGGTTGTGTTGTCCCCCGAATTCGCTACAATATCCAACGATAGTTACAGCTGTTGTTTCGCTTTGACCTTAACAAAAGGCCGTGTTATGCGGCGGCTTTCCGCTGAGTGTTACGTTGAGGGACAAGATTGAGGGCTGTACAGCCCTCAATTTTAAGATCTTCCAGCACCTCCCTCGGCAGTAAGTGCTATCCCACAATGCCTTGCGTATCAACATTCAAAGCAAGATGGCGGCGAACATCGGCAAGAAGGCGAGCTATAAATGTAAGTATTTTCTTTGTTAATAGAGATCCAAAAATTACGAAAACCACTGTATTATCTTAGTTTAATGTCATTTTATGGATTATGTACCTCTGTGTAGCATTACATTTATTTTTATTTTTGACGATATCCGTGCCGGGTGCGGACACGCGATATATCGCCATCCTGGGGTTACAGAAGTCATGTTTCTCGGTGTTAATGTAGTTATGAAGTTGTTTTATCAAGATACAGCCTACATGAAGTGTCTGCACCGACATTTGTATAAGATTGCCGAGCTAGCGGCGTCTCCTGTAGCCGTAGAGATTGATAGTGTAACGTGCATGGATACGTAGACACGCTGGCCGCTTGCTGGAGGGTCCGACCGTTTAGTCAGGCGGTTAGCGATGTCTCCTGCGTTGCGGGCGATACAGGTTCGCTTCCCGGCCGCGGCACTTCCTGTGGTTGTGTTGTCCCCCGAATTCGCTACAATATCCAACGATAGTTACAGCTGTTGTTTCGCTTTGACCTTAACAAAAGGCCGTGTTATGCGGCGGCTTTCCGCTGAGTGTTACGTTGAGGGACAAGATCGAGGGCTGTACAGCCCTCAATTTTAAGATCTTCCAGCACCTCCCTCGGCAGTAAGTGCTATCCTACAATGCCTTGCGTATCAACATTCAAAGCAAGATGGCGGCGAACACCGGCAAGAAGGCGAGCTATAAATGTAAGTATTTTCTTTGTTAATAGAGAGCTAAAATTACGAAAACCACTGTATTATCTTAGTTTAGGGTGAATCCCAATTCCTTTCTTAACCCTCAGTCTCAAAAATGCGCGCTCCCGCGAAGTGCTAGTGCCGTCCAAATTCTCAGAGTGTTACGTTGAGGGACAAGATTTTCCAGCACCTCCCTCGGCAGTAAGTGCTATCCCACAATCCCTGCGTATCAACATTCAAAGCAAGATGGCGGCGAACACCGGCAAGAAGGCGAGCTATAAATGTAAGTATTTTCTTTGTTAATAGAGATCCAAAAATTACGAAAACCACTGTATTATCTTAGTTTAATGTCATTTTATGGATTATGTACCTCTGTGTAGCATTACATTTATTTTTATTTTTGACGATATCCGTGCCGGGTGCGGACACGCGATATATCGCCATCCTGGGGTTACAGAAGTCATGTTTCTCGGTGTTAATGTAGTTATGAAGTTGTTTTATCAAGATACAGCCTACATGAAGTGTCTGCACCGACATTTGTATAAGATTGCCGAGCTAGCGGCGTCTCCTGTAGCTGTAGAGATTGATAGTGTAACGTGCATGGATACGTAGACACGCTGGCCGCTGGCTGGCGGGTCCGACCGTTTAGTCAAGCGGTTAGCGATGTCTCCTGCGTTGCGGGCGATACAGGTTCACTTCCCGGCCGCGGCACTTCCTGTGGTTGTGTTGTCCCCCGAATTCGCTACAATATCCAACGATAGTTACAGCTGTTGTTTCGCTTTGACGTTAACAAAAGGCCGTGTTATGCGGCGGCTTTCCGCTGAGTGTTACGTTGAGGGACAAGATTGAGGGCTGTACAGCCCTCAATTTTAAGATCTTCCAGCACCTCCCTCGGCAGTAAGTGCTATCCCACAATGCCTTGCGTATCAACATTCAAAGCAAGATGGCGGCGAACATCGGCAAGAAGGCGAGCTATAAATGTAAGTATTTTCTTTGTTAATAGAGATCCAAAAATTACGAAAACCACTGTATTATCTTAGTTTAATGTCATTTTATGGATTATGTACCTCTGTGTAGCATTACATTTATTTTTATTTTTGACGATATCCGTGCCGGGTGCGGACACGCGATATATCGCCATCCTGGGGTTACAGAAGTCATGTTTCTCGGTGTTAATGTAGTTATGAAGTTGTTTTATCAAGATACAGCCTACATGAAGTGTCTGCACCGACATTTGTATAAGATTGCCGAGCTAGCGGCGTCTCCTGTAGCCGTAGAGATTGATAGTGTAACGTGCATGGATACGTAGACACGCTGGCCGCTTGCTGGAGGGTCCGACCGTTTAGTCAAGCGGTTAGCGATGTCTCCTGCGTTGCGGGCGATACAGGTTCGCTTCCCGGCCGCGGCACTTCCTGTGGTTGTGTTGTCCCCCGAATTCGCTACAATATCCAACGATAGTTACAGCTGTTGTTTCGCTTTGACCTTAACAAAAGGCCGTGTTATGCGGCGGCTTTCCGCTGAGTGTTACGTTGAGGGACAAGATTGAGGGCTGTACAGCCCTCAATTTTAAGATCTTCCAGCACCTCCCTCGGCAGTAAGTGCTATCCTACAATGCCTTGCGTATCAACATTCAAAGCAAGATGGCGGCGAACACCGGCAAGAAGGCGAGCTATAAATGTAAGTATTTTCTTTGTTAATAGAGAGCTAAAATTACGAAAACCACTGTATTATCTTAGTTTAGGGTGAATCCCAATTCCTTTCTTAACCCTCAGTCTCAAAAATGCGCGCTCCCGCGAAGTGCTAGTGCCGTCCAAATTCTCAGAGTGTTACGTTGAGGGACAAGATTTTCCAGCACCTCCCTCGGCAGTAAGTGCTATCCCACAATCCCTGCGTATCAACATTCAAAGCAAGATGGCGGCGAACACCGGCAAGAAGGCGAGCTATAAATGTAAGTATTTTCTTTGTTAATAGAGATCCAAAAATTACGAAAACCACTGTATTATCTTAGTTTAATGTCATTTTATGGATTATGTACCTCTGTGTAGCATTACATTTATTTTTATTTTTGACGATATCCGTGCCGGGTGCGGACACGCGATATATCGCCATCCTGGGGTTACAGAAGTCATGTTTCTCGGTGTTAATGTAGTTATGAAGTTGTTTTATCAAGATACAGCCTACATGAAGTCTGCACCGACATTTGTATAAGATTGCCGAGCTAGCGGCGTCTCCTGTAGCCGTAGAGATTGATAGTGTAACGTGCATGGATACGTAGACACGCTGGCCGCTTGCTGGAGGGTCCGACCGTTTAGTCAAGCGGTTAGCGATGTCCCCTGCGTTGCGGGCGATACAGGTTCGCTTCCCGGCCGCGGCACTTCCTGTGGTTGTGTTGTCCCCCGAATTCGCTACAATATCCAACGATAGTTACAGCTGTTGTTTCGCTTTGACCTTAACAAAAGGCCGTGTTATGCGGCGGCTTTCCGCTGAGTGTTACGTTGAGGGACAAGATTGAGGGCTGTACAGCCCTCAATTTTAAGATCTTCCAGCACCTCCCTCGGCAGTAAGTGCTATCCTACAATGCCTTGCGTATCAACATTCAAAGCAAGATGGCGGCGAACACCGGCAAGAAGGCGAGCTATAAATGTAAGTATTTTCTTTGTTAATAGAGAGCTAAAATTACGAAAACCACTGTATTATCTTAGTTTAGGGTGAATCCCAATTCCTTTCTTAACCCTCAGTCTCAAAAATGCGCGCTCCCGCGAAGTGCTAGTGCCGTCCAAATTCTCAGAGTGTTACGTTGAGGGACAAGATTTTCCAGCACCTCCCTCGGCAGTAAGTGCTATCCCACAATCCCTGCGTATCAACATTCAAAGCAAGATGGCGGCGAACACCGGCAAGAAGGCGAGCTATAAATGTAAGTATTTTTTTGTTAATAGAGATCCAAAAATTACGAAAACCACTGTATTATCTTAGTTTAATGTCATTTTATGGATTATGTACCTCTGTGTAGCATTACATTTATTTTTATTTTTGACGATATCCGTGCCGGGTGCGGACACGCGATATATCGCCATCCTGGGGTTACAGAAGTCATGTTTCTCGGTGTTAATGTAGTTATGAAGTTGTTTTATCAAGATACAGCCTACATGAAGTGTCTGCACCGACATTTGTATAAGATTGCCGAGCTAGCGGCGTCTCCTGTAGCCGTAGAGATTGATAGTGTAACGTGCATGGATACGTAGACACGCTGGCCGCTTGCTGGAGGGTCCGACCGTTTAGTCAAGCGGTTAGCGATGTCTCCTGCGTTGCGGGCGATACAGGTTCGCTTCCCGGCCGCGGCACTTCCTGTGGTTGTGTTGTCCCCCGAATTCGCTACAATATCCAACGATAGTTACAGCTGTTGTTTCGCTTTGACCTTAACAAAAGGCCGTGTTATGCGGCGGCTTTCCGCTGAGTGTTACGTTGAGGGACAAGATTGAGGGCTGTACAGCCCTCAATTTTAAGATCTTCCAGCACCTCCCTCGGCAGTAAGTGCTATCCTACAATGCCTTGCGTATCAACATTCAAAGCAAGATGGCGGCGAACACCGGCAAGAAGGCGAGCTATAAATGTAAGTATTTTCTTTGTTAATAGAGATGTAAAAATTACGAAAACCACTGTATTATCTTAGTTTAATGTCATTTTATGGATTATGTACCTCTGTGTAGCATAACATTTATTTTTATTTTTGACGATATCCGTGCCGGGTGCGGACACGCGACATGTCGCCATCCTGGGGTTACAGAAGTCATGTTTCTCGGTGTTAATGTAGTTATGAAGTTGTTTTATCAAGATACAGCCTACATGAAGTGTCTGCACCGACATTTGTATAAGATTGCCGAGCTAGCGGCGTTTCCTGTAGCTGTAGAGATTTATATTGTAACGTGCATGGATAAGTAGAGACGCTGGCCGCTGGCTGTAGGGACTGACCGTTTAGTCAAGCGGTTAGCGATGTCTCCTCCGGTGTGGGCGATACAGGTTCGCTTCCCGGCCGCGGCACCTCCTGTGGTTGCGTTGTCCCCCGAATTCGCTACAATATTTAACGATAGCTACAGCTGTTGTGTCGTTTTAACGTTAACAAATGGCCATGTTATGCGGCGACTTTCCGCTGAATATTGTGGTATTTATTCAGGTTATTTGGTTGAATATCAACTCATGACGAAATCAAAGAACTTATAAGCTACAGAAAAAAACCAATAATGTAACTAATACATTACAGGTAGCCCACAACAATTTCATAATCTTTTGAACCCATGCATCAATAATGGCACCGACTGTGGGGAGGAGACAGCAGCTACCTGGCAGTACTACCAGGACATGCACGATGTTCTGGGTGGTCGGCCATCAATTGACCCTCCTCTGCTGGGTGGCACCCCTCACACCACCCGAGGACCCTACCAGACTTCTAATGGTATTGTAACGTGCATGGATAAGAAGACACGCTGGCTGGCGGGTCTGACCCTTCAGTCGAGCGGTTAGCGATGTCTCCTGAGGTGCGGGCGACACGGGTGCGCTTCCCGGCGGTGGCAGTTCCTGTGGTTGCGTTGTTCCCCGAATTCACTACATACAGTACGTTTGGAAGACTAGGAACATTTAATTTTTTTGTATCATGTACATGTGTATCTAGAATATTGTGAAACAGTTCAGTATTTTTGGCAGTTATTTCATAAATTGAAGAATATAATGGCGATGTCAACCGGTTCTTTCATTTTCCCCCCAGGGAGATTGTTGATGGTCCCACCACATCTGCCTCCTCCAGTGCCTCTACTTCCTCCTCATCCACTGACTCCTCCTCCTCAACTGCCTCTTCGATGGACCCTGCTCAGTCTCCCTCAAGCCCTAAAACCCCTTCACCTGCCAAAAAAAAAAGGAGGAAAGGAAACCCCATATTGGATTTTTTGAAGACAGAGAGTGAGAGGGAGCAGAAGCGCCATGAGGAGAGTGAGGCCAAGATAGAGCGCTTCCTCAGCCTGTTTGAAAAAATGGTTGAGAAAATGTGATTGCATTTACTTCGTGATTGGTCCTCTAGAACAGTGTTTCTCAACCGGGGGTCCGCGGACCCCTAGTGGTCCGTGGTGTAATTGCAAGGGGTCCGTGAAAATAAAATATCTTTAAAAAAAAAGATCCTATGACATTTTTAGAAATAGGATTATTTTACTCAAATGTGACTGAGACCTTTATCTATCTAAACTATAAAGGGTAACAGGACTTTTTTCTCTAATTACATCTGTTTCACAAGTGTAATTTATTGTATTTTAATAAGAGATCTCGCTCCCGTTTGCATTGTTAAAACTTACTGCATAAAAATTCTGTTGTTACATATATCTGAAAGTTACTGAATACATATTCTGTTTTGTTACATATATCTGAAAGTTACTGCATAAGAATTCTGTTTTGTTAACTATATCTAAGTTACAACTGAAAGCTCTTATTTTTGCCCCAAAGAATGAATAAATGCTATAATGCAATTTAAAATGCAGTTTCTACTGTTTCTATCAAATTGCAACCCCCCTCCCCCTCCCCCAAGATCAGGTGGAGGGGTCCTCAGGGTATATCAAAAATACGCAGGGGGTCCAGGACCCCAAAAAGGTTGAGAACCACTGCTCTAGAACAGCGGTTCTCCCCCTGGTCCTGAGGACTCGCTGTCCTGCATGTTTTAGATGTTTCCCTCTTCCAACACACCGGATTCAAATGATAGGGTTGTTATCAGGCTTCTGCAGAGCTTGATGATGACCTGATAATTTGAATCAGGTGTGTCGGAAGAGTGACATCTAAAACATGCAGGACAGCGAGTCCTCAGGACCTGGGTGGGGAACCACTGTTCTAGAGGACCAATTACATTTTCTCAACCATTTTTTGCCAGTTTTTTTTTTAATATATAAATCTTTGTTTACACTGTTCATTCAATTTTATATATATATATATTGTATTTTTTGATAAATGTTCTATTTTTAATAAAAAAGTTTGAGTGTAACAGATTGTGAGTGTTCTTATGTAATCACACTAGATTCTCACATAGCTAGTAGAAACATTACCATGATATAGAAGAAAACACAAAATACTGTTTGGATATGAAAATGATTTATTTAAAAATGAAACCGTAAAATTTGACAAATATTTGTGTAAAAATAGAACAAATATTTGCATATCTGTAAGGAAACATGTTGCTCTATTAGTATCAAAGAAAGTAGCTGACATGCCAAATTTTTACAATACTAACTATATACATCAATCTTATAACAGTAAAAAAATATATATACAGAACTCTGAATTTTTTTTGGATCACAGACAGCATTGTTACAGTCAGTCCTACACATTGCCAGAGATTAAGGCAGCCAGTTCATCCCTTTTAGCACTGCCAGAGGTTTCATTAGCCACTAGGGCTTCACGGGGTGATTGAGTGTCAAAGATGTCCTGTGCAACATCATCGTCTGGCTCAAGCATGTCTCCATTTTCCAAACACACATTGTGGAGAAAGGCACAGGTAGCTATGACCACAGGTGAGAATGTGGGCCTAACTTCTAGCGCCTTGAAAAGAGTAGACCTCCATCTCGTCTTCGTTACACCAAATGCCCTTTCAATAATACTGCGACCCCGGGAATGGTGGTAGTTGAAGCGGGACTGTGTACGTCCCCTAACTGGCTCTTTGTAGGGTGTGATTAGGCTGATTGGTTTGTCCAGACAGGGATAGCCTCTATCACCAAGAATAAAGTAACCTGTGGGAGGGTACTGTTGTGTCCTGTAAAAGGTACTGTTCTTCATGATGTGGGTGTCATGAACTGACCCTGGATAACCTACAAAGATGTCCAGAAACTTTCCTTTAGAATCACAAATGGCCTGCATGTTGATTGAAAAGAAACCTTTGTAATTCAGGTAGTCAATTCTGTGCAGAGAGGGAGGTTTGACACGGAAATGGCAGCCATCTATTGCAGATGACATTGTTGCTGGTTCTGTTGCTTTGCCAAAACACCGCGTCATTTCATAGCGACGGTAATGGACGACTTTTGATGACGTAACTGCATTTAAGGGGTGTCCCATTTCCAAGTCGCAAGATAACCCTTAACACTTAAGACTGAGGATTGAGCTTGAGGGTTAAGATTGAGGGTTAAGAAAGGAATTGGGATTTGACTTTAGCTTTGGCTCAGCTGCTTTTTTTGCACTAAGAGGATTGTGGATTTGCCCCCATTAGTTGCATTAAGTTCTAGATGGGCAAGCTAGATAGGCATGCGCAGTATGAAGAAAAGGATGGATGACTGTGAAAATGTAACCTACATACGTACAACATTAGCAGAGAATATATATAAATTAGGGGTAGATTTCAAAAACTCCGAGCTAATTCTTTAAATTAAGTACAATTTGAGAACTGTTGTTCATACAGCACAGGGAGAAGATGGATGGGCTAAAACTAATTCGGGCCCTGGCAACATAGCACATGCAGATACTGAGGCCCAGAGTTCATGAGGTCTGCATAGCCATCACACAAGAGGTACTGTATTTATTTGCTTTAGCCAGTTTTGTGTGTTTGTGTATTTATCCACATTTGCATGAGTCGTAATTGCGTTAGCAGTGGTATCCCTCATTGATCATCAATATCCTTTATTGTCATTCATCATACAGATAATGAACCTGCACTCTGCAGTGTCAAGCTACGCTATCGCCACCTGGTTGACATGTTTGTCCACCTGCAGAAAGCAATGAATAGCAAGACAGAGGCGTTAACCAAATTTCTGCTGCTTAAAGTCCAAGAGTCCAATGCCTTCATCTGCCAGGAGGCAAATCTCACTTTGGCAAACATGGTGTAGAAGCACAGCCCAGGGTGCTTCTTGAAGGCGCTGCTCAATGGTGGACTGATGTAAGAAAAAAAGAGGCAACATTTTATTGGCCAAAGTATGGACACAGTGGCCCAGTGGTTAGCACTGTTGCCTCACAGCAAGAAGGTCCTGGGTTCAAACCTTGGGGTTATCCAACTTTGGGGGTCATCCTTTCTGTGTGGAGTTTGCATGTTCTGCCCGTGTCTGCAGTGGGTTTTCTCCGGGTGCTCCTGTTTCCCCCACCATCAAAAAGACATGCATGTTAGGGTTAGTACTCTTTTCTGTGCCCTTGACCAAGGCAATGGGAAGAAGAACTGGAGTTGATCCCCAGATGCTGCACGGTGGCTGCCCACTGCTCCTAGCTACACAGCTAGGATGGGTTAAATAAAGAGAAGAATTTCCCCACGGGGATTTATAAAGTATATCAAAATCAAATCAAATCAAATCAAATCAACAGGAGAAATAGCAGCATCACCAGTTAATCCAATGAAACAACAGCATACAAAAGCTTCACCAGTTTATTTTTGTTTTGTTCTCACGTCGCTAAATCTCGGTCCTTCCACAACCGCTGTAAATGGCATATGAAGAGGGAGAACTGTGCTACATCTGGACCAGTGGACGAAGGCCCATGGGGACACTGAAGTCCTCTCAGGGAAGAGGGACTGTACTGACGGCTTCCTTATGGCAGTAATAATAAAAATAATAATGATAAATTAAACTTAGTCAGCGTTTTTCTAATACTCAAAGTCGCTTTACAATAAACGGGGTGAAACAAGACAACAGATAAACATAACACAGACATACAGGGGTGGATGGGAAGGGGGGCTACGAGAGGGAGAAACGGCAGCCACACATGAAGCCAGCAGTACTCTCCAACCTGGACAGATACAAAAGGGAAAGAAAAACAAACATCATAAATCACAGATGAAGTCTGAAGAGGTGAGTCCTAATTAATGACCTGAATGTGGGCAGATCACAGCAGTGTCTGATGTGCTTGGGCAGGGAGTTGGGGAGGGAGTTGAGGGAGGGAGCAGGTCGAGTGCTCGGTCCTTAGTCTGCCTCAGATTAGCGGTGGATGGGGGGGGGGGACACGAGAAAGCCATGGAGAAGAGGTGTGTCTTGAGACGGGATTGGAAGAGTGGGAGGGATTCTGAGTCGCTAACAATTTGGGAGAGTGAGTTCCAGAGCCTGGGAGTTGCCCTGGAGAAGGCTCGGTCACCAAAGCCGCAGAGGTTGGACCTGGGGGTTGAGAGAAGGGAGGCTGAGGTGGATCTGAGGGACTTAGAGGGTTGGTAGGGGGAGAGGAGGTCGGTGAGGTATGGGGGAGCCAGTAAAATGTAATGGCATCCTGCCTAGGAAGTGAGGTGAGATTGCCTAAAATGGTTGCTTGGATGTTTGGGTAGTGCAGTTAAGGAGTGTAATTTCCTTTGTTTGGTAGATCAGAGTTGTAACTGTGAGAAAAACATTGCGACCCAGAGAGCAGGATAAGTGGTTGTGATAATGGATGGATGGATATTTGTTAACGTGTCTGATCATTTGGGTTATGTTCATTTGAGAAACACATATGAATTCTTTTTTGTTCTTAGGCATTACGGGCACAGTATGCTGCAAAAACTTAGCGGCCACAGCAAGCCCCCCCCCCCCCCCCCAAAAAAAATGTGGCAACAGATGGTTCCACAAAAAGAGAGTCTCCCTCCATATGATTATTAGCAAACTGAATGCAAGATAGAGTAGCCATCCACGCCGAGGGAACAGGACGATCATGTACAGATTGTCATACAATAGATGGAAGTGAACAATGAAACGATGTAATTTTTCTTGTTTGCATATAATAATGACAAACGAGAACAGCCAGAGAAGAAGAGACTTGTCATGTTGGGCAAATTGCTTTATTTCAGACTGAATTGAGGAGCAATATGACATTTATCTTAACAACCACAGCAAACATGACTCACCATTTCAAAATTCAGATTCAAGTCATGAAATAATTTTCCAGAAACAAGTACAATCCAATGCACAAAATTGTGTTTTCCAGTAGTACAAGTTTCACCCCATATCTTACCTCACGAGCCAGACAAATCTTGGAAGTTTTTCAGAATGTGATGCTACCCCTGCATCACGGTCTCATTTATAAATATTAGAAATACTACAGTATCCCCTGTCCTTCCAAGGCATATTGTTCTCTGGCTCTTGAAAACCAGTTTAGGTTGGACTTCAAACAACTACTGAGATCGAGAGCGTGGCGTGGTTCTTCTGCATGCATTCATAAATAATGGCATTGCATGAAAAAGCTTCATTGCTTTTCAGATTGTTTCCCTAGATAAAAAATGAAAGGGTAATTTAATGTAATCTGTTTGGCTTTGAGTCGGCTTTACACTTTAGTAGAAGTGTTTATTTTTTGTGTTTTAATATCCATGTTTTAGTTTTGTGATTAGATTGTGTTTTGCGAGTTTGATTTTGTGTTGTTAACGTCATTGTTATGCATGTCTCAGCCATCGTACTACTTATTATAGATATAGACAAGTCGGTATCTGTACCTGTTTATATAGAAATTGTACGGGCCTGTATTAGAGTTGAGAGTTGCCAATGTGGATGTGGGCCCAACAACTATTTCGAGCTATTTTGAACTTGATAGAAGTGTACACTTTTAACCCCCCTTTGGTTTTATAAGGAAACCAGTACTCACGTGTAAATGCATTTCAGGACGAATAGATCGTTTTCATGTTCAAATGTGATTGTGGGGCTTACATGTGCACACTGGCTGAAAAGTAGTGTTGCATTGACCTTTTCAGGTTTAACCTTTTAACTAAGCTGCACTGGGGGCCACACTCCAAACTTGATATAAACGTAAAGTTATTACCGTTGAAAATCCTCTATGGCATCATGATTGGGATGTGGCTAGCAGTGCAGCTTAATTAGAAGTTTCAACCTGAAGAGGCCAGTGCAGCACTAAGTTTAAACCAGGTGGCACAGACTGAATATGTATTATAGATGTGTAACCACCAAAAAAAAGTACATGGCTGCAACCTGCAGCGTTTCAAAGTGGGCGGAGTCAAACGGTTGACCCCGCCCACTGAGACCCAGGTCAAAGGGCCCGACCCGGGGGCTGCAGCGAGGCATGTGGTTGTCTCAGTGTCCACGACGTTGTTTTTACACCCAACTTCAACTCACCAAGCACGTACTTCTCCCGTGCGTTGAGGACTCAGCGCTGAAAAACGCCCGAGTGTTCCAGAGCGTCCCGTTTGTGTTTTACTGTCACACATTTTGGAGCCTTCTTCCAGGCTCGTTTCTGGGGCGCGGTCCGGGAGCAAATCGGGGATGAGGGCTTATTGTTGGCCCAACCAACTACACAGCAACTCTTGGCATAACGTTGCTATTTCAATCCACTTTTGACCCATTAAACTGGTGCATTCCCTAGCACGTCTGCCACACTACGGAGGACATATTACGCGACTGAGGCGGCGTGAAAGTGGGCGTGGTTATGACAGTGTTCTGACGCCACCGGCCTCCCAGAATGCAACGGGCAGGACGAAAAAGTAAACAGGACTTAATGATGGCTGCGGACAGCGATGTGAGTATTCGGACCATTTATTATTTTCATTTAGCCGACCGACGGCATAGCTGTTGAACTGTTATCTCGTGGCAAACAGGCTTAAACAAACGGCTGAATGTTTTTGACCTACAGCCCGAGTCGGAAGTGTTTGAGATCACGGATTTCACCACCGCCTCGGAGTGGGAGAGGTAGGTTGCGTTAGCCCTGTCATCACTGCCGCGCTAAGCTAACCAGTGGCTAATTTCATGCGGATCAACAATCGTCCGTATCCTAAGTGTTTTCTCTGTTGAATATCAGATGTCAAACGTAAGGAGCTGTCATAAAGCTGGCCGTGCAACGTCTTTTGAACTTGCTGGGTTTTCCTGAATCAAGCTACTGGCCTCAGTTATGCTGTTACAGTTACGCCATAACCACGTCAGGAATTCAGCATTAACGTTGAATTGGAGATGTATTTTCCATGGCAATTATCCTCTGTTATGACATTGTGCACACACAACTAGTTTTATGCTGGAGATAGGCGAAAGCTAATGCGTCCCCTTGCAGGTTTGTGTCTAGAGTTGAAGAAGTGTTAAATGACTGGAAGCTGATCGGGAGCTTTGCGGGCAAGTCGTCCCCAGAGAAGGTACTCTGGCCTCATATACCGTCCTTATTTTAACTCAAATCACTGTCAATATGCAGTGATGCGCTGCTGTCTCACCAAAGCTCATTCGGCGCTATATCCCTTTTGGGGCCCATTTTGGTTTGTCACAGGGTGAATACACCAGTGGCACCTGGGAAGAAAAGTCTCAGGAAATTAACTTTGCTGACTTCAAGTTCTCCATAACTCACCACTACCTGAAGCAAGAGTCTGATGAAAATGAAGGGAAGGAGGAGCCTGAGGAAGGTATGTGATGTTTTTGGTTTATTGTAGTTATCGGACACTGTAATGTCAGATACACTATTTGCATATTTTCACACCCTATTAGACTACAGATTTGTACATTTATGTGTATTACTTTTTGTTTCTATTCTGTCACTTGTCATCATTGCAAGAATTCATTCTGAATGAGAGGAACTCTGCATTTGCATAATGGAGATCTATCTTTAATGTTAAATAGCATTTATTTGCTTATTTATGATCTGCATATTTAAACAAATTTGCTTATTGATGCTAGGTTTTTCACTGGGAGTGATGAAGAAGGACAGGATTAGGAATGATTATATTAGAGGGACTCCTCAAGTTGGATGATTTGGAGACAAAGCAAGAGAGGCAAGATTGAGATGGCTTGGACATGTGTGGAGGAGAGATGCTAGGTATATTGGGTGAAGGATGCTGAATATGGAGCTGCCAGGGAAGAGGAAAAGAGGAAGGCCAAAGAGGAGGTTTATGGATGTGGTGAGGGAAGACATACAGGTGGCTGGTGTGACAGCGGAAGATGCAGAAGACAGGAAGAAATGGGAACGGATGATCCGCTGTGGCAACCCCTAACGGGAGCAGCCGAAAGTAGTAGTAGTAGTAGCACTTGCTCGCTTTTTGGACATTTTTTATGTCCTAGTCTTTGTTTGCTGCAAAGATTTGATTTTGTCTTGGAAATATATAAAGTTCATCCTATTCTTGATAAGCAATTTTGGTGCTGGGAGAAGAGTTTACCTATAAGCTGTTATTATGGTTTTGTCAAAACTCAATTTATATGTATAAATAGTATATGTAGTATACGTATACTGCTGTGTGCATGATCATGTGGATCATCACCACTTCCTTTAATATCTCAGTTATCTCCTATAAAGAAAACATTCAGACCAAGCTTAAGCAGAAATATGATGGAAAGAAGTGACTTATATCACCAGTCCCTGAAAGCTCATCCACTCACTTAATTTAGAATTATTTTACATTTATTGTACATATTGGGTTGCTGACGGGAGATGTTCAACAGGTTAGTGAATGTTCCAAGACAGCATTACATTCTGAAATTTGTGGTTTATTGCTTATTGACTAGTTCTGATTTGTCCTTCTAGATGCCTTTCCTTTGGCTATGCAGGACCTTCTGTGTATGAACAATGACTTCCCTTCGCGGGCCCACTGTGTGGTCAGATGGTAAGTTTAATCTGTATACAAGAGCATCAGCTAAAGCAGAAAATTAAATCCACTTGCAGGTTAACCTAGTTTTTCTTTGTTTGTTTTGGCAATCTCAGTAAAAAAAAATTTGACCAGAAGTAAAACTGCAAATACCCCAAAGTCCATAATGCTCTATAGAATTAAGTAATTAGCATCTGATAAAGTTCACCCTAGAAGATGCATCAGCAATCTTAAATAGTGCATGTTTTCCAGCTCATAGTCCTACTGCTAAGTTATTTGAAAGTCTGTGTTGCCAGGTTTAAAATTTTGATATTATACATTTGGTCGTGTGTGTCTGTGTATCTGTCTGTGGCTAATGTCGCAAGCTACTGGACCACCAGCCCAAATTTTTTCGTGCACTTATGACTGTATGATAAAGAACCTCTCATGCTTGAGGTGATTCACAACCTTCAAAAAAATGTTTGTTCTCGCTATCACTGCTCCCTCACTTCATTTACTCTCTAGCTCACTTGACCGACGCTGCTCTCTGTTGCTGCCCAATCTAAGTCGACCATGTGCATGTGTGACTCACATTTATGGTTGATTGGGCAGTGACCGTGTCAAAACGTGTATTCGGATATGAGTCTTGAAAGTAAACGAAAAATCGATTGTATTTTGCGAGTCAGCAAATCATTCATTGCTGATCTCAGCACAGGACAACCAGAGGAACACTGGATGAACCAAAAATAATAACCTCTGTCTTTATTTTCCTAGGGTTAAGTTTGGTCGCATAGAAAACCTTTTCTTTTTGGAAAGTGCAAGTTCATATTAGACTTGGTCACATTTGTGTGAGGATCCACCTAGGAGGCTGCACGTCCACAGACTGACAGGCAAAACGTTTTTATTAGGTAGATTTTTTTTAGCTCGAACGCTGCATATTAAAAACTTTTTTTTCCATATTTCCCATTCAGTCGACTTGGGTGCTGCACAAAAGTCTTTTAATGGCAGGAAAAGCACTGGTTTTTCTGTCCATGTGTGCGTGCATCTGTCTGCTGCAAATCCTGCATACTACTGGGCCTGTCAGCCCAATAATTTTTGTGCATAGTTATGACTGTATGATAACGACCTCTTGTGGTTGCGGTGATTCAAACCCTTCGAAAAACCTGTTTTATACTACAATTGAGTGCTAACTCCTCAGCTGGTTTTTCGCATAAGTCCGAGCACCAGAGAAGGGGAGATACACCTGGTGGGGATCTGCACTCTGCTGAGTGCACTCTTCTAGTTGCATGCTGTCACTAGTGCCCTGTGGAAAAAAATGTATTTTGGTTGTGATCAGGGTCAGTATTAATTTAGCACTTTGATACACAATGCTGCCTTGGGCAGAAGACCTGCCATCTCACCTAAAATGAATCAATCAGTTTTGATGTAAATGGAGAAGGCTGACGTTTGATACTACCATAACCATATAAAAGTGAATAGTCTCATGTCTGACAAACATTCGTGCCATTAAAAGCAAAGTGTTAGAACTCACTGAGTGAATCTATGTGGAACTGTGGCCTTATGTGTTACACAAACGTCTCTTCTGCAATAACGCTGTCTGTCTGTGGTGATAGGTATGGCATACGGGAGTTTGTCGTCATCTCACCTGGAGCTAACTGTGAGGCCATCATTAGTGAGTCCAAGTGCAACCTGCTTCTCAGCTCCATTTCCATTGCTGTTGCCAACAGCGGCTGGTAAGTGTTCACCCACAACAATTGGGTTGACATTTTCAAAGATTTGTTTCCACCCATTTTTCAAGAGAATTTAGAAAATGTTTAAATATTACCAATTAAAAGGGCTGTCGATTGATTAAATTTTTTAATTGCATTAATCACATGATAGGTTGTAATTAATCATACTGAATCACGTATCTAAATTACATTAAAATTTATTGCTAGTTATTTTCATAAAAGGCCATAGACATTTGTGGTCATGTTATAATGAAGACAGCAAAGTGGTTGGCCTGAAGTGTCTGTTTATGTTCTCACACTTAAATTTATTTATGTGACATGACTCCACTTAGCGAATGCCATGTTGACGGGCCTGCAGTCTATGGCAATCCATTTTATTGTTGCATTTGTCAGTTTATCTGATGTAGTTCTGGCTTCACTCAGCAAGTGCAGTTTGACTAACACAGTCTGCTGTTGTATCAGTAATAACACCAGCATACCACGACACTCAGGTGGTACTTTGGACTTGTGCTTTGGTGTAAAGACAACTTGACATTGCAATATGTTAGGCTGGGCCATGCTGACAAAATCAGATTTCACAATATTTTTGATTAAATACCTCTATTGAAAATGTGACAATATTTTGGGGATGACTATGGGTGGTTTCGTTAGTTATTATTTCCACAAAAGAAGAAATGAGAAGTGATCATTAGTTAGGAGGATATGATGACCAAGCAGGTAGAAACATTCCATGTTTATTTCACTCTGCTAAAACCGTCCTATAAGTTCAGAAAATTGTATCATTTTACTGTAATGCAGCCTTTAAGACCAGGGAAGGACAACATTTAAGATACATCTCAGTATTATGAAAATCAAAACCTCAGACAATATCTTGCTCATGTCACAATATCGATATTGTGCTGCACGGTGGCCCATTGGTTAGCGCTGTTGCCTCACAGCAAGAGGGTGCTGGGTTTGAACCCCAGGCCGTCCCGGTCCTCTCCGTGTGGAGTTTGCATGTTCGCCCCATGTCTGTATGGGTTTGGTATGGTACTCCAGTTTCCTCCCACCATCAAAAAGACATGCATGTTAGGGGTAATACTCCTGTCTGTGCCCCTGACCAAGGCAATGGAAAAAAGAACTGGAGTTGGTCCCCGGGAGCTGCAGCTGCCCACTGCTCCTAAACAATAGGATGGGTTAAATGCAGAGAACAAATTCATTGTAAGAATACAATCCGTTGTAAGATTACAATGTCGAATTAAGTGGCTTTCAGTCTTTCTTTAGTCTTTTCATTAATATTATATTGATATATTTCCTAGCTCTAGCAATATGTGCAAACTGCTATTTGTTTTATCCAAAGTTCTAGTCAGAAGTTTTGTATACCGAGTTTACTGTTTTGCACACCGATATCTTTCAACTAATTAGCGTTTTTATCACGTTAACAGTTTCAAATTAGTCACGTGTTAATACATTAACTTTGATAACCTCAAAAGATGTTTCTCTCAGCTGAGTTAAAGCAAATCATTTAGCTTTCTAATGGTAGAAATGCATTAGAAAACACGTCCTCTCAAAGTAGGTGAGTTGAAATTCTTTTTTGTGTCTGCTGGTGATATTTCATGCTACCTGAAGACGAAAGAATAGGATATCACTGGGATGTATGCAAATCTGTCAGCTAATGGCCAAACAACCATAACGGTCTCCTTAAAAATGAGAGCATTATCATCGGCAACATTTTCATGGTGAACAGACAATTGACAGCATGTCTTGCTTCAGCACTTCAAAATATGTGAAGTCACTTTAGCTTTTTTGCTTTGCTGTCATTATATCTAATACTACTACTACCTATCTAATATTACTACTACCTTCGGCTGCTCCCATTTGGGTTGACTTTAGTGGATCATCCGTTTCTATCTCTTCGGGTCCTCTGCAGTGTCTCTTTCACACCAGCCGTCTGCATGTCCTCCCTGACCACATCCACAAACCTCCTGTTTGGCCTTCCTCTTTTCCTCTCCCATGGCAGCTCCATATTCAGCATCCTTCTCCATATATACCCAGCGTATCTCCTCCATACATGTCCAAACCATCTCAATCTTGCCTCTCTTGCTTTGTCTCCAAACTGTCCAACCTGAGCTGTCCCTCTAATATCTACTACTACTACTTTCGGCTGCTCCCGTTAGGAGTTGCCACAGCGGATCATCCGTTTCCATTTCTTCCTGTCTTCTGCGTTTTCCTCTGTCACACCAGCCACCTGCATGTCTTCCCTCACCACATCCATAAACCTCCTCTTTGGCCTTCCTCTTTTCCTCTTTCCTGGCAGCTCCATATTCAGTATCCTTCTCCCAATATACCCAGCATCTCTCCTCCACACATGTCCAAGCCATCTCAATCTTGCCTCTCTTGCTTTGTCTCCAAACTGTCCAACCTGAGCTGTCCCTCTAATATACTCGTTCCTAATCCTGTTCTTCTTTGTCACTCCTGCCAAAAATCTTAACTTCTTCAACTCTGCCACCTCCAGCTCTCGTCACCTCCTGTCTTTTAGTCACTATCATAGTATCCATCGAAACCATACAACATACACTATATGTACAAAAGTATTGGGACACCTGGCCATTACACCTACAGGAGCTTTTATGACATCCCATTCTAAATCCATAGGCATTAATATGGAGTTGGTCCCCCCCTTTGCAGCTATAACAGCTTCCACTCCTGTGGGAAGGCTTTCCACAAGATTTTAGAGTGTGTCTGTGGGAATTTTTACCCATTCATCCAGAAGAGCATTTGTGAGGTCAGGTACTGATATTGGATGAGAAGACCTGGTTTGTAATCTCCCTTCTAGTTCATCCCAAAGGTGTTCGATGGAGTTTAGGTCAGGGGTCTGTGCGGGCCAGTCAAGTTCTTCCACACCAAACTCACCCAACCATGTCTTAATGGACCTTGCTTTGTGCACTGGGGCACAGTAATGCTGGAACAGAAAAGGGCCTTCCCCAAACTGTTCCCACAAAGTTGGAAACATAGAATTGTCCAAAATGTCTTGGTACGCTGAAGCGTTAAGATTTCCCTTCACAGGAACTAAGGGGCCTAGCCCAACCCCTGAAAAACAACCCCATACCATTATCCCTCCTCCACCAAACTTTACAGTTGGCACATTGCAGTCAGGCAAGTAACGTTCTCCTGGCATCCGCCAAACCCAGACTCGTCCATCAGACTGCCAGACAGAGAAGCGTGATTCGTCACTCCACAGAACATGTTTCCAATGCTACAGAGTCCAGTGGCCGCGTGCTTTACACCACTCCATCCGACGCTTGGCATTGTGCTTGGTGATGTAAGGCTTACATGCAGCTGCTCGGCCATGGAAACCCATTCCATGAAGCTCCCGGCACACAGTTTTTCTGCTGATGTTAATGCCAGAGGAAGTTTGGAAATATTCAGTTATTGAGTCAACAGAGGATTGGCGACTTTTACGCACTATGCATCTCAGCACTCGATGACCCCGCTGTGTGACTTTACGTGGTCTGCCACTTCGTGGCTTAGTTGCTGTTGTTCCTAAACGTTTCCACTTTTCAATAATACCACTTACAGTTGACCGTGGAATATCTAGCAGGGAAGAAATTTCACAAACTGACTTATTGCAAAAGTGGCAGGCGTCCTATGACCGTACCATGGTTGAATTCACTGAGCTCTTCAGAACGACCCATTCTTTCACAAATGTTTGTAAATGCAGACTGCATGGCTAGCTGCTTGATTTTATACACCTGTGGCAATGGGTCTGAATGAAATACCTGAATTCAATGATCAAGAGGTGTGTCCCAGTACTTTTGTCCATCTAGTGTAGCTGGTCTCACTACCGTCTTGTAAACCTTCCCTTTAACTCTTGCTGGTACCCTTCTGTCATAAATAACTCCTGACACTCTTCTCCACCCACTCCACCCTGCCTACACTCTCTTCTACACTCCCTGTTATTTCTTTTTTTTTCTCCCCCCTTTTTCTCTCCAATTGTACCCGGCCAATTACCCCACTCTTCCGAGCCATCTTGGCCCCTCTGCCAATTCGGGGAGGGCTGCAGACTACCACATGCCTCCTCCAATACATTTGGAGTCGCCGGCCGTTTCTTTTCACCTGACAGTGAGGAGTTTCGTCAGGGGGACGTAGCACGTGGGAGGATCATGCTATTCCCCCCAGTTCTCCTTCCCCCCAAATAGGCACCTTGACCGACCAGAGGAGACGCTAGTGCAGCGGTCAGGACACATACCCACATCCGGCTTCCCTCCCGCAGACACAGCCAATTGTGTCTGTAGGGACGCCTGACCAAGCCGGAGGTAACGCGTGGATTCGAACCACCAATCCCCGTGTTGGTAGGCAACGGAATAGACCACTACGCTACCAGGACACTCCACTCCCTGCTATTTTGGAAGGTTGACCCCAAGTATTTAAACTCATCCACCTTTGTCTACTCCTGTCTCTACTCCTTGCATCCTCACCATTCTGCTTTCTTCCCTCTCATTCATGCATATGTATTCCTTCTTGCTCCTACTGACTTTCGTTCCTCTTCTCCAGTGCATACCTCCACCTCTCCAGGCTCTCCTCAACTTGCTTCCTACTCTTACAATGTCAATCGCGAACATCATAGTCCATGGAGACTCCTGTCTGATTTTGTCCGTCAACCTATTCATCACCATTGCAAACAAGAAAGGGCTAAGAGCCGATCCTTGATGTAATTCCAGTTCCACCTTGAACCCATCTGTCATTCCTACAGCACACCTCACCACTGTCACACTGCCCTTATACATATCCTGCATCGCTCTTTCATACTTCTCTGCCACTCCTGACTTCAACATACAATACCACTCCTCTCTCAGGGCCCTTTCATATGCTTTCTCTAAATTCACAAAGACACAATGTAACTCCTTCTGATAATCTCCATACTTCTCCATCAACATTCTCGAAGCAAACGTCGCATCTGTACGGCTCTTTCCTGGCATGAAACCATACTACTGCTCGCTAATCATCAGCTCTCTTAATGTAGGTTCCATTACTCTTTCCCATATCTTCATGTTATGGCTGATCAACTTTATACCTCTGTAGTTACTACAACTCTGCACATCACCCTTATTCTTGAAAATCATTACCAGTATGCTTCTTCTCCACTCTTCAGGCATCCTCTCCCTTTCCAAGATTGTGTTAAACAATCTAGTTAAAAACTCCATTGCCATCTCTCCTAAACATCTCCATGCCTCCACAGGTATGTCATCTGAACCAACCGCCTTTCCACTCTTCATCCTCTTCATAGCTGCCCTCACTTCCTCCTTGCTAATCCACTGCATTTCCTGGTTCACTATCCCCACATCATCCTACCTACACTCTCTCTCATGTTGTTGATTCATCAGCCCCTCAAGTTACTCCTTGCACCATCTCAGCACACTCTCCTCGCTTGTCTTCATGTTTCTATCTCTGTTCTTCATCCCCTTAACTTGCTGCACATCCTTCCCAGCTCGGTCCCTCTGTCTAGCCAATCGGTACAAGCCCTTTTCTTCATCCTTAGTGTCCAACCTTTGATACAACTTGCCATATGTCTTTTCCTTTGCCATTGCTACCTCTCTCTTTGCTTTACGCCACATCTCTTTGTACTCCTGTCTACCTTCTTCATCTATCTTGACTTCTTCTTTGCCAACCTCTTCCTCTGTATACTTTCCTGTACTTCCTCATTCCACCACCAAGTCTCCTTGTCTTCCTTCCTCTGTCCAGATGACACACCAAGTACTTTCCGAGCTATCTCCCTCACTATTACATTACATTACATTACTTTACAATACATTACAGTCATTTAGCCGATGCTTTTATCCAAAGCGACTTACAATAAGTGCATTTAACATAGGAAATCAGGAGAACTACTAGTCATCAGAGGTCATAAGTGCATTTAAACAAGCATCTAAGAGCAAAACCAGTGCTAAAGTTAAAGTGCAAGAAAGAGATTTTTTTTTTAATGAGTGAATACAATAAGTGCTAAGAACAAGTAACAGGGTAGTAGTTCTTAAAGAGTTGAGTTTTCAACCTGCGCCGAAAGATGGGCAGCGACTCCGCTGTCCTGACATCAGTGGGGAGTTCATTCCACCACTGTGGGGCCAGGACAGAAAAGAGCCATGACCGGGTTGATTGGCAGCAGGGGCCTCTGAGTGACGGGGCAACCAGGCGTCCCGAGGCAGCTGAGCGAAGTGGTCGGGCGGGAGTGTAGGGTTGACCATGGCCTGGAGATAGGAAGGAGCTGTTCCTTTCACTGGCCTGTAGGCTAGCACCAGAGTCTTAAACTGGATGCGAGCAGCTAGTGGGAGCCAGTGTAGGGACATGAGAAGGGGAGTTGTGTGGGAGAACTTAGGGCGGTTGAACACCAGACAAGCTGCAGCTTTCAGAACAAGCTCCAGAGGTCTGATTGCTGACACTGGGGCGCCAGCAAGGATGGAGTTGCCATAGTCCAGCCGGGGGATGACCAGAGCCTGGATGAGCACCTGTGCCATCTCGTCGGTGAGGAATGGGCGAATCCTCCTGATGTTATAGAGGAGAAATCTGCAGGAGCAAGCAACTGATGCAACGTTTGCAGGAAACGACAGTTGGTCATCCAGGATCACACCCAGATTCCTCACAGTCCAAGTTGGCATCACCACGGTGTAGTCAATGGTGATGGCCAGGTCCCGGTGCGGGCAACCTTTCCCTGGGAGGAACATCAGCTCTGTCTTGTCCAGATTGAGCTTCAGGTGGTGTGTTGCCATCCACTCTGAGATGTCAGTCAAGCACGCAGCAATGCTTGTCTCTTACTTGTGTGTCAGAGGGAGGAAAGGACAAGATCAGCTGGGTGTCATTGGCATAACAATGGTAAGAGAAGTCATGCGAGCGAATAACAGAACCCAGGGATGTCGTGTACAGGGAGAAAAGGAGAGGACCCAGAACCGAACCCTGTGGAACGCCTGAAATAGTATACACTACAAATAGTATAGAAATAGTATACACTATTTCTGCAATGGTAGTCCAGCCATCTGGTAACTCTTCACTACCACCCAGTGCCTGACTTAACTCCTCCCTGAACTCCTTCTTCAAATTCCACCATTTGATCCTTGGCTCTGCCGTCACTCTATTCTTCTTTATCTCCAAAGTCATCCTACAGACCACCATCCAATGCTGCCTAGCTACGTTCTCCCCTGTCACCACCTTGCAGTCTCAAATCCCTTTCAGATCGTGCCTCCTGCGTAAGATCTAGTCCACCTGTGTGCACTTTCCTCCACTTTTATGCACCTCTTTGTGTTCCTCCGTCTTCTTGAAATATGTATTCATCACAGGTGTTAATGTCCTTTTCGCAAAATCCACCACCATCTGTCCTTTCCACATTCCTCTCCTTGGCACCATACCTGCTCATCACCTCCTCATCACCTCTGTTCCCTTCACCAACATGCCCATTGAAGTCCGCTCCAATCACCACTCTCTCCTCATGGGTACACTCTCCACCACTTCATCCAACTCACTCCAGAATTCTTCCTTCTCTTCCATCTCACTCCCAACTTGCGGGGCATATGTGCTGATAACATTCATCATCACACCTTTAATTTCCAGCTTCATACTCATCACTCTGTCTTTACCTCCAACACACTCTTGACATCCTCTTCCTTCAGAATTACTCCTACCCCATTTCTCCTCCCATCTGCACCATGATTAAAGAGTTTGGACCCAACTCCAATTCTCCTGGCCTTACTCCCCTTCCACCCAGTATATCTACCTTCCTTCTCTCCATCATGTCAGCCAGCTCTCTCCGTTTACCGGTCAGAGTGCCAACATTCAAAGTTCCGACTCTCACCTCCACACTTTTACCTTTCCTCCTCTCCCACTGCCTCTGGGCATGTCTTACCCCTTTCCGTCTCCTTTGCCCAACAGTATCATAGTTTCCACTGGCACCCTGCTGGCCAACAATACCGGTGGCATTCGTTGGTAACCCAGCCCAGGCCTCGACCGATCCGGTATGGAAATCTGATTTATGATCCGCATATTTGATTTAGCAAAGATGTTACATCAAATGCCCTTCCTGGCGCAACCCTCCCCATTTATCTGGGCTTGGGACCGGCACTAAGAATGCACTGGCTTGTGCATCCACAGTGGCTGGGTTTTTGCTGTCATTACATTTATATGTATATATTCAATCGACACAAAACTCTAGACGAAAGGAGTGAAAAAAGGCTCCTTTGATTTATTTGGAAGTGTTATTGACATTTTCAGTTATCCTTTAGCTTAACAAATTATAGCAATAATAATGAAAAAGGTTGGAATACAATGCAAATATGACAGAATTGATTTGCTATGTGGTGCAAAGCAACACAAAAGGCTACTATATAGATGCAGCAAGGTGGCAGTGCACTTGGAGCCTGTTTTGCTTCTTCAGGCAGCATCAAACTATCTTTGTGGAGGTGGTCCCTAGAAATTGCGAAAGAAAGTGTTGTCAAATAAGAAATTTTGCATGGAAATATCAACACTGCCCTGCTAGAATGTCAGCCATAATGCATATATATGTATGCAGGATTAGAAATGAACTGATAACCAGGGTAGGCGAAGCAAAGAAAACATGACACATCAGAACATAAATAAAAATATTATCATTCATTTGTGCATAATTTGTGCTGATTTGTGCCACAAAAACTATTGTTTGTGCTGCAAGGTTTTCTGAGATATTAAGCATTATATTTTATAGGCTGTGATGTCAGCCTACACCCCATTTTCATCCAAATCCTTCAAAACTGATCTTATTTGTTTGTGCTCAGTTTTCGCCCGTTTGTGCTGTTTAAAACAAAACATTTGTGCGCTTTTAGTAATTTAGATATAAAACAACATTTTGCCAAAGGAATGACGTCACCCTGCAGCCCATTATCATCAAAATCGTTCAAAACTTGTCTTGTTTGTTCTTCCTTGACTTGTGCCCATTTGTGCTGTTAAAATAAATATTTGTGCTCTTTTAGTATTTCAGAAATGAAACAATATTTTGCTAAAGGAATGACGCAATTCTGAACCCGATTGTCGTCCAAATCGTCCCAAACTGGTGTCGTTTGTTTGTGCTCGATTTGTGCTGTTAAAAGAAACTTGTGCTCTTTTAGTTCTTCACATATATGCCTAGAACAATACTTTATAAATGTGTGACTTAATTTCACACCTCATTGTTGTCCGAATAGTTTAAAACTGGTCTCGTTGTTTGTGCTACATCAATGCCGCTTATAGAGATTCATAATTTACCAGGCATGGCTGCCCTACCTCTCTCAGCCAGGATTCTGGAATAGCAACAAAATGTATGAATTGCATCAAATCACTGAATATTTTGGCGTTGCATTTTGGGTATCAGGAAGGCGTTTTGTCAAGAGCATCTGCTGCCAACAGAAATAAAAATTGAAAGGTAAATCTATACTTTGCGTGCTCAGTTCTCCCATAGGTCCTGAGGAACAAAAGCTTACCTCTATTCCAAGCTTAAAATAATAAATCAGGCACTATTCATGTGATTAGCAAGACTAATTGCAATGAAAAGGAAATTGTCACTTGCTTTTGTGTGTGTATGCTGAATGGCTAATTAATTAATCCGAATTGGTGAATGGCATTATTAAAGAGAATGACTGCATTGGCTGTAGAAATTGTGAGTCAGAGGATCTTGCCTGCCAGCACAGAACAACACAGCACATACAAAGTAAATTTAAGCATACTTAGCTTTGTGGTTAGAGCATGCTCTGTGTGCAGGAGATTCGGGCTCATTACATTGTCATTTTTAGATTTGTTGAGTAATTAGCAAATTATTCTTATTTTTATCAAATGCAGAGGAAGCCAGCTTTTCATAAAGATCCATCCATACATCCATCCATTATCCAAACTGCTTATCCTGCTCTCATGGTCGCAGGGATGCTGGAGCCTATCATCTTATCTGCTAGGGAAGATGTTGTTAAACGCCAGTGTATAGCACCTCCCTCAGAAAAAGTGTGGACATACCTGAGTCGACTACTCCACAACAAAATTTCACCAAAGGCTTTATTATATATGTTTGTAACATCGAACAGGCACAATACATGGGAAATCCAGGGCTACAATGATGATAAACACATCAAAGGTGTACATAGAGAGAGTGACAGTCCTGACAGTGGCAGCCCAGATGAGACTAATGTTCACCCCTCGGTGCAGAGCAGGCAGAATAATTATTTGAACTGTCACTTTCTTTCAAAAGATGGACAGAAATCGGGAATGAGGAACTCCTTTACAGCGATGAATATTCGAAGTCCCTGAAAGACAGTACACTATATTAAAACATGGCACATGGACTCATGGCCTGAACGAGGAGATATGGGAAAAGGGGAAATCTCAATGCACGTTAAGATTTTGGAGGGCAAAGGTGCATCCATATGGTGCCTCAAACTATATTGGCGTCATAGGTAACTGCAGTGGGTGCAATGCAACACTGTCCATTACTACAGATAAGATACCAGAGATTGATCAGTCAGTGTTTCTTAAAATGCAAAATCCAAAATATTGATGACAGTCTCCACACTGGACTATATAAACGAAGATTATCTGGAGATATGAGAGCACGTGTGTCTGAACAACTCTGGGAAGGTCGAAAACAGCCACACATATGGTGGGCTGCTGAAGCCCACAAACTCATGGATGTTGGTGACCCAGAACCAAGCCACCTATCAAATCTGACAACATTAAGAAACGCCAAACAAGAGAGAGGTGACAAGGAAGTAGGAGACAGGGATCCCATTCTTTCACTTCAGCTATTGAAATATGGTGTGCCACACAGTGGTAGCATATATGACATTGGCCTTGATAAAAATGTTTGTCATTACTGGACCCCCCCCCCTCAGATGCGGGTTTACAAATCACAATCTAAAAACAGAGGCTCCACTTTGAGTATTGATGCTACAGACACAGTTGTCAAAAAAATAAAAACACCTATTGCATCCTCTGGGCACTTTTTTTTAAAAATATATATATACCAGGGAGTTCTGTCCTCAAGAACCGAAACTGCAATTCATATTCCAGTGGTGCAAATGCTCTCTGATCGTCATGACATTAATACCATTGGAAACTGGCTATCTGAATGGCAGCAAGCGGGTGCTTCTGTCCCAAAAGAAGCAGTGTGTGATTTCTCACTTACATTGCTGGGGGGGTCTTGTCAAGGCCTTCACCCTGCATGTTGACTTGAAGGCTTACATTAATGAATGTTTTGGGGTGCTCACAGGAAAAGCACCATCCAAACTACCACCTTGTTTTATTAGAGTGGATGTTGCGTATTGCATGAAACTGATTAGTCAGTGGTACTATCTCCGGAAAAAGGGCAATCAAGTGAGAGACTTCTACCTCAGGTGCATGGCACAACTTGCACAATCAGTGACCCTAGAAGATGTAAGGGGGCTGATACGTTCAGTTATCCTTGTTGCCTTGAGTGAATCTGAAGGGAGTGATGACAGAGGCATGCCAGTAACCTCTGAGACTTGCAAGATGCAACTAAAGAAAATAATTCCAGAAGGATGTGTCCTGCTTCCATCCATAAGACAATGAAATGGAAGACGTCAGTTTTAAAGAAGCTGTTCATATACACTACCGTTCAAAAGTTTGGGATCACATTGAAATGTCCATATTTTTGAAGGAAAAGCACTGTACTGTTCAATGAAGATAACTTTAAACTAGTCTTAACTTTAAAGAAATACACTCTATACATTGCTAATGTGGTAAATGACTATTCTAGCTGCAAATGTCTGGTTTTTGGTGCAATATCTACATAGGTGTATAGAGGCCCATTTCAAGCAACTATCACTCCAGTGTTCTAATGGTACAATGTGTTTGCTCATTGGCTCAGAAGGCTAATTGATGATTAGAAAACCCTTGTGCAATCATGTTCACACATCCGAAAACAGTATAGCTCGTTACAGAAGCTACAAAACTGACCTTGCTTTGAGCAGATTGAGTTTCTGGAGCATCACATTTGTGGGGTCAATTAAACGCTCAAAATGGCCAGAAAAAGAGAACTTTCATCTGAAACTCGACAGTCTATTCTTGTTCTTAGAAATGAAGGCTATTCCATGCGAGAAATTGCTAAGAAATTGAATATTTCCTACACCGGTGTGTACTACTCCCTTCAGAGGACAGCACAAACAGGCTCTAACCAGAGTAGAAAAAGAAGTGGGAGGCCGCGTTGCACAACTGAGCAAGAAGATAAGTACATTAGAGTCTCTAGTTTGAGAAACAGACGCCTCACAGGTCCCCAACTGGCATCTTCATTAAATAGTACCCGCAAAACACCAGTGTCAACATCTACAGTGAAGAGGCGGCTGCGGGATTCTGGGCTTCAGGGCAGAGTGGCAAAGAAAAAGCCATATCTGAGACTGACCAATAAAAGAAAAAGATTAAGATGGGCAAAAGAACACAGACATTGGACAGAGGAAGACTGGAAAAAAGTGTTGTGGACGGATGAATCCAAGTTTGAGGTGTTTGGATCACAAAGAAGAACGTTTGTGAGACGCAGAACAAATGAAAAGATGCGGGAAGAATGCCTGACGCCATCTGTTAAGCATGGTGGAGGTAATGTGATGGTCTGGGGTTGCTTTGGTGCTGGTAAGGTGGGAGATTTGTACAGGGTAAAAGGGATTCTGAATAAGGAAGGCTATCACTCCATTTTGCAACGCCATGCCATACCCAGTGGACAGCGCTTGATTGGAGCCAATTTCATCCTACAACAGGACAATGACCCTAAACACACCTCCAAATTGTGCAAGAACTATTTAGAGCAGAAGCAGGCAGCTGGTATTCTATCGGTAATGGAGTGGCCAGCGCAGTCACCAGATCTGAACCCCATTGAGCTGTTGTGGGAGCAGCTTGACCGTATGGTACGCAAGAAGTGCCCATCCAACCAATCCAACTTGTGGGAGCTGCTTCTGGAAGCGTGGGGTGCAATTTCTCCAGATTACCTCAACAAATTAACAGCTAGAATGCCAAAGGTCTGCAATGCTGTAATTGCTGCAAATGGAGGATTCTTTGACGAAAGCAAAGTTTGATGTAAAAAAAATCTTATTTCAAATACAAATCATTATTTCTAACCTTGTCAATGTCTTGACTCTATTTTCTATTCATTTCACAACATATGGTGGTGAATAAGTGTGACTTTTCATGGAAAACACAAAATTGTTTGGGTGATCCCAAACTTTTGAACGGTAGTGTATGCCAAACAGATTTGAAGTAGTGGGTGATGGGAGTTCTGTCATGACAGCAAAAAGCTTGCAGTGGATGATGGTGATCAGGACAATTTAAACTTTCTTCCCGAGCTTGTCCCTCATATCACAGGAATGATATGCTACCTGCCTATTTGGACAGGCATAATGGTGCCTCACTTTAAAAGGGAAAACCTTACAGCAAGTTCTGCCAGTGTTGAGGCAGAATTCAGTAATATCAGACATGGTCTCTTCAAGCATGATAACTTGCCAATCCATGTAGACTGCGTCATTGTCCGTCACCTACAACATATTGAAGGCAAGATGAAGCTGTCCTCTGCACCTGTGAAGATTTCAGCGCACACTGAAAAAAAGATCTTAAAGGTGGAGGAATCCACATCAGGTCATGGGAAATAGCATCAGGAGGTCCTTGCAATATTAGAAGATGAACATACAATGACAGGAGAGCGCAATCTACCAAGGGATGAATTTGTTGAAAACTTTAGAGGCCTTGTTCTTCCACCAAAAAAGGAGTCCGTCCTACCTTAATCCTTGCCCTGAGTGGTACCACGTAGATCCAAACTTGAAAACAAACCAAAGTTTGTCTTCTAAGAAATTGCAACTACATGGCCAAACAGCCTGTTAAAGTCAACAAAACCCTTCTTTGAGTAAACAATACTTGTACCTTTGATTCCTTTTTGCCAGTTCTCTGTTGTGCATTCTGTGGCAGTCAGGCATTTTGTAATTATGTCAACAAAGAAGAGAAAATGACTGAAATGTTTCACTTGGTGAAAACCATTGTCACAAAGGGAGTGCAATGTGATGTTTATGCACAGAGGGCAGAAATACTGTCTGATACATTTGAGTCTGTACAGCTAAAGTCAGGTGTTAGTCAAGTGAATGCAGAATGTACCATAGCTCAGATCATCACTACAACTGTGAGACAAGCTGCTAGTGTGACAAGTAAGAGTCAGTGCTCCTCCCCACACTGTTGCCGAACCATAGGACATTCAAGGGAAATTCCTTGAGTTTTAGGTTTTTCTGTTCTATTTTCTAGGTTTGAGGTTTTTCTATTCATATTCACTTGAGAACACATTGTGGTTTCCCACTAACTGTAAAGCAGGCCTACGCGTGTGTTGCCTGGCTTTAACACTTGCAGGCTTGCCTCTTGCCAGTGTACTACCTATATCCTTAAAAAACTCGCTGGAAATAATTATCAACAGTCATAGAAATTGTTTTTCTGTATGTGTGAACCAAAGTAGGCAACAAAGCTTATATCCTCTCTTCCCCGTCTCCTTAGAACTCTTTACAAAAAGATTTAAAAACTCGGAAGTTTTTTGCTTTCGGTGAGTTTGAAATGATTACAGGCTCCTGAGACACACTACAGTTGTCTGTGCTTTGTTGAGCTAAGCACAGGTTGAGTCCCTGATCCTTGCAGCCTGCAGTTGAATTTCTGCCTTTTGAGTGCTCAAATAATGAATTTTGACTTTGCTCTAACGTTTTAAATGTTTGTTTGATTTTTTTTCCTGCATTCTATTTATTTACCTTGTTGTGTGCTGTTTGCCTGAAATGTCGCCGTTTGTCCTTGATGTTGCTCTCTCGGCGAGGTTTCTTTTGAAAAAGAGATTTTAAAACTCAATGGCACAAGATAAATGAAAGTTGGGGGGGGGTGCATCCATGGCAACAGTGTACTGCTTATTAATCGTAGCCAAGTTAATATCCTTCTGCAGGGTAATATATCCATGGCAACGCCCCACTGCTAGGTGACTGTATCCATGGTAACATACTATTGCTAGGTAACTGTATTCACAGCAATATCCTACGGCTTGGTATCTGTATTATTCATTGTTGCATCCAGCTGTTAGGTGACGATACTTTTCATCTCCTCCTCTGCTTAATGTGATCTTTGGCCTGCGCTGAATGTTGGTAGAGATTGAATGACTGCAGAAGCAGCCAGACAGCTTACCCTATTAAATACCATTTGAGGTTGCAGCATAACAGGTTGATAAAACAAACATTAAATTATTCTGTTGGTTTGTGATCCCGTTACAAATGTTATGTTTCAAGTCAGCGCTATGAAAATGTTCTAGAATTAGTTCTCGCAATTTGCAGTCATAAATTGATGTATAAGCCAACCGTAATGTGTATGTGGGAAAAACTTTTTTTATTCTATTTTCTCATGTATGCTTATCTATCTATCTATCTATCTATCTATCTATCTATCTATCTATCTATTTATTAATTTAGTGGGAACCCCCCCCTTTTCTCCCCAATTGTATTTGGCAAATTACCCCACTCTTCTGAGCCATCCCAATCGCCGCTCCACCCCCTCTGCCGATCCGGGGAGAGCTGCAGGCTACCACATGCCTTCTCCGATACATGTGGAGTCGCCAGCTGCTTCTTTTCACCCAACAGTGAGGAGTTTTGCCAGGGAGACGTAGCGTGTGGGAGGGTCACGCTATTCCCCCCAGTTCCCCCTCCCCCCGAACAAGTGCCCCGACTGACCAGAGGAGGCGCTAGTACAGCGACCACGACACATACCCACATCCGGCTTCCCACCCACAGACACGGCCAATTGTGTCTGTAGGGATGCCTGACCAAGCTGGAGGTAACACGGGGATTCGAACCAGCGATCTCCGTGTCAGTAGGCAACAGAATAGACCGCCACACCACCCGGATGTCATGTATTCCTATTTAAAAGAAAATGGGAAAAATAGTGGGCGAGAAGAACACTTGCTGTGACATTAGATTGTGTGGGGTCATTGGGTTTCCATGGAAACTTCAGTGATGGCAAGATGACCTTGGTGTGTTAAGAGTAAGGTCACCTGGCTGCCCCCCTGCTGCTCCTGGGAACCGTGGTTCACAATGTGGCATCACACTGCTGACCGAGGCAAACACTGGCTGCAAATAAAAATGGACAAAAAGATTTTAATGAATATGCATTTCTATGTTTTTTGTATCAGAATTTCTCAGACAAATACTTTTAACACCTCAGTCAAAAATATTATGCTCATAATGTGTTATTTCATTAGATATTCAATGTTTTTGCGTCAAAGATGGTAAGATTCATAAATTGAAATTGCCGGTATTTTATCCAAGTCAACCAGGAGGTGAACGACTTCCTGTGTTTCTGCGTTTGTCCACATGGTGCTGCTGTGTGGCTTTACTAGAACAGGCACTTGGTGAAAGTCTGCTGCTGCACCTTGCTGGTTTCTAATGGACCGACCTGACATCAGCTTACACTAGTTTTTTTATGAATGCCCTCTCTTTGCCCCTCTGCTTCTGTGTGCACAGCCAGGTGCCGATGTTTGTGCAAATCCAGCAGAAGTGGAGGCGGATGTACGCAGGGGAGTGCCAGGGCCCCGGTGTGCGTACGGACTTTGAGATGGTCCACCTCCGCAAGGTGCCCAGCCAATACAACCACCTGTCTGGCCTCCTCGACATCTTTAAATCTAAGATAGTGAGTATTGTGGAGCAAAGTGGGGCACGATTCTTGATCCTGCATTAAAAAAAAAATATTAAAAACTTATTTTGAAGGCGCTCACATTTTTTTTCCCAAACTCCAGCTATCACATACAGACTGACAAAGATCTGGTGTTGTCACCCCCCTCTTTGAAGAAGTTCTCTCTTGTCATGCCGTCATTTAATTTTCACATACTGTTCACCATAATGGTGTTCATTTGGTATTCTTCTGTTCCTCAGGCGTCAGTTATTTCCCTGCCCACGTCATCTTTGTGTGGCACAGTTCCATTTTTCCTCCCCCGCTTTTAATGATTCCTCTTGGTGTTCCTCATCCTCCCTCATGTTCCTATTTTGTTTTCATCAGGGCTGTCCCTTGACCCCTCTGCCCCCCATCAACATTGCCATCCGCTTCACTTATGTCCTTCAGGACTGGCAGCAGTACTCCTGGCCGCAGCAGCCTCCAGGTAAGCACAGGCCCAGCAGGAGATTAAACACCTGACATAAAGGAACGCTTGGCGAATACTCCCTGTGATCAGCTCTCTTTCACAACATGGAGATCAATCAGAGTTTCATTTCAGCCTGTTTGGCATTTAGTGCCACGTTGTTTTTGAGATGGTGCACGTAACACATTAGTGTGCACTGGACCGAGCTAAATAACAGTGAGTGCACAGGTGAAAGTATATGCTCGGAAATAATGTTGAGTTATGGGAAATGTGGGAGTAAAACAAATTGTGGGTCATGCAAGTAATACGAAATAAAATAAGCTCTTAGTGCTCCGTGAACTGAAACCCGGGGCACTTCTTTGCCTCAGTGCCTACCAATAACCTTTTAGGACTCTGATGTAATCCACTTGCTTTGCTGTCCCTCCGCTCTGAATTCACTAGTGTGTTCTCGCCGCAGCTAAGCATCGCTCTTCAAGGTGGCTTTGAGCAAAGTAAAGAGATGCTTGAGCCTGTGAATGGTTCAGGAGAAGAGAGCAAATGCTAGGAGGTCGAAAAGAGATTATTTTGAACGCATGATGAGTGGACTCCTTATCTGAGGCTCCGCGGTGGGTTGGAGAAGAATGGTTTTGGGTGGTGGGAAGTCAGATTTAAGTTTTGGTACTTTGCCTTTTGTTGATTTTATGGGATGATTTTACCTACCCTGAAGGAATGAAATATGCTACAGTAGGAGTTGTTCATTTATTGTCTTTTTTTAGCAGCCCCTTGGGTATAGATAATTTAAAATGAGCCCACATGAAGATAATGAAAGTGCATAACATATTTGTTCTGGCAGACTTTGACGCTCTTCTTGGAGGTGAGGTGGGAGGGGTAGAGTTTGGGAAGCTGCCATTCGGAGCCTGCGAGGATCCAATCAGGTATTAGTATTGTAGCCATGACAACAATGCATTCCTAATTTATCTCATGAACAGTCAATTATGTTCTACAGGTTTCGGTTTGACTTTTAGATGTGAGCTCATTGTCATAAATTATAGGGAAAAAAAGTCTTTGTGTAAAATGAAGTTAACTCTTCCCCCCCCCCCCCCCATATGGCTGTCACAGTGAGCTTCACCTTGCCACCACGTGGCCACATCTGACGGAGGGCATTGTCGTGGATAATGACGTCTACTCGTGAGTGCGCACCCACAACGCCTCAAACTACATTCGACATACGTTGCCTTACATGCATCAAGGAAAATAAGTGAATGTAAAATAATTTGATGAAAAGGATTTTTCTTTTTTTTCTCCAATTACACATACTCTTTCTTAATGGCAGCCTAAGAAGCAGACATTACAATGGAACTTGTAATTGTGGATATGACTTAGAAAGAGTTTTTAGTTCCTTTTAATTTGAACATCAGGCTCGTGAGGTGGCAGGGAACAAAGACCCAGCCAGGTGCCGTTGACAATAGAACAATTTCTACATGGCCCTGCAACAGTGTGATAGCTAGGTCGTTAGCCATATTAATTTCCTCTGTGCCAGACAGTGTAGGTGTGCGAGGGGGCGAGAGTAGAGGAGGTGAGTTATAATTGGAAGGTGGGGGGAGGTGCTTTAACGAGTACCTCGACTTTGCCATTTTAACAGCGTTAAAGCCATAAATTGAATCATACTGCATGATTTTCTGCTTTTCGAGTTGGGAATGAACTGCCACTCAGTGAGCCATTGAATCATTTTAAAATGTTTGTCTTTCGCTCAAGCCCCCCCCCCACTACCACAACCACACTGCCCCACCTCCCCTCTTAAGATTTGCATATAATTTACTGGAAAAAAGGCATGGTGCAACCCTGCCCTCTTTGAAGTACAAATCTGCGCCTAAAAAAAGAGACATGCAAATAATAATCGAGATTATCTAGCTGCACGACAAGAGGCCCCATCTCCTTACATGATTTGCGTAGTTATTTTGATGTCTGTTTCTGGAAAAATGAAATAGATGAGACATTGCTAGATTCAAAATGTTTGTTTTAATTGACTTGGCACTGCTGTTGCCACACTTGGCTTGTCAGTTACATTGTTCATGAATGTGTCCCATGACTCGGCCATATGTATATGTATATCTTCAGCTACAGTTCTGGAGTCGTACTCACATATAGTGTTAAGTTGATAAAGCATTTGCAGTGTGATTTCATCAAAAATAGAAAATGGAGAGCTGTGTACTCATTTATTTAAGTGTAAGATTGTGAAATACTGCATTGTTACACCGCTTGTTGCACATAACCGAAGACATCTGCGGTTGAATTAGCCTCTATGTGTCCTAACCTTGACAGTAATGAGTGCAGGTGAGGTGCTGTGTTAGAAGCTGCCCATCTCTCCCCCATGTGATCTTACCATATGTGCTCTCTGTGTGTGACCTGGCAGTGACCTGGACCCTCTCCAAGCCCCTCACTGGTCAGTCCGAGTCAGGAAAGCTGAAAATCCCCAGTGCTTATTGGGTAAGATTGATCTCCCCTTATTTTCAAGCAATGCATCCATACATACTTGTATGTATCTGACATCTGGCTGATGCCTTGCTAATAAGAAAATATTTTATTAGGAGCTACTGTATGTAACACGTCAGAAACCTGGAACTATCAATCGCTGCTTTTTTCACTCATCAATATTAACTGAATTTCAGATAATATGTATATTACCCAACCCTAATGGCTTAATTCTGCAATTTTCTTGAAGTACACACTTAGTTCCCTCACACTGTATTGAAGTATAGCAATTGTCAATACCACCATCAAGTATCAAGGTATTGGCATATCCATAATCATTGCACATTGAATTGCAAGGGGACACGCTTATGAAAATGTAGCATGTTTATATGCCTCATATGTTTGATTTTTGTTGTATAGGATATATGTCATGTCTTTGCAATTAGAATTTCTACAATTTTGGACATGCCACTTATGCTTATAATTGGACATTTTATGAAATGTGTACGTGGCCCTGTAAATTATGACTTATTTAATTCAAAAGGTCAGATGATGATGAGAATTTAGATTTACCATCAATAGAAAATACACCCTTGGGGCGTCCGGGTAGTATAGTGGTCTATTCCATTGCCGGTTCGAATCCCCGTGTTACCTCCGGCTCGGTCCGGCGTCCCTACAGACACAATTGGCCGTGTCTGCGGGTGGGAAGTTGGATGTGGGTACGTGTCCTGGTCGCTGCACCAGCACCTCCTCTGGTCAGTCGAGGTGCCTGTTTGGGGGGGGGGGGGGGGCTGGGGGGAATAGCGTGAGCCTCCCACGCGCTACGTCCCCCTGTTGAAACTCCTCACTGTCAGGTGAAAAGAAGTGGCTGGCGACTCCACATGTATCGGAGGAGGCATGCGGTAGGCTGCAGCCCTCCCCGGATCAGCAGAGGGGGTGGAGCAACAACTGGGACAGCTAGTGAGAGTGGGGTAATTGGCTGGGTACAATTGGGGGAGAAAAAGGGGGAAAAATCCAACAACAAAAAAATACACCCTTTATTGGTATACATTTGGTTGCTGCAGCTGTAATATGTCTGCCGGACAGGAGATAAACTTTTTCTATGTTTGATCATTGACACTGCTGAAGTTCCTTGGATTTTTAGGTCAGTGTAGCTGCAGGAGTGTGTAACTGATGTCTACGAGAGTGTAACCCTTTCCTCTCCTTCCATACAGGAGACTTCCTGAATGAATTTTTTAAACTGTGCTATAGGAAAGAATCAACTGAAGAGATTCTTGGACGAGGACCATCTGAGGATGAGGGCAAAGGTCAGGAATTGGGCTTTACTGTCACCCCTAGAGTTTGGGGTTGTTGGTAATTCAGTGGTTACCCATTAACTGCTAGTTCAACAATTTAAAACATTACATTTTTTTTAGATTATTTGTGGCAGTGGTTTTTTAGAGTGTATATTTCTCAAATGTATGTGGTAAATGAACTGGAGTCCATGATAGTTTTTTTTAACTTAAATACCAGAAATCCCATTCAAATTTGACATCTCTATATGTGTTGAGCATACTTAAAAAAAAAATTTTTTGTGACTGCAAGCCCAATTTTACACTACAGTCACCATTTAAATTGCCAACTACTTAAGCGGATCAGGTTCATTGCAAGATGACGCAAACGTGCTTTGAGTTGGCCCACATATTTTCTCCAGGAAATGTACTTTTCACGAATCTTATTATGATGCTTTAGGAAATGTCTTGCAGCCGGTCTGTCTGCTGCTATGGTAAACAACTACAGATGAACTTATGTGTCTCCGGGTAAAGTGAATAGGATTGCAATGGAATAATGTAATCTACTGTGACGTCTTCTCATTATGTTTCCTAATCAAGTAGGGTATAAGGTGGATTAGATATTCATTTAACTAGACCGTTAGCAAAAGTGCTTGCTTTTAACCAGCCAACAAAATATCAGAAAGTTGAATCAGTTCATCTGGACACCAAATTTATTGAGAGAGAAGTGTTTCATCGCTCATCCAAGTGAGCTCTTCGGTCTCAACTGACTGCAGGATCCCCACCCTTCCCTTATAAACAAGAGACTGAAGAGGTCACTGACATGAGTGATGAAATGTTTCTCAATAAACTTTGTGTCCAGATGAACTGATTCAACTTTCTGTGATTTTCTTACCTGGATTATTGAGCATGCATGAAGACAGCCAAACAAAATGGTTTTCAATCCCCCAAATCAGACCAAACCTGCTCTTAGTATCTTAAGACAGCTTCAGACAGCTAGCACTGCTCCTTTGGGATCAGATAGGGGCTAATTGTGAGTGCTCAAGTGCTTGACAGGTACCGATGCATAATTGCTGGAACCCGCACCCTCTGGTAGCAGGATGACGTCACTGAGTGCTAGGCCATCTCACTTTCCTGAAAGACCACACAAAAGCTTGCAGAGCGCTACCAACGCTTTCTGTTCCAAGTGCAGCTCTATGCATTGGGTCTCTCCTCATGTTTGTCAGAAACTATAGATGTGTTTGTTTAGCCATGCATGTAGGTTCAGCATATGCTCCTCACAGCTGCAACTCCGACTTCCTGTTGGACGGCAATTTCCTGGCTGTGGGTGTTAATTGAAGTAGATGGCTAAAATACCATAGATGATGAATCATTTATACTAAAAATGTATGTGTATTTGTTAAAATAGTCTGTAATATGATGACAAGCTGTTATTATATTTACCAATTCATAGGGAATGTGTAAAATATAGCAAGTTTAAGAATATACTCACAAATATAGCGATTACTTCCTCAGAGTTTATACACACATGAACTCACATATAAATAAATGATAAGGTTATTATTGAAGCAGATGTTTTTCTTTTTTAGATGCCAACAAACTGATGCTGTCTGTTTTATTTAGAAAACAGTGACATCAGCGCCGCTCTTTCCAAGCTGACGGAGCCGGCAGCGGTGCCCATCCCAAAGCTGTCGGTCTCTAACATGGTGCACAGCGCGCGCAAGCGTATCCGACGCCACCGCCGTGTTGACGAATCACCTCTCAGCAGTGACATGCTCAACTCCATCCTTCTGGTGAGGGAACACAATCTGTCTGTCTGTCGGTGCTATGAGCTTGTGTACTCACACTTACCATATGATAAAAACATGCCAGTTGTTTTTACTGAACATTGCAACTGTAATATGATTTTGAATATATGTAACTAATTTTTAGTTTGATCTGCCATAGCTATTTGTTTTTATATTCAGACGTTTTATGGTGCTTGAATGTTGAGAGTGTGTGTGGTGCATGAGGTGACAGTCAGGATTGGCTCAGTGTGAATTAACATGAAGCATTTTCTCCAACTGCACACTGATTAACTTGTTTGTGAAGGCTGCCTGAAAAATGCTTTTCCCCTGAGTTAAATAATATCTTAATCAATTTGTTATGTATAATTTGCAGCCCTAAAAAAAAGTGTATATCTACGTGGAGGTACATTTCCAGTTCGTGCAGATGAACTCGGAGAGTTTGTGCTCACACAGACATTTGTGGCGACTGGGAGACATTTTTTTTTCCTCACACACACACACAAACACTGACAGACACACACCTTCAGCTAAACCCCATGTGTAAGTAGTGCCAGGGCAGCAGGCCTTGCAGTTTGGCCTGTGATGTCCAGAGCCTCTCCCTGTAGGCTGGCAAAGATTGAGGCTGTCTGACATCCAGAAGTGGCAGTTGGGCCTCAGTGGCTGTATGAGAAGCTGACTGTGCACCTTACTGCTGCTACTGCAGGCCCCGCTAGGAAGACTGACCAGCTTTCTAATCAGCCCCAGAGGCTCAGTGGGGAGTGGTGTGGTGAATAAAACATCGCAGCTTAAATCTCTGTAACCAAGTCGGTCTGCAGCTCCACCAGATGGAATCTTGTTGCGCATATGTTGTTTCTTTGCTAGCCAGAGTAGGGAAGGTTGATTTTTGCCTACAGAATTGACACAAAGATAGGTTTCAGGGTCAAAACTACGCATGATGGGTAACGGTTGGAGGTATACAGTGTGGCGCGATATTTACATACACTGATGAGCCAAAAAAAAACACTAACAGGTGAACTGAATAATGCTGATCATCTCCAAACAAGGGCACATGTCATGGTCTGGGTAGATTAGATGGTAAGCGAACAATCTCGTAGTCAACATGTTGCATGCAGGGAAAATAGGCAGGTGTTAAAGACCTGAGCGACTTTGACAAGGGCCAAATTGTTATGGACAGATGACTGAGTAAATGGCAAGGCTTGTGGGGGGCTCTCGGTCAGCAGTGGGGATTATCTGCCAACAGTGGTCTGAGGAGGCACAAACCGGCAACAAGAGTGTTGGGTGCCCAAGGCTCAACAATGCGCAGGGGCAACAAAAGCTATCTCGTCTGGTCCGAACCAGCAGAAGGTCTACTGTGGCACAAGTCACAGAAAATTGTAATGGTGGTTATGGGAAGAATTTGTAACAACACATAGTGTATCCCACCCTGCTGCTGTGTACGGGTCTGCGCAGCCGCAGACAGGTCAAAGGGCCCATGATGACCCCTGTCCACCATCGAAAGTGCCAACTATGGGCACATGAGCATTGGAACTAGACCTTGGAGCAGTGGAAGAAAATTGCCTGGTCCAAGGAACCCTGTTTTCTTTTAGATCACATGGATGGCCGTGTATGTGTGTGTCGTTTACCTGGGGAAGTGATGGCACCAGGGTGCACTATGGGAAGATGACAAACCGGTGGATGGAGCGTGATGCTCTGGGTAATGTTTTGCTGAGAAATCCTGGGTCCAGCAATTCATGTGGACATCAATTTGACACGTGCCACCTACCTGAGCATTGTTGTAGACTAGGTACACCCCTTCATGGCAATGGTTTTTCCTGATGACAGTGGCTTCTTTCAGCATGATAATGTGCCCTGCCACACTGCACAAATTGTTCGGGAATGGTTTGAGAAACCTAATGAAGTGGTCAATGTGTTGCCCTGGCCTTGAAATTCGCCAGATCGCAATCTGATTGAGCATTTGTGAGATGTCCTTGACTGATGAGTCCAGTCCATGGCGGCTCCACCTTGCAACTTACAGGACTTGAAGGATGTGCTGCTAATGTTTTGGTGCCAGAGATAAAACAGGAAACCTTTAGGGGTCTTGTAGAGTCCATCCCTTGGCGGGTTGGTGCTGTTTTTGTGGCATACAGAGGCCCAACAGCGTATTAGGCAGGTGGTCATAATGTTTTGGCTCATCAGTGTATACATTATTCTGTTTTTCATGTGTTTGTTTTTGTGTGTATGTATTTGCGTGTGCCCCAGTATCTCTTCCCAGATGCTGCAGTGGAGAAGTCTTCTGAGAATAGCGACAGCAAGACTCCACAGATGAACACTAATGGGAGAGGCGAGCAAGATAAAGACTCTGACTATGTGTGTATGCTCTGTTAACATACTTACTGACATTAAGCACTGTGGTTGTCTTTAATGGAATGTAAACAGCGGGGAATGTTGGGATGTGGGGTCTTCATTATATGCAAGCATATGCATGACTGGAATAGCAAGTACAGTGATAAAGCAGTTTTGGTGCAGATTAGGTATTTAATGCCGGGGCCACTTCAAAGCCCTTATTAAAGATTAACACAAACCTCCCCAACCAAACAGAAGTGCATACTCATTCAGGCAAGCCATATGGTTTTCCTTCAGTACAACAAAGCCATGGAAAATTATTTTTGCTGATTTTGTGCCTTTTTGAATTCCTCACAGAGAAAACACAGTTTTTGTGATTTTTGCTTTGTCAGAAAAAAGTCAGTCTATATACAATTACTTTTGAATAATTTTCTCCCAGGGAGATAGTAACCGTGGCTATGTACTAGCTTTTAATCCTTCCCCTCGACCCCCTGGCTTCAGAACCTGTTCAACCAGCTGAAGTCTGCTCCCAGTGACAGTCTGACCCACCGTCTGGCCCTGTGTGTGTGTCTGGTCAACTTCTACCATGGAGGGGTGAGGGCCGTGGTCCATCTTTGGCAGGAGTTTGTCCTGGAAATGCGCTACCGTTGGGAGAACAACTACCTTATCTACGGGTGGGTGAGATGCCTAGCCTTTGGTCATGCTTTGTAAGAAAATAAAAATGTCTAGCTTTGTGTTTTTGTCCCTTTAACTTGGTTTTGCAATCTACCCAAACATAATCTTTTATTTTTCATTTTTAAAAAGTATATTGCATCTGTTAAGAAGCCCTTCATGCAACAATTTTCAAAGTATAATAAAGTCCGGTTTGCCAGTCACATGGATCAATATGGCACAAAGCCCTGGTCGTTTCTGGTAGTTGGGGAAGATCAAGTCAAGTCAAATTTATTTGTATAGCCCAAAATCACAGTTAACTTCCAGAGGGCTTTGCAATCATGTTACATTCTCCAGCAGTTGTAAATAGAATAAATGACCATGTACTTTACCCTAACCCTAAGACCCTCAATTCATATAAGGGAAAATTCCACAGAACCACCAACCAACCAACCAACCAACCAATCAATCAATCAATAAGTCAATCAATCAGTCAGTCAGTCAGTCGGTCGGTCAGTCAGTCAGTCAGTCAATCAATTTTATTGAGCATGTTAAAGAAAACATATAAGCAATAAAAACAAATAAACAAAATAATTGGCAACATATAAATGACAAATGAGCGGTTCAAAAAAATACCGATCATGTTCAAAAGAGGTAAGAAGAAGTTGAGATCTTTTCTAGTCCTACCTTCTTATACTATTCATGCATTGATAATAGCGAAGGTTCAATTTACTACCATCAGTGTCCATGATATGTATCTGTTAACTCAAACAAATCAATCAATTTGGGGAAAAACGGTCATTGGTCCATTTCATAAACCTTCAATATTTTGTTTCTGGCAGGATAAGCGGTAATGGATGGATTTTGTTTCTGAAGAGTCTTTTTAGTTCAGATAAAGTACCACATGTTTTCAGCTCAAGACTCAAGTTATTCCACAAACCAACTCCCTTGGTTGTAGCACAGTGATGTTTTGCATCTGTCCTTACTGGTGGTTTTTTGAATATACAGGTTCCTCTCAGATTTAATTCAAATTTAGTTGCTTTCAGTTGGAACAAAACTTGGATACTAATAGGTAATTGTTGATTTATCATTCTGTACATAATTGGAATACCTTAAAATCAACCAAATCTTTAAATTTTAGTGTAGGATAAGCGGTTTGGATAATGGATGGATGGATGGATGGATGTGTTGATTCTCTTTAAGTGGTGTTATTTACAATTCATATAGCTCTTTTTTGGAGGTTGAAGATTGGATCTGTGTTTGTTTTGTATGTGTTCCCCCACACTTCCACACAGTAGGTCATGTATGGGAGAATGAAGGAACAGTGCAATGTATATAGGGAAGCTTGATTTAGTAGATCTTTGTCTTTGTTTAGTTTTGCAATTGATTTGGATATTTTTACTTGAATATAATTTGTGTGCGGCTTCCAACTTAAATTGGTTGCCTATTCTCCAAGGAATTCAATTTCAGTTACTTTTTTATTTTTTATTTTATATAATTTATCATGAGTTTCTTGTCTGAGTTGGTAGATTGATTCCCAGAGATTCTAAATTTTATTTTGCTTGAATTGAGTGTTAGTCTATTTGCATCAAACCAACTCTTCATCCTGCTCAATTACTTTTCCACTGTATCCAAGAGTTGTTTCAAGTTGTCTCCACAGCAGAATAAGTTTGTATCGTCTGCAAATAGAATGGTTTTCAGGTTTTTGACACTTCACATATATTGTTTATGTAAGATATGAACAACAACAGTCCTAACACTGAGCCCTGGGGCACCCAACACCTAACCTCAGTGATTGTGATTTGAAGTTTTGTATTTCGATATATTGGTACCTATTCTGTAGGTAACTGGATAACCAAGATAGTGCTATCCCTCTGATTCCATGTCCTTGTAATTTTTCTTTATTGATAACTCATAATCTACAGTGTCAAATGCTTTTTTTTTTCAAATCCAGAAATACCCCTACTACATATTCTGTTTTTTCTATTGCCTTTGTGGTTTCCTTTACAAATTCTATCAGTGCAAATGAAGTTGTCCTGTTAGCTCTAAAACCATATTGTTGCTCATACAGTACGTTGTTTTGTGATAAAATCATCTAGTCTTGTATAGATTTTTTTTCCAGTATTTTAAGAGAACTGAGGAAGCAGGAAAACGTGTCTGTAGTTTGAAAGTACATGTTTGTTCCAGCTTTAGTATATATTAGTATGACTTTAGCTGTTTTCACTTTTCTTGGAAATACATCGGTTTGTAGAGACTGGTTACAGATATGTGTCAGGGGTTTTGCTATACATTCGCTAATATTTTTAACTATAGACATGTCAATACCATTACAGTCTGTGGACTTCTTGTTCTTGAGTTTTTTTTTTATGTCACCTCTTATAAATATGTTTTCTTTAAAGTATGTGTACATATATATATATATATATATATATATAGATAGATACACTCACCGGCCACTTTATTAGGCACACCTGTCCAACTGCTCGTTAACGCAAATTTCTAATCGGCCAATCACATGGCAGCAACTCAATGCATTTAGGCATGTAGACATGGTCAAGACGATCTGCTGCAGTTCAAACCGAGCATCAGAATGGGGAAGAAAGGTGATTTAAGTGACTTTGAACGTGGCATGGTTGTTGGTGCCAGACGGGCTGGTCTGAGTATTTCAGAAACTGCTGATCTACTGGGATTTTCACGCACAACCATCTCTAGGGTTTACAGAGAATGGTCCGAAAAAGAGAAAATATCCAGTGAGCGGCAGTTCTGTGCGCGAAAATGCCTTGTTGATGCCAGAGGTCAGAGGAGAATGGCCAGGCTGGTTCGAGCTGATAGAAAGGCAACAGTAACTCAAATAACCACTCATTACAACTGAGGTATGCAGAAGAGCATCTCTGAACGCACAACACGTCGAACCTTGAGGCAGATGGGCTACAGCAGCAGAAGACCACACCGGGTGCCACTCCTGTCAGCTAAGAACAGGAAACTGAGGCTCCAATTCGCACAGGCTCACCAAAATTGGACAATAGAAGATTGGAAAAACGTTGCCTGGTCTGATTTGTCTCGATTTCTGCTGCGACATTCGGATGGTTGGGTCAGAATTTGGCGTCAACAACATGAAAGCATGGATCCATCCTGCCTTGTATCAACGGTTCAGGCTGGTGGTGGTGGTGTAATGGTGTGGGGGATATTTTCTTGGCACACTTTGGGCCCCTCAGTACCAATTGAGCATCGTGTCAACGCCACAGCCTACCTGAGTATTGTTGCTGACCATGTCCATCCCTTTATGACCACAGTGTTCCCATCTTCTGATGGCTACTTCCAGCAGGATAACGCGCCATGTCATAAAGCTCGAATCATCTCAGACTGGTTTCTTGAACATGACAATGAGTTCACTGTACTCAAATGGCCTCCACAGTCACCAGATCTCAATCCAATAGAGCACCTTTGGGATGTGGTGGACCGGGAGATTCGTATCATGGATGTGCAGCCGACAAATCTGCAGCAACTGCGTGATGCTATCAAGTCAATATGGACCAAACTCTCTGAGGAATGTTTCCAGTACCTTGTTGAATCTATGCCGCGAAGGATTAAGGCAGTTCTGAAGGCAAAAGGGGGTCCTACCCGGTACTAGCAAGGCGTACCTAATAAAGTGGCCGGTGAGTGTGTGTGTGGTACACTACCGTTCAAAAGTTTGGGATCACCCAAACAATTTCGTGTTTTCCATGAAAAGTCACACTTATTCACCACCATATGTTGTGAAATGAATAGAAAATAGAGTCAAGACATTGACAAGGTTAGAAATAATGATTTGTATTTGAAATAAGATTTTTTTTACATCAAACTTTGCTTTCGTCAAAGAATCCTCCATTTGCAGCAATTACAGCATTGCAGACCTTTGGCATTCTAGCTGTTAATTTGTTGAGGTAATCTGGAGAAATTGCACCCCACGCTTCCAGAAGCAGCTCCCACAAGTTGGATTGGTTGGATGGGCACTTCTTTGAGCAGATTGAGTTTCTGGAGCATCACATTTGTGGGGTCAATTAAACGCTCAAAATGGCCAGAAAAAGAGAACTTTCATCTGAAACTCGACAGTCTATTCTTGCAGCACAAACAGGCTCTAACAGGTACTATTTAATGAAGATGCCAGTTGGGGACCTGTGAGGCGTCTGTTTCTCAAACTAGAGACTCTAATGTACTTATCTTCTTGCTCAGTTGTGCAACGCGGCCTCCCACTTCTTTTTCTACTCTGGTTAGAGCCTGTTTGTGCTGTCCTCTGAAGGGAGTAGTACACACCGGTGTAGGAAATCTTCAATTTCTTAGCAATTTCTCGCATGGAATAGCCTTCATTTCTAAGAACAAGAATAGACTGTCGAGTTTCAGATGAAAGTTCTCTTTTTCTGGCCATTTTGAGCGTTTAATTGACCCCACAAATGTGATGCTCCAGAAACTCAATCTGCTCAAAGAAGTGCCCATCCAACCAATCCAACTTGTGGGAGCTGCTTCTGGAAGCGTGGGGTGCAATTTCTCCAGATTACCTCAACAAATTAACAGCTAGAATGCCAAAGGTCTGCAATGCTGTAATTGCTGCAAATGGAGGATTCTTTGACGAAAGCAAAGTTTGATGTAAAAAAAATCTTATTTCAAATACAAATCATTATTTCTAACCTTGTCAATGTCTTGACTCTATTTTCTATTCATTTCACAACATATGGTGGTGAATAAGTGTGACTTTTCATGGAAAACACAAAATTGTTTGGGTGATCCCAAACTTTTGAACGGTAGTGTATATATATATATATTTACTTTCTACAACATCACTACTACTAGTCTTTACAATCCCCCGTACAAACCAGGACTGACACTGGCAAAACATTTATTGAACTCATCTGCAGCTAAAGCCATATCAGTAGTGGTTTTGTTGTTGTTGCTGTTGTTGTTTTTGGGGTTTTTTTGGTCAGGAAGTGGTTGGGGTTATCTACATTCCCTGATCCATTTTTAAATTATGTCATTCAATAATTTCCATTATTTTTAATGTTGTTTTTTTTTCTGCAGTAATTTACTGTACTATTCCTTTTTGCTGCTTCTCATAATTCATGTTTGTTTTTATATATCTTATTTGTGTTTGGCCTCTGCTGTTCTTTCCTTTTAAGAATTCTTTATATAATAGATTTTTTTTCTTTCTGCATGCGTTTAATATTCCCTTAGTTAGCCACGGTTTCTCAACATATTTTTGTTCCACTGCTTTCTTTACTAAAGGAATTTTTTTGTAATAGAGAGCAGGTGTTTTGGACAGAAATGTGTCATAGGCTACATCTCCATCTTCCACATAAACAATATTCCAGTATTGTTTTATTAGGGCTTGTTTAAAGGAGTTGATTGTGTCTTTTGATTTATAGCTAATTGTTTTGACTGTTGTAGTGTCATTCTTGGTCCTAGTACAGATCTGTATGACTGCAAAGACGGGCAGATGATCACTTTTGTCGTTTATTAATAATCCACTTGTTACTTCCTTGTCAATAACATTAGTAAATATATTGTAAATTTTTGTAGCACTGTGTGTTGTTTTTCTAGTTGTCCTTGTGAATGAGGGATATAAGCTGGTACTGGACATTCAGTTAATGAATTCTGTGGTTGTATTGTGTTCTTGTGGGTTTAACAGATAGGGAAAAACTCCACAGAAAAAAAACATACAAGGAAAAAAAGTGAGAAACCTCAGGAGGAACAGAGGAGAGATTCTTTTTAGAAGATTGATAGACATACGATAGAAGTCGAGTGAGCAGAGTAGACAAACAGTAACAGATATATGATAACTGCTCAATGAGGCAGTTAGGTGTGGAATTTAGGTGTCTAGATCTCTGAGGCTGCAACTTAATTATGTTTTCAACTTTGGCTTCAGAGCAACTGTAGTCGTAAACAGCAAAGAAGCGGACATTTCTCTGCCGTTTCTGTTTTGATGACTAGGAGGGCAAAGGCTTTGAATGGCATTGCTGTGCATAGGCAGGTAGCGCTTTGCCATGCACTTTCTGTCATTCTCTCCTTGTGTCCTCCACACAATTCTGTCTAAGCTGCCTTCTATCTCAGGAATATGGGGCCCTTTCTTGCTGAGTGCTTATTGTCTGGACCACGCAGACACAAACTTCTAGAGATAAGATGGACACAGTTTTCAACGGTATATAGTGATATCCATCTAATCTGCCTCCATCTTTTTCTATCTGTAGACTGGCAGGCGGCCCTCCTGACCTCCGCTGCTGTCTCCTACATCAGAAACTCCAGGTAGCTATTGGTACATAAGCACACACACAAACACACATGCACCTAACTGTGACTGGACAACGAAGATTTTGCTTCCTGAACACTTCTGGGTGTATTCTGTGGATTTTGGGCTGCTGATCACAACGATCACCTTACAATTTTCCTATCACATACCATTTTGTAGATATAACCCATTTTTGTGATTTATGATCATATTTTAAATCTAGTATATTGCCCACAAAGCAAGGTGTTTTGGTCAGTCCAAGCATGCCTGAGCTCAGTGTATGTGCTATGCAAATGTTGTCTTAGGCATGCCTGGGCATGCTTAGTCAGGTTAGATGCTGGCAGACAAGCTATAAAAGCTGCTCACATTTACAGATGCTGTTTGGATGCATGTTGATGCACATGTTCTTCAGGCAATAGCATAGTAAGTATACTTAACAATAGGATTTATTGTCTTCAGGAAGATTTAATCCAGCAGACATATCTCGCCAAGGTTGCAACAGCTGCGATACATTCTGTTACATCTGTGGCGAGTATACGCTTAAGACGCACCATGACTGCACTTATTAAGAAAGCCTATGAGCTCTACTTCGGACATAAAATTGATGACCAAGAGAAATCTTTGGCTCCTCACATTTGTTGTGTAACATGTGCAATCAACCTGAGAGCTTGGCTCAGAGGTACTCGGAAGTCAATGCCATTTGCAGTCCCAATGATATGGCAAAAACAGAAGGATCACGTGACTGTTGCTTCTGACTGACCAATGTATCTGGCTTCTCTACTAAAAATAAGAAATCTATTGAATACTAAAATCTGCCTTCAGCCATGAGACCAGTGCCACATGATGACAGCTTGCCAGTATGGAAGCCACCAGAAACATGGAGCCTAGTTGAGGCAGATAAAGATGCCACGCCGCATGAACCAGATGTGGAAAATGACACTTATCCAGATGTTGAACCCTTTATGCCTGGTTATCCTCATCTGGTAACACAGCCAGAATTAAATGACCTGGTCACGGACTTAGACTTGTCAAAAGCTACAGCAGAACTACTTGGTTCAAGATTGCAAGAATGGGGTTTGCTGTCACCAAGTACAAAAACTTATGTCTTTCGGAACCATCAAGAACATTTGACAAACGTCTTTACACAGGTTGACAACCTCTGTTTCTGCACTGACATTGATTGATTGTTCATGGCTTTGGGTTGTGTGCATGACCCACAACAATGGTGTCTTTTTATAGATTCATCAAAGTTAAGCCTGAAAGCTGTCCTGTTACACAATGGCAATGTCCACCCTTCAGTACCCATTGACTATTCAGTACACATGAAAGAAACCTACAGTAACATGGAAGTGTTCTTGAGACACAGTACAACAATTACGACTGGAACATCTGTGATGATCTAAAAGTATTGGCACTGCTACTAGGAATGCAGCTCAGATATACAAAGCACTGTTGTTTCCTTTGTGAATGGGCTAGCCATGCTAAAAAGTCACTACTACTACTACTTCTTTCGGCTGCTCCTGTTAGGGGTCGCCCCAGTGGATCATCCGTTTCCATTTCTTCCTGTCCTCTGCATCTTCCTCTGTTACACCAGCCACCTGCACGTCCTCCCTCACCACATCCATAAACCTCCTCTTTGGCCTTCCTCTTTTCTTCTTCCCTGGCAGCTCCATATTCAGCGTCCTTCTCCCAATATACCCAGCATCTCTACTCCACACATGTCCAAGCCATCTCAATCTTGCCTCTCTTGCTTTGTCTCCAAACTGTCCAACCTGAGCTGTCCCTCTAATATACTCATTCCTAATCCTGTTCTTCTTTGTCACTCCTGCCAAAAATCTTAGCATCTTCAGTTCTGCAACCTCCAGCTCCGCCTCCTGTCTTTTCATCAGTGCCACTGTCTCTAAACCATACAACATAGTTGGTTTCACTACCATTTTGTAAACCATCCCTTTAACTCTTGCTGGTAACCTTCTGTCACACATCACTCCTGACACTCTTCTCCACCTCTCTTCTGCACTCCCCGTTACTTTGGACAATTTGACCCCAAGTGTTTAAACTCATTTGCCTTCTTCACCTCTACTCCTTGCATCCTCACCATTCTACTGTCCTCCCTCTCATTCATGCATAGATATTCCGTCTTGCTCCTACTGACTTTCGTGCCTCTTCTCTCCAGTGCATACCTCCACCTCTCCAGGCTCTCCTCAACCTGCCCCCTACTCTCACTACAGATCACAATGTCATCTGCAAACATCATAGTCCACCAAGACTCCTGCCTGATCTCGTCTGTCAATCTGTCCATCACCATTGCAAACAAGAAAGGGCTCTGAGCCCATCCTTGATGAAATCCCACCTCCACCTTGAACCCATCTGTCATTCCAACTGCACACCTCACCACTGTCACACTTCCCTCATACATATCCTGCACCAATCCTACATACTTCTCTGCAACTCCCGACTTCCTCATGCAGTACCACACCTCCTCTCTCAGCACCCTGTCATATGATTTCTCTAAATCCACAGACACAGTGTAACTCCTTCTGGCCTTCTCTATATTTCTCAGTCAACATTCTCAAAGCAAACATCGCATCTGTAGTGCTCTTTTGTGGCATGAAACCATACTGCTACTCACTAATCGTCACCTCTCCTCTTAACCTAGCTTCTATTACTCTTTCCCATATCTTCATGCTGTGGCTGATCAACTTTATACTTCTGTAGTTGCTGCAGTTCTGCACATTGCCCTTATTCTTGAAAATCGGTACCAATATGCTTCTTCTCCACTCCTCAGGCATCCTCTCACTTTCCAAGATTGTGTTAAACAATCTAGTTAAAAACTCCACTTCCATCTCTCCTAAACATCTCCATGCATCCACATTTATGTCATCAGGACCAGTTGCCTTTCCACTCTTCATCCTCTTCATAGCTGCCCTCACTTCCTCTTTGCTAATCCACCGCACTTCCTGATTCACTATCCCTACATCATCCAACCTTCTCTGTCTGTCATTTTCTTCATTCATCAGCCCCTCAAAGTACTCCTTCCACTTTCTCAGCACACTCTCCTCACTTGTCAGCACATTTCCATCTCTGTCCTTGTTCGCCCTTACCTGCTGCACCTTGGTCCCTCTGTCTAGCTAATTGGAAGAAGCCCTTTTCTCCTTCCTTAGTGTCTAACCTCTCATACAATTCACCATATGCCTTTTCCTTTGCCTTTGCCACCTCTGTCTTTGCTTTACGTTGCATCTCCTTGTACTCCTGTCTACTTTCTTCATCTCTCTGACTATCCCTCTTCATCTTTGCCAACCTCTTCCTCTGTATACTTTGCTGTACTTCCTCATTCTACCACCAAGTCTCCCTGTCGTCCTTTCACTGTCCTGATGACACACCAAGGACCTTCCTAGCTGTCTCCTTCACTATTTCTGCAGTGCTTGCCCAGCCATTCAGCAACTCTTCACTACCACCCAGTGCCTGTCTTAACTACTCCCTGAACTCCACACAACAGTCTTCCTTCTTCAACTTCCTTGGCTCTGCCTTCACTCGCTTCCTCTTCTTGGTTTCCAAAGTCATCCTACAGACCACCGTCCGATGCTGCCTAGCTATGTTCTCCCCTGTCACCACCTTGCAGTCTCCAATCCCTTTCAGATCGTGTCTTCTACAGAAGATATAGTCCACCTGTGTGCACTTTCCTCCACTCTTGTACGTCACCCTGTGTTCCTCCCTCTTCTTGAAATAAGTATTCACCACAGCCATTACCATCCTTTTTGCAAAATCCACTACCATCTGTCCTCCCACATTTCTTTCCTTGACACCATACCTACCCATCACCTCCTCATCACCTCTGTTCCCTTCACCAACATGTGTTGAAGTCTACTCCAATCACGACTTTCTCCTTCTTGGGTACCCTCTCCACCACTTCATCCAACTCACTCCGGAATTATTCTTTCTCTTCCATCTCACACCCAACTTGCGGGGCATATGCGCTGATAACATTCATCAGTACACCTTCGATTTCCAGCTTCATACTCATCACTCTGTCCGACACTCTCTTCACCCTCCAGCACACTCTTGACATACTCTTCCTTCAGAATTACCCTTACCCCATTTCTCCTCCCATTCGCACCATGTTTGAAGACTTTGAACCCACCTCTGATGCTCCTGGCCTTACTCCCCTTCCACCTGGTCTCTTGCACACACAGTATACCTACCTTTCTTCTTTCCATCATATCAGCCAGCTGTCTCCCTTTATCAGTCATAGTGCCAACATTCAAAGTTCTGACTCTCACCTCCATACTCCTACCCTTCCTCCTCTCCCGCTGCCTCTGGACATGCCTTCCCCCTCTTCTTCTCCTTCACCTAACGGTAGCATAATTTCCACCGGCACCCTGCTGGCCAACACCAGGCCTCGGCCGATCCGTTACGGAAATCCGATTTATGATCCGCACATTTGATTTGGCAAAGATTTTACGCGGGATGGCCTTCCTGATGAATCCTCCCCATGTATCCGGGCTTGGGACCGGCACTAAGAATGCACTGGCTTGTGCATCCTCAGTGGCTGGGTTGCTAAAGAGTCATATTGCATTAAAAAGAACTGGCCGCTCTGTGAACGTTTCGTTCCAGGGCAGAAAAGTGTGGTGTATAAACCACTTGTCGACCCAACAAAGATACTTCTGTCTCCTCTTCATATAAAACTCTGATTGACGAAAAATTTTTTGAAAGCAGTGACCAAAGAAGGTGATGGATTTCACTGTTTGAGACAGGTGTTTCCAAGAATAACTGATGCCAAGTTTAAGGAAAGCATTTTTGTTGGTCCACAAATCAGACAGATCATCAATGACAGGGAGTTAGAAGATCTCCCGGTGGGGCCAGAGAAAATAGCATGGAAGGCATTTAAGGATGTTGCTGGGAATATTTAGGCAACTATAGAGCACCAAACTACATTGAGCTGCTTGACAAAATGCTTAAAGCATACAAAACCATGAAGTGCAACATGTCTTTGAAAATTCATTTTCTGCATTCACTCTTGGACTTCTTCGCTGCTGATCTTGGTGCAGTCAGTGACGAACATGATGAAAGGTTTCACTAGGACATTGTGACCATGTAGAAGGGCATGTTAGAAGTGGGATGGTGAGATGGTGAGGCCATCAGAAGCACGTGTGCCCAGAGGCGTGAGGGAGCTGATATGCTGAAGCGCGTACCTACGCTGCCCAAAGGAGGGGGGTAGTGTCGCGTGCACGGATAAATAGACTTGCTAGCCCTTGGTTAACGGGTTGGACCCTTTAGTCGACTGGTTAACATAGTTGCCCGTGGTGCGGGAGACCCGGGTTTGCGTCCTGGCTGCGGCAGTTCCTGAGCTGTCCCCCGATTCCGCTACATCAGGGCAACTGGAATCCATCAATGTTGGCTGACTATTGTTGGACACTGACATGGGAGGCACCAGATGCTGAGTACAAATGAAAATCGCCTGCAAAATATTTTAAGCTCAGTTGAACTAACACAATGTGTCAGCATTATTATGCGATTAAACATGTTAAATTCTATAAAAGTTATTTTAATGTTTTTCCAAATTCCTACGTGATACAGCAAATCTGAAATTATTTTTGTGTGCATCTTGACATTGTCTATCGTATTCAATTCAGTTCAATTCAATTCAATATAGCTTTATTGGCATGACTGCATTCATTACAATGTTGCCAAAGCAGGTGACAGTGAAACAGGTCAACAGAGTACCAAAAAAAAAAAATTGAAATGGAAAAAGGAATAAGTAGAACTGGCAGAAACATAGAACAGCACTTGAACAGCAACTGACAGTAAGTGAAACAGTAATTGGAACAGTAATTGACAGTGTTTTGGTCATTCACTGACTCTTAGGCTATGGCATTCTGACATACTGTGCTGCAAGGTGTGCACTTTGGCCCTCTCCTAAAATAAGTGGCCATTGCTTTTTCTCATCCAGGAGTAGAAAATTTGGAATCTGGTTTTCAAATTTCTCCTGGTATTTTTCTCTTGTTTTGGAATTTCTCACAATTTAGGAGGAAGTGCATCTCTGTCTTGACCTCACCTGCCATACAGTGACCACATATTCTTTGCTCTTTTGGTAGCCAAGATTTTTTGTGTCTGCCCTTTTCAATGGCTAGACTGTGGTCACTGAGCCTGTACTTGGTAAGGATGTGTCTCTGCTTACTATCTCTGACAGTGGACAGATAGTCAGCCAATTTGTATTCTCTTTTTAGGGCCCGATAACCTTCTAATTTGTGTTGTAATTTGGTTTCTGTGTCCCAATGTTCCAAAAATTAGTTTTTTGCATTGTTTGATGATTTGGTTTACTTTAATCTGTGGTTGGTTTGCAGTCCTAGTGTAAAACTCATCTATGTTAGTGGTTATGGGGTTAGGTAGTTTCAGAACCAGCTGACTGAGGGGACTCTTTTTGGGGCTTAGCTCTTGGATTTGGAATGCTTTAAATGGCAATGTGTCATGGGGACTTGATTTAAAGTGCATCCAGAATTTAAGTGATCTTTTTTGGATATTTATTATCAATGGGAAACGGCCTAATTCTGCCCTGCATGCATTTGTTGGTGTTTCTCTTTGTACATCTAGCAATTTTCAGCTGAATTCTGCATGCAGGGCTTCTATTGGATGTTCATCCCATCAAGTGTAGTGGACCCCATAGTGAGTGGACCCCATACTTCACTTCCATATACTGCAGTGGGCAGGATGACACTGTCAAAGATTTTGGACCAGATTTTAATTGGGATGTGTGTTTTATAGAAATTTCTTTTTATTGCATAGAAAGCTCTTCGGGCTTTCTCTGTAAGTGCATTCACTGCCAGACCAAAGCTTCCCGAGGCACTGATTTTCAGTCCCAGGTAATCATAATCTCTATCGTTTTTTTCAAGAAGCAAAGCATTTGATAAAATTTGTTGTCCAGTGGCATGACTCTTAACTTCCACCCTAATAGCTTTTGTCAGCCCTGCACTGTCTTTGTAGGGGCCTGCAGCGAAGCGTACCAGAGCTTTGATAAAGACTACCGTAAAGCCCTCACTCATAAGAACAATAGCCACAAAAGCTTTAATCCTGTACCAAAGGCAATTAGTCTGTTCAAACAAATTGTTCATAGTAAAGAATGAATTAAAATGGATCGAGATGGGCAGTTATGTGTTTGTTCTTTTTTGTGTTAGAGCCTGCCTGATTCCATGCAAAAACACATTAGCACAAGATGACTCTCATTCCCATGTGATTCCCTCTCACTTACATTTTAATTGAACCTGACAAGGATGAGCTGAGAGGGGAGCAGTATCAAATGGAGTGTATCAGAAAACATCCAGTGGCAGGAAAAAATCAGTGACCTCCCACACACAATTATATTGTCATCTGAAAATAGCAATGTACTCAAACACTTCAAGTAAATGGCTCCTTAAATCGTCTCCTGTTTATATACAAAATTTTGTAAAACATAACAGAGCTGTTATTCCAGTACAGTGAGATGCATATTAAAGTGCTTAAAAGTAAACGATGACACTGTGTAAACATGACTAATATCTTCTTTTAGGGTAAAATAATGATTCAACATTGGCCCGGAAAGCTAAAGTGCACAGATCCAAAAATAGGTTTGTAAAAAGAAAAAACAAAAACAGTGCTTTTGGTTGGCGCACTATTTTTTCCTGCAGTATTCTTTTTTTTTTTTTTTGTGATTTTTTTCTTCCCCCCGTTTTTCTCCCCAATTGTATTCAGCCAATTACTCCACTCTTCCGAGCTGTCCCGGTTGCTGCTCCACCCTCTCTGCCAATCTGGGGAGGGCTGCAGACTACTACATGTCTCCTTCAATACACGTGGAGTCGCCAGCCGCTTCTTTCCACCTGACAGTGAGGGGTTTCACCACGGGTGTGTAGTGCGTGGGAGGATCACGCCATTCCCCCAGTTTCCCCAAACAGGCGCCCCGACCAACCAGAGGAGGCGCTATAGCAGCGACCAGAACACATACCCACATCCGACTTCCCACCCGCAGACTCGGCCAATTGTGTCCGTAGGGATGCCCGACCAAGCCGGAGGTAACACGGGAATTTGAACCGCCGATCCCTGTGTTGGTAGGCAACGGAATAGACCACTACGCTACCCGGACTCCCCCTACATGTCCATTTTTAAGGGTTTACACTGAATTGATTGACATGATGTCAGGTGCTACTTTAGCAAACACAAAGGTGAGGTTATCATGCATGAGGTGATGCATTATGTTTGCAGGCAGAAAATAAAGACCTAACTGGACCTATTTAACCGGTTGTCCAAAATTGAAATGTATTAATGATTGCTGAAACTGATTAAGCACAGTGTGTATGACATTGAACTGGCACACATACTTAGAGATTAACTGCATACTGACGACACTTTTCCGAGATTAATACACTGGTTATTGCTCTAGAGCAAGGCATTTTTCTGCCATTGAATCCAACCTGAAGTAATGAGTGACCCAAAGCTCATCGTCTGTAACAATTTGCTTTAGCTGATAACGTCTACAGGAGCTAGATTTTAGGGGTGGTGGGGGGGGGGGACTCATCTCTCCACTGGCCAGCTCTTACTGTCTTTCCCAGAGTCAGCGCCATAAAAACTGTTGTTATTCAGCCACCCACGCCTCACCTGTGGGAGAGAAACAGAGCTACGGCTAATAAAGACATTGTGAGAGGGAGGGAGGAGAGGTTATATCTGTAGAAAGTGAGGGACGTGATGAGAGAGACTCAGACTCTTTAACTGCACTCATTTCAATAAGAGGAGACACCCAGACAGAGTTGCACTGAGTGCACTTCTCTCAGTTCATGTGAAGAGCTCTCTCTCTCTCTCCGTCTGTCTGTCTGTCTGTCTGTCTCTGTCAGTCTTGCCCTAGCTTTAGTTTTTTCTGTCTCTCTGTGCACTTCCTTCTCTCTCTCCCTCTTTCTCTCTCTCCCTCTTTCTCTCTCTCTCCCTCTCTCTCTCTCTCTCTCTCCCTCTCCTCTGTTTTCCTATTCACCTATCAGGTAAAAGTCTAAGAGTGCAAAGTGGGCCTCATTCACGGTAATGATGGTAAACGGACTGCATTTTTATGCACCATGGATTGCATTGCTAGAATTAGACTGCATGATAGGAGAGTAGACCTTAGGAGGGGGCAAATATTGCAATATGCCTGGGGAATGATTTGGACTGTCTTCTATATGGTAAAGAATGACAAACACTCCAGTTTTTTCACTTTTTACACAACTTGTCCCTGAACCTATGAAAGTGCAAATGCAATCATAATACAGATACACAAGCAGGTATACAGTACATTCTCACAGAATGTCTGACACACACACACACGCACACTCCAGCTCTGTTTTTCTCAGCCCCCTAAACATGGCCTGCAGCCCCGCAGCATCTCTACCCTCATCACTCTCTGTCGTTCCCCCAGATGCTCAATTGCTGCATAGAGAGGAAGAGAGCAAGGGACGAGGCACGTAAAGCAGGGGAGGGCGGCAAGGAGAGGGAGCGCAAGGTGTCTGGTGGCTGCGAGAACGGCCGTCTGGGCCGTGAGGGCCCAGCCACGTCCGAGTCCACCAGGGAGGTGTCGCCGGGGAAATCGTGGGACTCGTGGAGCGACAGCGAAGACGAGTTCTTCGAGTGCCTGAGCGACCAGGAGGAGATGAAGGAGGCCCCACCAGCAGATGGGGAAAAGGGTGGAGCCAAAGATGTCAGTAGGGCTAAACCGGAGGGCAGGCTCCACCACCATGGTGAGATGACCCTGCTGAACTCCACAGAGCCTCTCTACATCCCTGTCACACAGGTCAGACACACAGCACGCACTCTCACATACACTCCGTCCCCTACCCCTGGTCTAAACTTGGCAGACAGATAAGTCTCTGTTAGGACACACACACACACACACACACACACACTTGTCTTATCCTTGATCCCACTCTTAACATTGACTCATCACAGCTCTTTCAAAGTGCAGCAGAGAAGTAGAGGTTATTTAAGTGGTGGAAAAGAAAGAAATATTTGTTTTCACACTGTTTCGAGAGTCCTTGAATGATAAAAAGAAAAGGCTGTGTAACAGTATGTGCCCTGGTAACAATACTGCACCATGTAGTGCCTTGCTCCTTGTTCAGTGGCGCTGTTGTAACATCGTTTTTTTTAAATCGTTGTCTAAGAGAGTGAAAAGACTTTGTGTCTGCGATGACACGCTTGTGTCAGACTCCTCTTAAGAATATTTTGACAAATTTTAATACCACCAGTATTCTTTTTAGCTTCTGTGGCTGATAACGGCACAGAAGCACAGAACCACCACCCTTCCCCGACGTACACGCATGCACACACTGTCTCTCCCTTCATCAGGCTAATCAGCCACCATGTGTGTCCAGCCTCACCCTCGCACCAACTCGCAGAGGTGCAAGGTTTTAATCCGCCAATACACACACACACATTCATTATTGCAGGTCTACTAATATGTCATGGTAAAACAAAGCCTAGACCTAGAGACATGCCACTAGATACACGGTTCAATTTATTAAAGCAGCGAGGCCATACTTCATAACCCCATCCCCGTCATCATCACGTGTCCACACCTCCGACCAATTCATCATTGCACTCTGTGCTAACAATAAATCACTGCTGCATAATTCCCCTAATTGGCTCGAGGGAGTGTGCCTGGCCATATAACGCCACTCCATAAAACAGTAACCGTTCTGGAAATCAGCCTAACAATGGCGAGTATATGAAAGTGGCGTCGTCTCAAGCACATGCAATTACCCATCCGTCTTAGCAGAGCGTTACTAAGTGACCACCGCCTCCACCCGCTGATTAGGGCTCGGTGACACTAGCTGAATTAGCTGGAAGCTAGCCTGGAGAGATTTGTGGCTCCTCCACCACCTCATCAATTATAGATATGACTCAATGGTAGGGGCTAATGAATGCAAAAAGGCTGACCCTGCTCAATAATTAACAGTAGGAGAGGTGAGAGGAGGAGAGAGGCTGGCAGACCAGGACACTGTATTGCTGTCAACGACTACTACACTATACACACACAGGCACACGCGCACACACACACACACACACACACACACACACACTGTGGGCGTGTCAGTGCATGGAGGTGAGTTAAGACAGCATAACGGACTGGTAGGTGGATGGAAAAAAGAATGAGAGAGAAAGAAAGAGCGAGAGAGAGAGAATGAGGAAAGGAGCTCATAGATGAAGTTTGTGAGTGTGAAAGTAAGAAGCGTCAGCACTTCTGCTGCCGGCCAGACGGCTTCTCCAGGGACTGTGTGTGTGTGTGCGTGTGCGCACGAGCGTTGCGTGGTGTGTGGTTGAGCAGACATACACGAAGCAAAAATGCACATAGGCACATTTACACATACATTCAGAGCCTCTAACTATTTGGTTATATCAGGCAGGGTCGGTTTCCAAACGAGAAAAAAAAAACTTCTAGATTTTTCCTTGCCTCGCTTATATTAAAACAAAACAAAAAACTAAACAAAAACAGCCAGTTTTTCTTCTCTCTGTCACATCAGGCGCACCACTTGTAACACTGTCCGTCATTTTGGCATTCCCTCCATCTCTCTATCCGGTTGTCTGTCCTCTCATTGACACACTGCCTCTGTCTATTTTTTCCCCCCCTCTCTCTTTTCTCTTTGTTGTTTTTTTTTGCAAGCTGTTGTTATATCAAACCGCTGTCTGCTCATCCCTCCACGCCTCTCCCTCCTGTCTGGATCCACGTCAGACCACATGCCTCCGCAGAGAGCGCTTTTGAAATCCTACCCAGTGGCCTTAGTTGCATACTCTCTGTCTCTCTCTGTCTCATCGTCCTCTTCCTTGTGTTCTTCCTCCCGGCGACGCGGGAGTAGAATATGATAGGAGGGGAAGGTTGGTAGCTAGAGACACAGACAGAGACCCCTGCTTGAGATTCATGGCGACGCCACTTCATTTGTAAAGAGGCGGATGGCTTGCTCACAAGTCTCACCTTCCCCAGGTTTAATTAGTCTGCACGGGAAAAAGTGTTGTTTCGCCCACTCACCTCCACCCTATTCATACTCTCCACACTCTCTCAAGAGCTTGTCTAACCGCTTCACAGACTCAGGTGGGGTTTTTTTTTTTTCTTCAAATCTAAATTTCATTAGAACTTGTTCAGAAGGCATGTGTGTTTGTGTTGGTGGTGGTGGTTTGTTTTTGTTTTTTTTACACTACTTTATTAATCCACTGTGGGGCAATTCTTTCTCTGCATTTAACCCATCCTAGCTGTGTAGCTAGGAGCAGTTGGCAGCCACCATGCAGCACCCGGGGACCAACTCCAGTTCGTCTTGCCATGCCTCGGTCAGCGGCACAGACAGGAGTATTAACCCTAACATCCATGTCTTTTTGATGGTGAGGGAAACCGGATCGCCCGGCGAAAACCCACCACAGGGAGAACATGCAAAGTCCACACAGAGGATGACCTGGGATGACCCCCAAGGTTGGACAACCCCGGGGTTCAAACCCAGGGCCTTGTTGCTGTGAGGTGACAGCGCTAACCACTGGATCACCGTGCCGCCCACCACTTTACTTTCTCTCCATTCCTCACACCACCCCCCTCTGTGAAAGCAGCCCTGGGCATCAGCCAAGGCGACATACATTCAAAAGGGCCCGTGTGGCATGCAGATGAATTCAATCCCACACGACCATGCCGTTTGCAATTTATGATCCCGTCCCCAGTCTTCACAGGTACTGACTGGCAGCGTGAAAGCCGGTCCAGGGCTCCATCTCCATGGCAATGTCTGTGCGCCGGCATGCCTTTGGCAACCATAGCTGAGTAAAGCACTTGACACAGGGCTTAAATGGCTGCAGCACAAAAGACCAGAGCAGACATTCAAGTCAGGTTGGAAAATTATGGACGATAGTAGTTGTGCCGCTAATGGCAAAATCATAGCTATTATGAGGTGGAGGCCAGGAGGGAGAGGAAAGCTTCTTTTATTCTTTCTTTCCTGCTTTCTTTCTGTCTTGCATTCTTCTCTATGACTTTGATATCTTTCGTGGCTCTTACATCTACAGCTCTAGTTATATTAAAAGCCCTAGAATGATTTCTTTTTTTACTTTTCGGTTGCACTGTAGATCAGATTTCTGTCTAACTAACCAAAGACCAGTCTGTCGATGTGAGCATTGCAAGGGGCCACATCAGTCTCACTGGGACTAAGCATCTACTCCAGCTTGTGGGCTGTAGAAGAAGCCATCCTGTAACAGGAAGGTTTGGTTGTGCCTCGCCAGCAAGCTAGTGCAGGTTCACAAACAGCTTCGTGCTCTGTCAAAGTGCCTGTGAGCAAAACACTTAAGCCCTTACCTGAGGATTCATTACCAGTCGCTGCGGAACAAGACCAGCATTGTAATGTCAGTGTATTTCTGTATCAGACGAATGCCTGCCTTGACCTATGGTAAACTTTCATAATTTTCAACTTCTATTCCATTAATTTGATGAACCCAAAATTTTACCTGGTCGTAGCAAGCAAGACTGTCATCTCGAGCCTGTTAGAGGTTTTACCAATGGGCTCCACAGGCAGGCATTGATTGGTTTTCCTTAGGGTGCAGCTGGTCCCGTAGCTTCACAATTGCAGTAATGATGTTGTCCTGTCAAACGTTAGCCGGTCCGGTTGTAAATGACTGACAGGGGTCCTTGAGAAGTGGTTTGGGCCTGCTCAGCCAGGATTCCTGTATTCTCCTCACATGTCATCATGACAGTTCTTTGTTTTTTGGGTTATTTTGGACCTTTTTTTTTTGGACCCCCGCCCCCCTTTTCTCCCAATTGTACCTGGTCAATTACCCCACTCTTCCGAGCTGTCCTGGTCGCTGCTCCCACCCCCTCTACTGATCCAGGGAGGGCTGCAGTCTACCGCATGCCTCCTCTGATACATGTGGAGTCACCAGCCACTTCTTTTCACCTGACAGTGAGGAGTTTCTCCGGGGGGACGTAGTGCATGGGGAGATCATGCTATTGCCCCCAGGTCCCCCTCCCCCCTGATCAAGTGCCCCAACCGACCAGAGGAGGCGCTAGTGCAGTGATCAGGACACAAACCCACATCCGGCTTCCCACCAGCAGACACAGCCAATTGTGTCTGTAGGGATGCCTGACCAAGCTGGAGGTAACACGGGGATTTGAACCAGCGATCCCCATGTTGGTAGGCAACGGAATATCCTGCCTCGCCACCTGGACGCCCTATTTCAGAACCTTATTAACTAGACTGTTCATTAAAGTAATGATGCCCTATGGCCTTTGCAAATAATTGCGCTAGCATTAATGCTCATACTTTTATGACAAATAATTGTGTTATTCTCATAATGTTTGTTGTTTTATTTCTGTGCTGTTGATGGGAAAATATGAGGTCATGTCAGTAATACCATAGCTGTCATTTGGTGACACCTATAGTAACAAGTAGACGAGGAAACATGTCAGCTATTAATAATATCATGACTCAGGATGGAACTGCATGCATGAAAAGGCTTGTATTTGCTGCCAAAGTCACAATTTTGATGTTTCCATCAAAATGAACAAAAATAAGCAAACAAAATAAAACAAATATCAAATGATTAGGACATTGGTTTGCCAAAAAGTATGTAACACTAACAATTTTAAAAGATATCTTGATGCTCAGTAATCCAGGTAAGAAAATCAAAGAAGGTTGAATCAGTTCATCTAGATACGTTTATATAAACATTGTATCCAGATGAACTGTTTCAACCTTCTGTGATTTTTAAAAGATTTTTACCACATTCTGTCAAGTCTGAACTTGGGAATGCGAATGATGGCAATTAACTGCGTTTCTCCTCTCTGGACACGTCTCAAGACACAGGAGCTGTCATTTCCCTTCTGAAAAAGATGCAATTACTTTGCCTTCGTGTAAATATTAGTCTCGCTTTTGTTTTGACATTGTATTCAAGCAGCTGATCCTAAAATTGTAATTGTTCCCACCTCTGCATGCCTCTTGCACACATTATTGAAATGTAAATCAAATTAAAGCTACAAATGCCAGTAATTAGGCTACACTTCAGTGCCATACCTACAAACTAACTGGCTTGTCTCGTCTGTGTGTGTGTGTTTGTGTGTGTGTGTCGGCGCGTGCGCACGCATGTTGGATCTTCCAGGAGCCTGCTCCCATGACAGAGGATCTCCTTGAGGAGCAGTCAGAGGTTCTGGCCAAACTGGGTACGTCTGCTGAGGGAGCCCACCTCCGCGCCCGCATGCAGAGCGCCTGTCTGCTCTCAGACATGGAATCCTTTAAGGTGAGACGTCACCGAAATTAAAAATTTGCCTCATGTGAGCAAAAACACAGTTATTTGTCTGTTTCTTTTTTTTGGGGGGGGGGGGAATTTCCCCCTTTTCTGCCCAATTGTACTTGGCCCATTACCCCACTCCTCTGAGCCATCCCGGTCACTGCTCCACCCCCTCTGCCGATGCGGAGAGGGCTGCAGACTACCACATCTCCTCCGATACATGTGGAGTCGCCAGCCGCTTCTCCTCAACCTGACAGAGAAGTTTCGCCAGGGGGGAAGGATCATGCTATTCCCCCCAGTTCCCCCTCCCCCCGAACAGGCGCTCCGACCGACCAGAGGAGGCGCTAGTGCAGCGGCCATGACACACATTCACATCCAGCTTCCCATCTGCAGACACGGCCAATTGTGTCTGTAGGGATGCCCGATCAAGCCGGAGGTAACATGGAAATTTGAACTGACAATCCCCGCCTTGGTAGGCAATGGAATAGAACGCTACGCTGCCTGGATGCCCCTTATTTGCCCTTTTCAACAGACTCACATGGACTTAGGCAGCTGCTCGTACACCTATACTCTGTGGCATGGGCACATATGTGTCATCGCTGTGCAAACACACATGTACACACACACACACATCATTATAGTCAGTGATAGACAGATGCAGACACACACAGCACAAGCATAGACTACCCCGTGACTGGCAGAGGAGCCCATTAGTGTTGTGTTGTGGCTCTCTGTCAATGTGTCACACTGGGCGGCCTTAGATTAGATTCAGTCCGCCCCCTCTCAGAGGGGCACAGGGCACACTCGCTAATTACATTATCAATGAAGCGCCGTCTCGCTGGACTGAAGTATGACGTCCGCACTGGAGTGCAGTCTAGAAAAGGTCGCGGAGAAACACACTTGGAAATGTACAGGCTTTTCGCTCAGTCTTGTCCTTTTTCTTCTTTGCCAACCTGATGGTTTATCCCTGAAATACTTTTAAGTTGTTACGCTTAAAGGGTCACCGACATTTTTTTCTGAAGTTCCTCACCTTACTGAAATTGAGAAAAGCAAACTTGGTGGTCTTGTAGAAATGTATAAAAATCATCAACTGACTATTGCTGCAACATATCAAGAGCTCATATTATCCTAAGATTGTTTTCAACACTATCATCATGGCTTTGTTGGCTCTGGATTCAGGATTCACTGTTTCTAAGTGTATCACTATTGGTATTCATCCATCCATCCATTATCCAAACTGCTTATCCTGCTCTCAGGGTCACAGGGATGCTGGAGCCCATCCCAGCAGTCATTGGGCAGCAGGTGGGGAGACACCCTGGACAGGCCGCCAGGCCATCACAGGGCTGACACTCACACACATTCACACCTAGGGACAATTTAGTACGGCCAGTTCACCTGACCTACATGTCTTTGGACTGTGGGAGGAAACCGGAGCACCCGGAAGAAACCCACGTAGACATGGGGAGAACATTCAAACTCCACACAGAGGATGACCCCTAAGGTTGGACTACCCCAGGGCACGAACCCAGGACCTTCTTGCTGTGAGGCGAACGCGCTAACCACTGCGCCATCATGCCGCACTATTAGTACAGTTAATATATATAAAGACATAAAGTATCCTCGAAAAGAGAACAACACATTTTCCTCATTATCCTGGTTTGGTTGCAAACGCCGATGTATCTTAATCCTAACAAAGTGTTATGCCTGGTTCCTTTTCATACCTTAAATTAAAACAAGGGCTCAGTTTCTTCCCCGTTCTTTGCATCTTTTATTAAAAACATCTCGTTAGAAATATTTTAAGTACTTCAGATAGTTAAAATGTTGCATCAGCTTAAGGAGTTGATTGATCCATACTAAAGGGCCCTTTTCAGCCGCAGTATCTTTTGTATAAACACCCAGTTTCATTGATGTTTTCTAAAGAGCGTTATTGATTACCCTAAGCATCCCGCTACAGACTAAAGCAGTTCAGATGCTGTTGTCCTTTCTGCTGAGTACAACTCTACCTGCTGTGATTTTTAAGTTCAAGGCAAGGCTTCTGCACTGTTTGGAAGGGAATTCAATTCAAACCCCCATCTCCTTGTTTTCCCTAGCCAACGATGACAAATAGCGCTCACCCAAAAAGTGAAGGAGATGCAACTTCTTCTCTTTTTTTTTTTTGCTTTGCAATGCCCTATTTTTTTATTTTTTTTTTAAGTGGCCCACTAAGTGCTCTACTTTTGAGTGTTTTGCTCCAACACATTGTACTTGCACAGCTTAAAGTTCAACACAAACTGAAGTTGAAATGAAGAAGTGTGAATGCTGTGTGCTCAGGTACCGCAGTAAAATGGGCTTCCTAAGCCAGCAGAATGGTCTCTAAATTTAGCAGGGGAACAGTCCTGTAATTGTGCTTAGCCAAGCATAATCTGGCATTTTGGCTTTAATTACCAGCTCCCTCTGGGCACAGCACAGACACAGGATGGCTATGATGAATGGTGTGACTTAGGAATATGACAGTTTTAACATACTGGATGATCCACCAATCCCGTGCCCCCCCCCCCCACCCCACTACCACCACACACACACGCGCACACACACACATGCACAAAGGCAGTGTCTTTTCCTGAAAGGGACATCAGCAGCAGCTCGCTTCCCCCCCTGGGGCTACAGAGAAAACCTCCTGTCTCCACAGTGCTGGGTTAGACCCTGTCATCAATCCCTCCCAGCAGCCAACTGTCTCCCCGCTTCCCCATTCCTCCCATCAGCCTCCTCCTCTCCTCAGCTCCAACCAGCCAACTCATTAATTATCCCATGTGAGTGGTGGAACACCGAAAGTTCCAAGAAAGCACCCACACACACACACACACACACACACACACACACACACACACACACACACACACATGCTGAACATCATGCAGTGTGTAAAGGTCAAACAGTAGTAAAAGTTCCGTCGGACGGATTTGTCAGGTGGGCTCATTTCCAGCGAGGAGGCAGGGAAACCAAGCCCATTTCCCAGTCACACTCTGATTGTGAGCCAGTGGGCCGGGACGGGAGACAATGATGTTTCAGCCACTGACTGACTCGGTTGTCAAAGAGTGGATGGAGTGGTTTTTTGAGCAGTGTTTGCCATTATGTTCACAGCGCTGGGAAACGCTTTGATACACACACCAACAGAAGGGATAGTGGATGTTGATGTGCCGTTTTTTGATGTGTCTGTCAGACTTAAGTAATTTTCTTTATTTTCACCCCCTTCTTTTTAATGAGGCAAGTGGGCAGTCCATTGTATTTCCTATTTTACTGTCAGGAGTATCAAGACAAGAGACAGGAATACGCAAAGTACTGCATAACTAGGATAGCTCATGCATGCAGAAACACATACTGGTCCAAGAAAGAGTGATTAAATGACAAGATGGAACTGAATGCATACCAAACAGTCACCCAGCAGTAGCAGGACTCAAACCTGTCATGTTCAGTTTAGACCAAGTTGGGGTGTAGCCACCTCTCTGTACACTAAACAAGTAGGCCAGATGTTTGAAGGGGTGGGGGTGTACTTTTCTCCATGTACTCTGCAGCTGTCTTCATCAAAATTGTTTTATATCATGTCAGTTTGTGTGAAAGTCTCTATCATTTCCACAGTTCTTCAGTGTAAACCCTTAAAAATGGACATGTAGGGGGCGTCCGGCTGGTGTAGCGGTCTATTCCATTGCCTAGCAACACGGGGATCGCAGTTTGAATCCCTGTGTTACCTCCGGCTTGGTCGGGCGTCCCTACAGACACAATTGGCTGTGTCTGTGGGTGGGAAGCCGGATGTGGGTATGTGTCCTGGTCGCTGCACTAGTGACCCTCTGGTCGGCCGGGGCACCTGTTCAGGGGGGAGGGGCAACTGGGGGGTATAGCGTGATCCTCCCATGCGCTCCGTCCCCCTGGTGAAACTCCTCACTGTCAGGTGAAAAGAAGTGGCTGGTGACTCCACATGTATCGGCGGAGGCATGTGGTAGTCTGCAGCCCTCCCCGGATCAGCAAGCAGGGGTGTAGCAGCGACCAGGACACCTCAGAAGAGTAGGGTAATTGGCCAGATACAATTGGGCAGAAAAAAGGGGGGGGTAAAAAAAAAAACAGAAGATATTCTCCATCAGTCATGTGCATGTCCTGGTACTGGCACACTTACAGGACTGCAGCGGTCGTTTCATGGCAGAACAGAAAATGTTCTACTGGCAAATGCTGTCAGCCATTCATGGCTGCCTATAAATGATCATAACAAGACACTTTAAGAATCTCTTTTTCCTGATTGCAACTTGTAAACCTCTGTGGTTCAATATTTTCCCTCGCGGCTGGTGACTCCACATGTATCGGAGGAGGCATGTGGTAGTCTGCAGCCCTCCCCGGATCGGCAGAAGGGGTGGATCAGTGACCGGGACGGCTCGGAAAATGGGGTAATTGGGCAAGTACAATTGGGGATTAAAAAAAATGGACATGTTGCATGTTTCGTTTAATTGCTAGTTTTTGCTGTAGATTCTGCATTATGACTTGTAGAAGAGCCTGTGGCATCACGGAAAGGAAATTTTGAACATATATGTTGTCCAGAAATCCTGCCGAAGGCCGTTTTGTGAAACTGCAGTGTTTTTAAAACTCAAACAGTTGTCCCAGCTATGATTCTCTATCCAGTTTGATTTTAGCTTACAAATGCTTCTAATCACTTTTGAAATCGATCAGCAAACAGCTTGAGCTCATGGGTCTGTATTAAAGTCAACTGGTTCTCTTCACCTCAGGTTACCAAAGAGACATACTCATAGACTCAGACCGGTGTCAATGGCTCTTCATTGCTGTAAGCTCAGGTTGAAATGACTGAAAAGTTTCTCCTCCCAATTTCCCCTCTGGGATGAATAAAGTATTCTGATTCTGATTGATTCTCTCCATAGGCAGCCAACCCCGGCTGTCTTCTAGAGGACTTTGTGCGCTGGTACTCGCCCAGGGACTACGTAGAGGAGGAGGCGGTGGATGAGAAGGGCAACACGGTGCTGAGGGGTGAGCTCAGTGCAAGGATGAAGATCCCAGGAAACATGTGGGTGGAGGCCTGGGAGACAGCCAGGTCCACGCCTGCCCGTCGCCAGAGGAGGCTGTTTGACGACACCAAGGAGGCTGAGAAGGTAAACTTGCAGTGGCGATGGTCGTGGGTTTGAAAATTTGCAATCACCCCAACAATAAATCTTAAAAGAAAGACTAATTAAAATCAGACCCCAAAGGTCACTGAGCCAAGAACTGATATGAATTTGTCAGCTCCTAATAACAGTATTTTCTGATAATATTTTTGAATGCAACTCTGCCCCGTATTGTCTGAATATTATTGGGGTTTCTTGTTTTGTTCTAATTTGTCCGATAATTATCCTTTTTGTGCTGTCTTATTATGACTTTGCAACTGCTGATAACTTTACTCTTTCGTCTTTCTCTGCGCTTACATTTTTTTTTAGTGTAACACGTTGGTGTGAAATGCATTAATTTGGTTTGACATGAACTGAGAGTGAGCCACCCTAAGCCCGTCAGGTCTAGAACGATCTGGCAGGTTTATGTATAGATACCATACTATATTTGTGGAGTGACTTATCTTGACACCACATAGTACATTCAGGTGATTTTTTTCCCCCAACATTGAGGTGATTGGGAGATGTGTCATACCCAGACACTACCAGAAAAAAACAAACTGTTGAATGACACTTGGTAGGATGAGAAGCCAGGCCGGTCTCTGGAGTTATTTGTGGGTTTTAGGAACATTCATGAAGCTCTCAAACAAACTTCGGTGGGCTGGTAGACAGCCAGGGCCATGCTGACATGCGTTTAGGGAGGCAAAATATACCAGACCTTGACAGCAAGGTTTGTTGCGATGGAAAAAAAAAAAAAAAGAATCTTGATTCGGAAAGGCTTGTTTAGATTTTTATTTTATTTTTTTTGAAAATCTTTTGAATTCTGTCAAACTCTTCGAGGTGTTTGAGAAAGCCAGCTGGCCTGGAGCGAACGGCAGGGTGTCAGTAAGCACTTCACTGGTGAGAAACTGGAAAAAGAGCTGTTTTGAACAGAGAAGCCACATCTGGGGGGGGGGGGGGGGGGGGGGCTTTCAGGTTATGAAAGCACAGGTTCAAGCCTTCAATGCCAAACTTTCAAAGTGGCGTCAAGAGTGCCCCCCCGAAAGTTTCTCAATACTTTCTTTTCCTTTGTCCTACATTGATATATTGGAGGTGGGGGTGGGGGTAAAAACAGACACGCGGCCAGCATTCTTTACGAGCGGTTGAGAAGATTTCCACTTGGACTGCAAAGCTGCATTTTTAAAAGTTACACTATCAACCTGCAAGTTCCCTATGCTGGCAGGGAGCTGCTGATACTGCCCTGCAGCCAGGTGCCACTGCAATCTGCCCGCTCGGCCCCGTTTCAGCCTATGCTGCACAGGGAGCCGCTTTAAGTGGGTCAGAAAACAAGGTGTCCCTGACAAGGTCTCTGTAACCCCCTCCCCCCAACCCCAACCAAAGTCCCCCCCCGCCTCTCTCTCTTGGAGAGTTTAAATAGAGTTCAGGGGAACCTTGGCCAACCTTGAAAGTCACCATCGCCTCAACTCCACTTGTCCTTCAGCCGTCTGCCAGCCATGCCACAGCCCCTCTTTGGGGGAAACTCCAGGTGCAGGATTTAGTTTAGAATTAATTTGCCGGTTTAATTTTTCTCTCCCCCCTAGCCCACTCTATATCCCCCCTCCTTGCTCCAGTAAATTGTCCCCAGAGATTACAGAACTGCTTATATATTCACGGTGCTCTGATAGCAGTCAAGATCATCATCATAGCAAAGAGGTCACCTGGCAACAAGAGGACTTTTGTCTCCCAATCGTACAGCGAGAATGATTTTTTTTCTCTTTTTCTTTCTCTCGCTCTCTCTCACTTGTGTTTTTTTGGGGTTTTTTTATTTCCTTTGCTCCCTATGAACAGAAGTACCCAAAGGCTTTGGCTTCTACTAAGGGGCAATGGAATCAGATCAGGCACTCCTCCAAAATCCTATCACCCACCTCGAAGCCCACCCCCTTCAAACAGTAACAAATGACCCTCCAGTCTTCTCCTTTTATATAAAGAGTCACATTAAAATGCAGCACAGTCTCTGCTTGGCTACAATTGCATTTATATGGCAGCACCCCCATAACTCATGAAAAAAAAAAGAGAGAGGGAGAATGAGCCACTTACTCAAAAGAACAATACCTTTTGAAATGTCAAGTACCTTGCTGGGGTTCATGACAGCCCCTGTAATCATAATAGGTGTAAGAGAGAGCAAAAAAAAAAAAAGCCAAGAGGAAAGGGAACAGCAAAGTTTGATTTTGACGTTGCTTCTTTCAGGTTCTGCACTACCTGGTGGTTCAGAAGCCAGCAGACCTGACCCGCCATCTCCTGGCCTGCATACTCCATGCTGCTATTCTGAAGCTGAAGGAGGAGGGTGAGTGTCAGCCTCGGTGACACGCATTGAGCCGTGCGAAATCTCAGCAGGGCATTACTTGCCTCTCTCCAAGACATAAAAACTGATTAGTTGTATTGTTTTCTCCAACTACTCATTGTGCGAGTGTAGCAGGAGACCCAAGTCCCAGAATTTCTAAAGCATTTTTGAACGTGGTCGCGTGACCTGATCAGAGATTCTAGAGCGGTATTCCTGTTGAGAGGCTTTCTGCCTACAAGTCCAGGACACTGTGTCCTCTCTCAAGCAGAGAGAAAAATCAGTGTTTGGACAGCTATCATTTGGAAGAAAGTGTTAGCTTGAGCTGCTGTGAATAATGTGGACGGTGGACTAAAACCTGTGTTTGTGACACGTCAGTCAAACGGGATTACCATTCTTTTCTGTTATGTTTTTTCATTTGAAGTCCACCTCATTCTTTATCCTCTCTCCACACTCTCTCCCTCTTTCTCTCCTCTCTTCATCACTCTTTGCCCAACCCTTTCATCGCTGTCATTGCTCTCACCTGTTTTTCCCTCTCTCTCTTCTTCATCTCCTCCCTTTCATCTCCTCCCCTGTACTCTGTCCTGTTGTCCTGTCACAGAGTCAGTGGAAGACATTCCGTCGGTGAAGAAGGCCATCCAGCAGGCTACGTCTCATGCCAGCAAGCTGCTGCGCCACCCAAGCCCAGACTACAAGAAGCTGGAGGTCAGTGACAAGTAGGATTTAAGAATAAGCTGTACCAGCAGCAGGTAGGTTATCTCGGGAACAGGGAAGTCTGTTCATTCTTTCGGCCTCTTTGGCGGCTGGCTGACCTGTTAAAACATCCCATTCTGCTCTTTAAAAAAAAACAAACACCACTGTTCTGCTAAACTAGTTGCTGGTGAAATTCTGAATCTGCTGTGTTTGTTTAAGACAAATGTAAGAAAACTTTCTTGCAGGTGAAAGGGAACAAACCTCCTGACATCCAGTGCCTTGGTTTTGGCTGAGATGCATTGTGCTCGGTGTCTGTGTGACATTGGAATATGAACAGTCTCACCTCGTAGCACAGGCTCCTCCTCACAGTTTTCTAGCACGTTCTCTGTACACTGTGCCCTCATTTTCGATTTGTAGTTAATTTATCAACGCATTTATTTGTTCCTTTGTTCCTTCCTACCTTCCTTCCCCCCCTTTCCTTCCTGAGAATGTTGTGCTATTTTGGTCATTTATTCCATCATACTTTTGATACCTTGACATGTTGGACTCGAGGCAGATATCACATGCTGTCATCAGCCCCTTTCCTGACAGTGTCTGTGTACCCTTCCTCCATTGACAGGATATCATTAACCAGCTGATGGCTGTGGAGACGATCATCGCCCGCGCCCGCTCACTTAAAGCTAAATTTGGTATTGGCAAGGGCGAGAGGGCAGAGGATACAGAAGACCTTGAGAAGTAAGTTACATTCCCACGAACTTGCTCCTCCCCTTCAAATAAGGATTTTTTTTCCATACCTTTAGAGTTTAGATAATACATGAGTAGACCCCATAGGGTTGGATTTGTGTAAAAGAAGTGCAGTGTTTGACACTGACTCTGTCATACCGAGCAAATCCTTATTCCTCTGTCACTGGAACCTGATCCAATCTCAATATGAACCATACGGATGGATGGACTTTCAACTCTGTCATCTATTTCAGATTTGCAAATACCATCGATTTTAGCCAATATTTACTACCACTATGAATATAAGCTAAACTTTTCATGATCACCTCTCTCTCCTTCTCTCCCTCAGTCATAACACATCTGCTGTCTCCTGCAGTGAATTATGGTCATTGACCGTTATGTGATACTGAACTGTGTTGAATATCTTGCTTCTTTTTTTTTTAAATACATTTATTTCTAGTTTTTCCCCTTATCCCAGCCGATTAACCCAATGGCATATGGCCGGAACTCTTGTCGAATAACTCCCCTGGCTCACGTTTCCATAGGAAGGAGATAATCGTAACACCAGCTTCCTTCAAACTCGTGTCGGCTGCTCTCGCTATTTTACACGCTGAAGCCTCGCATGGATTGCATCACCTTCAGGTCGCGGAGGAGGCGTAGGGAGAATGCTTTAGGTTGCTTAGCTGCAGGCGCCCGGATGGGCCAGAGGGGTCGCTGGAGAACAACGAGTCCCCAAACACTACACCGATCTACAGCCACTATCCCTCGGGTAAGGGTGGCCTAATGAATGCCTTACCCCGTGGACACTCTGGCTGTGACCGGTTATGGCGAGTCTGGGATGCGAACCTCCCAGCCACATGACGAGCGGACTGCAAGAACGGCGGTTTATTCCGCTCGGCCGTCAGAGCAGCGGGGGGGGGATGATATCTCGCTTTTACTACGAAAATGTCCAGCAAGCTAGACGCTACAAGTCGTATTGCTGCGCTCCACAGACAATAGCATGCACTGCGTGTCATTTTCCTTCTGATCAGAAGAAATCAAACGCTAACTGAGTTTCAGTGTTTCTAATAGTTGAACCGCTCTCGATCAATTTGGGGTTTTTTTTTAAAAACATCGAAACTATTTGTTGAAATGTCAAACATTTGACTGATATTTCGGTTATTCACTCAGCAGTAGCAGCAGGGAAACTTTGGGCCAACATGCTGTATCCATCTCTCCCAGCCTCGCCTCCACCCTGCTCCTCCCCTCCCTCTGATCCTCGTCTGCCTCCTCTCATGTTTACCTTCCCCAACATCTTGCTCTCTCTTTATTAATATCACCAGGCTGCCTTCGTTTCATCAGCGGTGCTCCTCCAGGGCAACGGCGAGGAGGCGCTAATAAATGTTGGGCAAACAGCCACAGTGTGAGAAGTCGTTTGAATAGACCGAGGTGGGGTGGATGGGGGGGGGGCAGTTATAGTGCCCTTTCTGCCACCTACGTCCTCTGGATGTAGCCAGCACACTTTTTATTAAAGTTCCACGCAGCGCAATGCTTTCTCCCACAGCCACACAGCTTGTGTCAGCCCTTTAATAACAGAGAGCTGTCGGGCAATATACGCATGCATCCGTATGTCTTCCTGTGAGCCCAAACAGTACCAGTGTTAGTCTGATGGCTGTTGGCGTCTTTTTTTGCTTTTTTTTTTGAAAAAATTTTTGAAGAAAAAACGGGGGAAAAAATCCCAAGTTTTCTAAAATTTGAAGTGTTTCCCAGGAAATATACCTCAAGGGGATCTAGAAGATTCTGTAACAATGTTCACTGAAACCTGCCTCTGAAACCAGTTAAGGTAAAATTCTTGGGGGCGTCCAGGTAGCGTAGCGGTCTATTCCGTTGCCTACCAACACGGGGATCGCCGGTTCGAATCCCCGTGTTACCTCCGGCTTGGTTGGACATCCCTACCGACACAGTTGGCCGTGTCTGGGGGTGGGAAGCCGAGTGTGGGTACGTGTCCTGGTCGCCGCACTAGCGCCTCCTCTGGTCGGTCGGGGCACCTGTTCAGGTGGGAGGGGGAACTGGGAGGAAAAGCGTGATCCTCCCATGTGCTGGTGACTCTACGTGTATTGGAGGAGGCATGTGGTAGTCTGCAGCCCTCCCCGGATTGGCAGAGGGGGTGGAGCAGCGACCGGGACGGCTCGGAAAATGGGGTAATTGGCAAAGTACAATCAAGGAGAAAAAGGGGGGGGGTCCAAAAAAAAAGAAGATAAAATTCTTTGCAGCAACGTAGCCTGCTCTTTTTTAATGTTAACAAGAGTTACGGCTGTTGCTGTGCACCTGTTCAGATGAACATGAAGTAACTGAATAGTTCGATGCATATGTAGGAAGAACGGCACAGCTGTGCAGTTGCAGGACAGAAGGTTCTGGTGCTCTACTGCACTGTCATGGAGACGGGAAGGTTTTATCAGGGGAGACCCATATTGTTGATAAGGCTCAGGACACACACACACACACACACACACACACACACACAGGGTTGGCCTCATTAAGAGGACACCCAGGGCTGGCCCTGGAGCAGCAGCTTCCTCTTTCCCCTCTAGACAACACCTGCCCCAGCTAAGGTGCACTGTCAGAGAGGGAGAGGCACTATTTCCCAATCAAATTCCCTGTGATTTAACAAACTTAAAACAACTTCAAAACTTTTATGAGCCAAATTGGTCAAAAATGGTAAATACTTTATGAAATCATTAAAATCTGTTTTCTGTGTATTTTAAGAGTTAAATAAAAAGAAACACCATGAGTGTCTGGGTAGCATGGCGGTCTATTCCGTTGCCTACCAACACGGGGAATTGCTGGATCGAATCCCCGCGTTACCTCTGGCTTGGTCGGGTGTCCCTACAGACAGATTTGGCCCTGTCTGCGGGTGGGAAGCTCAATGTGGGTATGTGTCCTGGTCGCTGCACTAAAGCCTCCTCTAGTCAGTTGGGATGCCTGCTCAGGGGGCAGGGGGAATGGGGGGAATAGCATGATCCTCCCAAGCGCTACGTCCCCCTGGCGAAACTCCTCACTGTCAGGTGAAAAGAAGTGGCTGGCGACTCCACATGTATCGGTGGAGGCATGTGGTAGTCTGCAGCGCTCCCCGGCTCGGCAGAGGGGGTGGCTCGGAAGAGTGGGATAATTGGCCGGATACAATAGGGGAGAAAGGGGGGGGGGATCCAAAAAAGAAAAACACCAAATGAAAACAGCAGTGAATAAGGATAAAATAATTTAACATGCTGAATTTCCTGTTTAAACTCCAAGGACTGGTCTGCAAACCATTCATTTATGATCCACATTGAATATTGTAATGCGCAGTCAACCTCACACCTTAAAAACCCCGCTAAGAAATGGTTCTCAGATTATATTGTTCAAACCGATACACTGGAGTAAAGAGACCGAATCAGAGCAAATTTAAATGGATGAGGCCCTTAAACTGCCGACGGCTTCTCTGTTTGAGAGTTTTGAGTAGGTCCTTCAAAAATGCTCAGCAATTTCTTTACCTGAAGCAGCTCGAATTTCCCTTTTCACCTTGATTGATGCGAATAATTTCATCTTGATTTCAACTGCCCGAAAAACAGATTCCCATAACATGCATAATTGCATAATTAGGATGAATGTCTATATATTTAAGTATGTACATAAACATCAGAATAGGGTACAAAGGTTTATTGCATTTGGAAGGAGCAGGCAGAGCAGGAAGATGTTTGCCGAATCCAAAAATTCATTTTCTGTATAATCACGTTCTTGGCCCTGTACCGCATAGAAAAAGGCGAAGTTACAAAAGTAAAATTTACTTGAATGTTATCTCATCGTACTGGAGTCCTGTTTGCTCAGCTTCCTCATCCCCTCCCAAGGAATATACGATGCTATCGAGTGATGGCTGCTATTTGATTTGTGGGTTAAGGCCATGCAACTGCGTGCTTAAATCATGAAAGGGCAATATGTTGTTGCATTACGAGCGTAAAGATTTATCTGCAGATATTGCGGTAAATCCCAAGTTGTGCATTTGGTGTAAAAATTTGCGGCGAGGGTGCAAAGATTTATAGCTAGTTAAAATTTCACAACCATACAGTTTTTACCGAGCCATAAAGGGCAGACGTGATTTGTGGAAATGCTTCTCCTCAAGTGTTGGGTAGTTTGATAGTGTACAGGTAAAAAAAAGTGTCTCACCTGACTGACTGAGGTTACCATGACTATGTTACTGTTGCCCCTTTGCCTTGAAAAAAAATATTAGAAGTGGAGTAAGGTGGGCAGGAAAGCGTATATAACAGAAAACAAGCGCGGGCTATGCCGGTGTAATTGATCCAATTCGTGGCCCCCTTTGGCCTCGTTGAAATTAGTCACTTGAAGGGAAATTGGGAAAGAGGATCCTTTTAAAGATTTAAAGAAATCTGTGTGGTTGGAGTTGCCCACAGTGCACTAATGGGTTTTTATTTTTCTCCGAAGCAAAATCATTTGCCCCCAGACACCCCCACAGATCTCATGTTCACTCTCGTAGCTCCGCCGCCTGTGTGTTTTAGACTGGCATTTACTCTGAATGATGATGCCTGTTCGGAAGATAAATGAAAACGCATATACTCTAGTGGAAACAAGCATGATGCTCAACAGCTTCACTGTATGAAAGCTTAACTGTTTCAGGCCTGTATGTTTTTCAGCGCTTTCTCGCAGTTTATGCAATGAAAGGAGTGCACTTGTTTGTAGAATGGTTGGAAATGCCATTTACCCCATATGTTGAATGGGGCAGATGAATAAAATATTGAACCACAGAGGTTTACGAGTTGCAATCAGGAAAAAGAGATTCTTAAAGTGTCTTGTTATGATCATTTATAGGCAGCCATGAATGGCTGACAGCATTTGCCAGTAGAACATTTTCTGTTCTGCTATGAAATGACCGCTGCAGTCCTGTTAAGTGTGCCAGTACCAGGACATGCACATGACTGATGGAGAATATCTTCTGTTATTTCCCCCCTCCCCCCCCTTTCTGCCCAATTGTATCCGGCCAATTACCCTACTCTTCTGAGCTGTCCCTGGTCGCTGCTACACCCCCGCTTCCGATCCGGGGAGGTCTGCAGACTACCACATGCCTCCCAAGATACATGTGGAGTCGCCAGCCACTTCTTTTCACCTGACAGTGAGGAGTTTTGCCAGGGGGACATAGTGCATGGGAGGATCACGCTATTCTATTCCCCCCAGTCCCCCCCCCCGAACAGGCACCCCGACTGACCAGAGGGGCACTAGTGCAGCGACCAGGACACATACCCACATCCAACTTCCCACCCACAGACATGGCTAACTGTGTCTGTAAGGACGCCCGACCAAGCCGGAGGTAACACGGGGATTCGATCCGGCGATCCCCGTGTTGGTAGGCAATGGAATAGACTACTATGCCAGCCGGACGCCCCTTTTCTGTTACTTCTTAATAGACCATTATAAATAAAGACTAAAGCAAGGGGAAGAAAAGTCACAAGACACTAATGCAAAGGATTGCTACACTCTCAAAACAAGAGATTTGCTGCTGTTCTTCTAGCTGCAGCCAGTTAAAAATCCCAAAACCAAGACACGGACACGTTTTACTTTGAACAAACTTGTTTTTTTCTTTAATCAACTCATTATTTTGACAGACGAAAAGTGTCGGCGTACACCTTTCCCCAGTGTTACGCACCAGCAAGCATTTGTTAGGCCGTGAACGCCATCACAGACTGATGCACGGTGGATTGGATAGAGAGTCTGGAACGCCACTATGATTGCAACGCTAGCTTGTCACTTGTTACCATACCATGACAACTCCAGCAAAACCATCACCCCAGCGTGAAAGGTGGATGTGATCGAGATTTTTCATTTATTTTAAATGAAGTTTGTCAGAAGGGTCATTTACCAAAAATAAATTACCATACAGGGTTTCTCGCTAAAGGAATTAAAAAAAAAAGTTCTTTGAAGAGCCACAAAAAAGAGAGCTTTTCAAAGAGGAACGGTCATATTTATTAAGAGGCTCTTCAGGGAACCTTCTGGGGTTTCTCTGTGTTCACAATTCAAAGAACCTGAAATGGTACCTAAAAGTTCATTGACTTTAGAGTGTAGCATTCAAATTAGATACCCTCCTGACAGCAGTCACAAGAGAAACTACAAAAATACATCAACAGTGTCTAGCTTATAAGATTTTAAGTTGTGAAATCTTGTCAGGAGAAACAATTCTCTCATATAAGTGAAATATAAGATGTGCCTGTGAAGTCGGTGTGAAAACACAGAACATGATCTGGCATAAAGATGCCGTATTGCCTAACGGCTCCATGAGTGTTGCTTCATGTGTGCTAATAGATTTACATGGAATTATTTTAGAACCAAGGAAAAGTTTGATTTTTTTTTTTTTTTTTGGCGGAGAAGACCTCGTGAATACTACTGTTGGGTTGCAGAGTGAAAAATGCACGTTTTGTCAGTTCTGTTGCCTTTTTACCCTGTAATTTCCTCAACTGCTGCATCAGGTAGTTTACTTTCATAGCTGCATGGCTGCAGGAATTAACAGGCATTGCTGAACAATAGAGTCCATATATAGTATTCCTACATTTGCCGGCCTGTATGTAGAGCCGAACAGGAGCGAGCAACATTCATAAAAAAAAAAAGACCAAAAAAAAGCTAGTGTTCTAAAGAATGAAAATAACTTTTTAATTGTGTGAGTGCAGTTTTTGGCACCCAAAAAAGTCAAGTATTGGCAGCCTCTGAAAATGGTTCTCAGGTCTGGTACCCTGAAATGGGCTAACCGTATAGAAAAAAAGGGATGGAGTTGATGGGTTTTTTTTTTCCCTTATATGGCATGTTTTGTTTTTCTTAACGCGGTGCTCATTGAATTTTAATGGAGATTCCTGTTTTACTACTTCCCCTCCGTTATTTGCCGATGTTATGTGTGTGTGTGTTTTCCTGGTAGAACTGATTTAGATGATGCTATGTTTGTCTGACCTATTCCACCTTTCATCCCCCATTTCCTCTCGCCCCTCCAATTGCCTCCACTCGTCTTTTCCATTGTGTCGTTGACTCTTCCTTTCCTGATTTCACCCATCTATCTCCTTTTGTTTTCAAACCTTACTCGTTCTCCCTCCACTCCTCCTGTCTTCTGCCTCTTCTCTTTACACATCACTTATGTCCATTTCAACCTCCTTTCTCCTTTTGTCTCTTCATTTTCTCTTCTGTCTTTTTCTTCTCTCTCTCTCGCTCGCTCTCTGTCTCTCTCTCTCTCGCTCTCTCACCCTCTCTGTCCCAGGTTCGTCAGCTCCTTGCTGGAGGAACCGGAGGTAGCAGTGATAGGGGCTGGCCGCGGGCCGGCTGGCACCATCATCCACAAGCTGTTTGTCAGCGCTCAGAGGGTAAGGCGACCTCTCCATCACCCACACCCTCCCCCCCGCTAGTGTTACCACCCTGAGCACGTATGTACCAGCGCCTCCACTGTCTCTTTGCCGCCTCGCCACCCTCGCCTCGCCACAGGGGAGTACACTTAAACGCTGCATCGCGGGATGTCGCGTCAGGCATGGGCTCACCTGCTGTCCGCCAAACAGCCGAGGCAGAACGCTCACTGTTCCCGCTGACTGATCACCCAGCCCTGAAGGGTTCTTGCATGCCTACACACACACACACACACACACACACACACACACACACACACCAGTGGGTAAACCTGCATACATGCAGACATGGCAGGTGTAACAACAGTGCTGGATTGTCAGCCACAGGGGAGCAGCCATATTTGCCCTGCACAACAAGCTGCACCAAAAAAAAAAAAAAATACCCCCATCATGAAGTTTGTCAGTCATCCAACATAATGAGCCCTTATGAACTCTAAACAGCGGTAAAATGCGAGCTTTATTTCACCATGGCAGTTTCGGTGCCGTGTCACCAGCAGCCGCGCCGCCATTTCGTAGGGGTCTCTTTCTTAGAACATCAAGGTGTGAAAACCTCGCTGAGTCTACCTTGAAACTTTTCCACCGAGCGTGACTTCAGTATGGAGGCTGCGTTCACAAAACACCAGCGAAGCTGTTTTCTGCCGTTTTCTGTTGTGATCAGCAGAAGTGGGGCAAAGCCAGGGGTGGGCGTGTTTCATTTTGCACGGGCCGAGATGACAGAAGGGAAAACATGCACACACATACTCGCGCACGCACCTGGCACTAGTGGACAATCTTGCCCGCATGTCTTATTGGTTATGCAAATCAGCCTGCCTTGCACCGTTTACCCTCTGTATCGCGCTAAAAGCGTTTTGCCCCCATCCGATTTGGTTACACATGCGTGTGCTTCGCTAGAGTGGAACGCGGGCTGGTCCTCGCTGCGTTTGAAGTGTACTGGAGTGTCTCGTTTAATTGGAGTTAAACTTGGGAGTTAAACACGATAAAACACTTGGCCCAGAGACAAAACTTTATCAACTGGTTAATTTCCTTGCTTCAGATTCTGCTGATGATAACGGCTTGTGAAAACACGAAAGTGGAATGAATGCTTGGCTCGACACCCTCGGCGCCCCCTAAGTGTGTGTGTGTGTGTGTGTGTGTGTGTTAAGAACGATGGTAGGAGGGGCGTCCGGGTAGCGTGGCAGTCTATTCCGTTGTCTACCAACACGGGGCTCGCCGGTTCGAATCCCTGTATTGTCTCCGGCTTGATCGGGCGTCCCTACAGACACAATTGGCCGTGTCTGTGGGTGAGGAGCCGGATGTGGGTATGTGTCCTGGTCGCTGCACTAGCGCCTCCTCTGGTCGGTCGGGTTGCCTGTTCAGGGGGGGGGGGGCCACTGGGCACTGGAGGGAATAGCGTGATCCTCCCGTGCACTACCTCCCCCCGGTGAAACCCCTCACCGTCAGGTGAAAAGAAGTGGCTGGCAACTCCACATGTATCGGAGGAGGCATGTGGTAGTCCGCAGCCCTCCCCGGATCAGCAGAGGGGGTGGAGCAGCGACCGGGACTGCTCGGAAGAGAGGGGTAATTGGACGGATACAATTGGGGAGACAAAGGGGGACAAATCCAAAAGAAAAAAAGAACAATGGCATGAGAGAAGTTGGAACTGCACATTTGCACATCTTCCTTCCTCCTGCTCCTCCTCCTCCTTTCTCCTTTTTTTTTCCAAGACCTCTGAGTGTTAAATTATAGGCTGTGCTCTGCCGAGCTCTAAATAGAAAGCTAGCAATTATCTCCAGCATATGGAAATCAGGTGAAATCAGCACATTGAATGGGGTGGGTTTCTCAGGAAAGACAGATGGACAGAAAAAAAGAGACATGTGTCCTTTGACCGGAGCTGTGAAGCCGACTAAGAGGGCGGACTTGCAATTTTTAACCCTGCTTGATTTTTCATCCTGAAACCGGCTGTCGCTCTTTGCTCTCTGGCATGGGTTCCTTGTGTGCACATGCATGGACTGCGTTAAGGAAATGGCACCGTGCGTGAAGTGGAACAGGTCTTTGTGCGTGCTTCCTAATTGCCAACTTGTGTGGGGGGTTCTTTTTGTTTGTTTGTTTGTTTGTTTGTTTGTTTTTTTGCATTGTCTCCATCCTGTTGTGTTTTGTTGTTTTTTGTGTTTCTCTCCTAACGCTGCTTGCCTATCACCCATGTCAAGCTGGCTGACTTCACCAGTGACGAGGTAACCAGTAGTTGACTAGCCCCCCCTCCCCCCCCCCCACACACACACACACACCCCCGCCAGTAACCACGCCACATTTACCCCCTGTACTCCAGTCTGTCGGTACAACCTCCATACTATACAGTCAGTCACACTCCCCCAATGATATACAAACGTGTGTTATAGATGTCGAGATGCCTGCATGCAGAACTATATCAACATTATAACCTCCTTCCTCACCCCCCTCACAACTCCCAGCATCCTTCTTGTCACTCCCATGACCTAGATACAAACATTCCCAAGCAAACACACTCAAAAGCTGTGAGTGCAGACAGTTTGAACACACCTGCATCGTCATTTCTATTCTGGTGAAGCCTGGAAGACATACCCCCCCCCCACCACCACCACCACCACCAAGAGAATACAAGAACACATTCCTAAAGCGACACCACTTTGGGCAGCCTTATTCTGCCATTGACCTTTATTTTGTAACCTTAACCTCACGACCCACACAAACGCACCTTGTCTCAACCACAGAACCTCCCCAAGCTAATGCTCTTGCTTCCTTTTTTTGTGCGGCCGCTTTCTCCGGCGTCTCCCCTCTCCTCTCTGGTTCGAGCGCAGGGCTTTCTGGTTGACGTGGAGGTTTGTACAGCGGAGTGTTAACATGGCGTAGTTTTAGTGCACTGCTTTCAGTACTGGATTTAGAGATAGCCGCTGGGCTGCGTACTCCTCTGGTTCTTGGCACTAGACGGGGATTGTTCTGCTTTACGGGTTAATGGGCCCCTTTCCAAGCCAAATGCCCCCATTGATTCACAAACACAGAATTACATTCAATGGAACTCCCCAAATCTATTAAAGGCTGTTTCCCCTCATCTTACGATGACATTTAAAGGAAAACGCGAGGAGTCGTTTGTTAATTTGCAATCAGTCCACCTAATTCCTGTAATTCGTTCCTCCTCAGTAAAAATAGATGGAGCCATTTGCTTTCCTACCCCTCTGTCGAAGTCCAGCCAGGCAGCTCTTACTAGTGCCAGCTCTCATCTGTGTCAAACAAGTACTTCACACACCCCAGAATCTGCAGAGAGTGAGATGTATATTGATAGTACACTACGTCTTGGTTGTCACCCTGTCTTTTTCAGTTACACTCATAGTGACGTACAGCAAACTCAGGGCATATATATACACCCAGTGTACAAACACAAACATCTTCCTTGTCTTGAGTTGCACCTATTTTTTTTAACAGTCAGTGTCGGAGTTGTCTGAAAACGTCCTCTTTAACTCATCTCCTACCATCCATCTATGTGTCCCACCCCCCCAATATAGCTGAAGTAGTAATAAAAAGCGAAGCGGCTACAGCGTTGTAGCTTGCCTGGATTTACCCAAGTCTCATTTCATTGAAAATGTAGGCGGTCTCAATAATTTTGCCCACTCATTTGTGCAAAGCCCCAGTGTAACCCAAAATCCCCTCCACCCCGCAGGCCGCCCTGCTGGCACCGCTGGATGAAGATTTGGGACGTGTGGGCGGAGCCGAGGACAGAAAACCGATGGGAGGAGGCATCAACCTGCCGGATTTCCCCCCTCCAGCGGGGCGGGAGATCCTGCTGCGCACTTGCGTCCCGCGGCCCGCGCCGTACTCCAAGGCCTTGCCCCAACGACTCTTCTGTGTGCTGATGAGGGAGGAGTTCCGCCTGGCCGGGGCATTTTCCTCAGACACCTCCTTTTTCTGAGACCCTCGATCCACACACACACACACACACACTCACACACACGCACACATCCCCTCCTCCCTCCTCCTCTGAGCTTGAAGGTGGGAATGGCTGAATGTGGGTATGGGTGGTTAGGTGGCCGCCAGCCACGTGAGCAGCAGCAGTGGAGTTTATCCGTTGTAGGTGGAGCCATGGCTCTTCCACAGTCGGAAGCTGTGAACGACTCGGTTGTTGTTATGTCGTTTTGACTGAGAAATCTCCACCACGCAACAGCCTCGACCCACCTCAAGGTTGGCACTTGCCGGAAAGAGAAAAAAGACCAGAGACTATATGATAAATTGTGTTTTGTTTTGTTTTTTAATCTCGTTTCTGAGGATGAGAAAAAGATTTAGTGGGTGTCATCATCCATCTGCAGCAGCGTTGTCAGGACCCGAGCGTTTGACATTTACTTGCATCTAAACTTTTCACACATCTCACAGAAAATGTCTTTCCTTTTCTAGTTTACCTGTGTATATTTCCTATGTCAAAACGACTTGTCTTGTAACTTAATTTCGGCCCTTTCGTTGATCTCTTTGTATTCGCAGGGTAGACAGCGATCATTTCAGTACTGGCCAACACTTCATATACCCGATGAAATTGTACCCTTTTTCTGTTGTTCTGCTTTAAAATTCCTGCACTTTAAAACCCGGGAAATATGAAACCGTGAGAAATAACCATGGCTTAATGAAGAACATACAACTGGAGTCCATCACCAGAGTGATATTAACATGTCATAATGCCATTTAGCGAATTCCCGTGCCAACCCATTATGTCGTAAGTGGGCTTTGCGGATGCCCTGTTGTCGCTTGAGTGATGGCATTTGTTCGCTTGTTTCTTCCGGTGTTTGATCGGCTCACGTACTCATGCTCACCACACTTATGCAGTCTTAAGTAACCAAAACTAGCAAGCATTTTGCACAGGGGTGCTTGTTGATGAATAAATACAATCACCAAATCTGTCCCGGTCCACAGAAATGTTTAGATTCCTAGTCAAAAGTGCAATTACATACTCAGTATTGTAAAAATGTAGCCTTACTATAGCAGCAGTAAACCAGTGTCACTGAAATTGTGCTTTCTATGAGATGTAATTTTTTTCAAGTGCTATTAATTGCTAATTGAGTCAGTCATTGCAGGCATTTTTGTCTTTGTTTGACTAAGGGATGGGTGTGATCTATGGAATTGGCTTCAGTCTGTATATGTTAAATGTCGGTCCTAAATGTCTTTGTTTAGTATGGTTACATGGGTAATAATAAACATTTGAATTCAACTTCTGTCTTTAGTCATTCACAATGAAAATATAGTCCACCTGTGTGCAGCTTACTCCACTCTTATACATCACCTTGTGTTCCTCCCTCTTCTTGAAATACATATTCACCACAGCCATTTCCATCCTTTTTGCAAAATCCACCACCATCTGTCCTGCCACATTTCTCTCCTTGACACCATACCTACCCATCACCTCTGTTCCCTTCACCAACATGCCCATTGACGTCCGCTCCAATCACCACTCTCTTCTCCTTGGGTACACGCTCCACCATTTCACCCAACTCTCTCCAGAATTATTCTTTCTCTCCCATCTCGCACCCAACTTGCAGGGCATATGCGCTGACAACATTCATCATCACACCATCAACTTCCAGCTTTATACTCATATCACTCTGTCCAACACCTCCAACACACTCTTGACATACTCTTCCTTCAGGATTACCCCTACCTCATTTCTTCCCCCATCCACACCATGGTAGAAGAGTTTGAACCCACCTCCGATGCTCCTGGCCTTACTCCCCTTCCACCTGGTCTCTTGCATAGTATTTCCTTCGTTTTCTCCATCATTATCAGCCAGTTCTTTCCCATTGCCAACATTCAAAGTTCCGACTCTCACCTCCACACTTCTACCCTTCCTCCTCTCCCGCTGTCTCTGGACATGCCTTCCCCCTCTCCTTCTCCTTCACCCAATAGTAGCATAGTTTCCACCAGCACCCTGCTGGCCACCTGTACTGGTGGCGATTGCTGGTAACCCAGGCCTCAACCGATCCAGTATGGAAATCTGATTTATGATCTGCATATTTGATTTGGCAAAGGTTTTACATCGCATCCCCTCCCTGATGCAACACTCCCCATTTATTTGGGCTTGGGACCGGCACTAAGAATGCGCTGGCTTGTGCATCCTCAGTGAGATGGCAGTCTATTGGCTGTTAAAAACTCAAAAGTTCCAACCATATCTCTTAGGTATGTTTGATATGGGGACACTAAAAGGGGAAAGGGAGGAAATGTGAGAAATGCTGCTATTTGGTTATTAAAACCTGCATTTGGAAGAATCGCCGAGGGGATATCTCAAACTATATCAAATCCAAGTCCTCCATTCAGAATGGGGCTGAAATGTCACAACAGCCACGAATGCCATATTTATCCAACGGGGGTGATTTTTTTTGCCCCCTAAAATGTTCACTTCAGCTAAGATAACTTCTTTGCACCATATTGAACCACCGTAGCAGATTTTATCCCACAGCTAAATTGATTTATTTTTTTTCCTTTTGACAATGGAGCAGAAACTTGCTACCTGTTTCTAGGAAATACCTCAGTGTGTGTATGTGTGTGTGTGTTGGGGGGGGGGGGTCCTCACTCACACAAGCCCAGTTTGACCTGATCAGGTGATTGTTAATCTATAACAAATGTCGTGATGCAGCCAGGTCTGCAGAGGGTCTACACAACCCACACCGCGGCACTTTGGGGGCCAGTGTGTACAGCTCTCAAGCAGAGCTCCTCACATAAATAAACCAACGACATTTTGCCCCTTACTTTGCCCCGGTGCAGCGCGCGTGTGAGAGAGAGAGAGAGGCAAAGTGAAACTTTATCTTGAAGCAGTTTATTAATCGGGTGGGGGGCGGTGCGTATCTCTCATTCTTGCTCTGCTGGAATGGCGAACATGGAGGACAGCTGGAGATACGGCGTCGTCTTCCAATGAGATCCGTTCAGCGGGAGGGGGGGGGGCTGACGTCCGCCTGGTCCCGTGGCGCCTCCATAAACAGCAGCACTTTAACGCGGCTTATCGCTCGTCTGTTTCCATGGCAACGTGCCGGCACTTAGTATCCGCCCCTCCTCTGCGCCCCCCCCCCGCGCGCGACTCCCCCCCCAAACAGTATAGGGTCAAAGTTTAAGTCGGGCGGAAATCGGTAATCGGTCTTTGAACGTTTCACGTCTCGAACCGCTCGTAACAGAACACTCGGCGGCGTTCTGTTTCGCTCGTTGGTGACGTAACAGCGTCGGTCTGGCGCAGGTTTTTGGAACGTTTGACATTGTTGCGATTTGATGTGATTGGCTGCACGTAAATGAGTGTGTCTGATGGCGTCATAAGCATCGAGGGGGGGACGTTTGCTGAGGGGGAGCTCTTTTAAAAGGAGGCAAACGGCAAAGCTGAGTTCTTGCGCATACTTTAACGAGAAAGAGAGAATACGGAGTGATGTGACGTTAGAAAAACATCCGCGTTTGAATCCCAGGCCTACTTTAGAGACAGACTTGTACAACTGCTGACGCTCGCGACAGCGAATGTGACCATTTCCGGTCCCTCTGCAAGACGGACGGAAAGCCATAAACCCCATAGACGTCTGTGTTGTTTTGTAGCTGCGGAGAACATGTTACTGAAATGATGGCGCTTACACTTTGCTGATACACACATGAGCAAGAGAAGAAGAAAAAAAATATCCTGGAAAAAAAAATTGCTGGAAGTTTGGCGGGTGTGCTTAAAGTGACTTCCCTTCCGTTCCTCTCAGAATGTGACAAAGCTTAACAGGCAAGCAGATGTCAGAAGTTTCACGAGGAGAAGTTGAGGCCGCGCTATGAATATGCAGCGTGGAGGCATTGCGTCTGCTATTTTTCACCAAGTTTCACACCCCTCAAAATAGCTGCCACACTTTTTCAACTGTTACTCCCCCCCCCCTTTCCCTTTCCCTTTTCTTTCTCGCTCCTCTTCTCTCTCGACGTCAGTGCCCCAAGTTTTGGATGTTGGACTTGGAATATATGGCAGCTCACTTTTGATTTTCTTTACACTCTGGAACGTCTGGCTCGTGGTCAACCCTGTTCCACCAGCCGTCCTCCTTTTTCTTTTTTAAAAAAAAAGCATTTTGACGCAAGGTCTTAGTTGACCGTGGTGTTTCAATTTAGACATAAATAGAAGAAATATCACATACCGTGTGACAAAAAGTGCTGCACACTTAAGCATTGGGACAAGAGCTTCTGGGTGGCGTGGCGGTCTATTCAGTTGCCTACCAACACGGGGACCGCCGGTTTGAATCCCCGTCTTACCTCCGGCTTGGTCGGGCGTCCCTGCAGACACAATTGGCCGTGTCTGCGGGCGGGAAGCCAGGTGTGGGTATGTGTCCTGGTCGCTGAACTAGCGCCTCCTCTAGTCGTTCGGGGGGGGGGGGGTAGTGTGATTCTCCCACGTGCTCCGTCCGCCTGGCGAAACTCCTCACTGTCAGGTGAAAAGAAGCAGCTGGCGACCCCACGTGTGTCAGAGAAGGCATGTGGTAGTCTGTAGCCCTCTTCGGATCGGCAGAGGGGGTGGAGCAGCGACCGGGACGGCTTGGAAGAGTGGGGTAATTGGCTGGGGGAAAGGGGGGGGGAGGGGGAGAAAAGGGGAACCCCCCCCCGCCAAAAAAAAAAGAATCGGCACCAGAATACATACTGAAGAAAGTGATCTCATTGTGCTACGGGTTTTGCTCTCACAGCTTCGTCAGGCTCATGCAGGGCGTAGGAAGCGAGGTAATAAATACGAAACGCCACTCAGAAATGCACGTACAAGTTTGAAAGACGCATGATATTTGTACAAATGTGACATACAATATTTACACATTTCCATAATGCATGCCAACACAACACAATACCTCAGATAGCGTGCCGTAAATGGCAGTAGGCGCTTCGGCATATCATAATAAACATGATTCAATAAGGGACCCCCACAGTAAAACAACGAGGCTACCAGCAGCTCGGGCGTGACAACGGTGCACGCAGGGACAGCAGTAGGTGCACAGTAAGACTTGCAAAAGACATATTCAGAGAGAGAGAGAGAGAGAGGAGCTGAGATCCGGTGATCGGTTAAAGCCACGTGGTAGAGTAAGGATCCAGCATGCCTCTCTTCGTGCGAGCATCTTGCGCATCTTGCTGAGCCGTGGCGTCTTTCTTTACACCGCCTGGCTGCGGCGTGGTCCAAGTCGTCGTTTCGGATCGCTGCTTTGTGTTCAGCGATACGTCATTTTAGATCACGCTTTGCTTGTCCCGCATAAACGGGCCTCGTCACGCCTGGGCTGCTGGCAGGCTCATTATTATATGTAGTATGGCGGTCCCGTATTGACCCATGTTTGTTATGCTGTGCCGAAGTGCCCATTGCCGTTTACTGTGCGCTGTTTGAGATATCGTATTGTGTTGGCCCGCATTATGTAAATGTTGTATGTTATATTTGTATATCAATTATGCATCTTTCAATCTTGTATGCGCATTTCTGGGCGACGTTTCCGATGTTCATTACCTCACTTCCTGTTCCCTGCAAGTACTCTCGTCCTGATTCGGAAGTGTGTGGCATTTTTGTCACACAGAATATGGTGTGTGTGTGTGGGGGGGGTCTATGTATGATTATGTTTTTGCAGTTTACCAGCATCGTTTGATGGCACATTCTGCACAGGCTCGTGTTTCAGTTTACATTTAGGGAAAAGACGCCCCGCCGAAGATCAGCATTTACTCACATTGTGCATAGTGTGTTATCAAATGCTGTCGGACTTGTCTTTCAATTTCTGTCCCAGTGTGAGTTCATGATCAGGAATATTTTTTTTTTCTTTTCTTTTTTTTGTGGAAATTTCTCCCCCCCTTATTCTCCCCAATTGTATCCGGCCAGTTACCCCACTCTTCCGAGCCGTCCCGGTCACTGCTCCACCCCCTCTGCCGATCCGGGGAGGGCTGCAGACTACCACATGCCTCCTCCGATACATGTGGAGTCGCCAGCCGCTGCTTTTCCCCTGACAGTGAGGAGTTTCACCAGGGGGATGTAGCGTGTGGGAGGATCACGTTATTTCCCCCCCCGAACAGGCGCCCCGACCAACCAGAGGAGGCGCTAGTGCAGTGACCAGGATACATACCCACATCCGGCTTCCCACCGCAGACACGGCCAATTGTGTCTGCAGGGACGCCCGACCAAGCCGGAGGTAACACGGGGATTCAAACCCCCGTCCTTCGGGAAGCGCGTTCAGCATATCAGCTCCCTCACGCCCCTGGGCGCACGCGCCTCCGATGACCTCACGGTCTCACCATCCCACTTCTGACGCCAATGTAGCGAATTCGGGGGGGGGGCAGCCCGGGAACCGCCGCAGCCGGGACGCGAACCCATGGCTCCCACACCGCAAGCGACGACGTTAACGTACAATAGGGACGCCCAACCAAGCCGGATGTAACACGGGGATTCGAACCGGAGATCCCCGTGTCGGTAGGCAACGGGTTAGACCGCCACGCCACCCGTACGCCCCCATGATGAGGAATAATTAACCTTTAGCACAGTTAACGGCGCCATTTTGAGGCCGATGAACGGTGTAACTGAAAGGTACCAGGCGGCAGCAGCAGCAGCCGTGAGAAAGGTCTGACACTCCCGCCGCGAGAGACGTTTGCTTAGCAACGGCAGCGGTAAGAATAGACACGGATCTCTTCCGCTCGGCGCTGCCGCTGGTTGGCTGTTGGCCGCGTTCTGGTCTGTGGCCAATGTTCTTCAGCTCGACGCTGGGGTAACTGGTTAGCAATCATTCTGGTTCGGATCAAGGAACATCTCCGCTGTTTGCCTGTCAGTCGGTCACACAGACAAGCGGGCAGATCCGCGCGTGTGTGCGTGTGTGCGCGCGCGCGCGCACGGCTGAACGGGATTAGTTTGTTCCCTGAATGCAGCAAGATAAAGCAGTGTGGGTGGTGGATGCTCGTTCTGCTCAGCAATGCTATGGATTTTGCTCCAACACCCCCAGCGATGTGAGAACGCGTCGAGCTCTGGAGCAGCCAGCTTCCTGTTACACAACTGCCTTTATAAAAACCACACCGTTACACAACCTCTGACGGAGTGGCGCGTTGAACTCCACACTTCTGTCAAACACTAGCGCCTAACTTGATTGTTCCGGGGTTCTTTGGGGGTTCTTTGGGGGATTACAGCCGGCGTGTCGGATGTCTTGCTAGTTACACGGCTTGACCACAGTGCAGCAGCGTGTTTACAGTGTAACGCGGTTTTACGGTTCATGCTTCATATAACTTTTATTTCATAATAATGTTCTCCCCAGTTCATCTACAGGTCATCTTGACTTTCCCTGACAAGTCTGAATTTAAACATTGCAACCGGTTAGAGAGTAAAAACATGGGGCAGAGGGGCGTCCGGGTAGTGGAGCGGTCTATCCCGTTGCCTACCGACACGGGGATCGCCGGTTCGAATCCCCGTCTTACCTCCGGCTTGGTCGGGCGTCCTTACAGACACAATTGGCCGTGTCTGCGGGTGGGAAGCCGGATGTGGGTATGTGTCCTGGTCGCTGCACTAGCGCCTCCTCTGTTGGGGGGGGGGGATAGCGTGATCCTCCCATGCGCTACGTCCCCCTGGTGAAACTCCTCACTGTCAGGTGAAAAGAAGCGGCTAGCGACTCCACATGTATCGGAGGAGGCATGTGGTAGTCTGCAGCCCTCCCCGGATCGGCAGAGGGGTCGGAGCAACGACCGGGACGGCTCAGAAGGGTGGGGTGAAATACCGGATACAACTGGGGAGGAGGGGGGTGTAAGGTGGTTTTAAGGTTCATGCTTCATGTAACATTTGTTTTTCATAATAATATTCTCCCCAGTTCATCCACAAGTCATCTTGACTCTCCCCGACAAGCCTGAATTAAAACAATGCAACCGGTTTGAGAATAAAAATATGGGTGATCGAATTGAAAATGTGAAGCCATTACAGATCCACAAGAGGCCCAGGTGGTTTTGCTCTCTTCGGTCCTGGACATCACGCCGTTGTATCGGAGGGAGGTTTGAAATTCCATTAGTAAAGAAGAGAGACGAGGGAATCGGGGTCGAAGTTGAAGGCCGGTATCATTTCGCGCCAGGAGCCAAGAGCGTGTCTTGGCTGGCTGCACGAGGAGGATAGATCTGGCGTTTGGGTTGTCGACAGAAGTTGGGGGGGGGGTTTTTTTAGAAGCTCGCTTTTCACCTCATTCCCAGCGTCGATTTCAGCCGTTTGCGCCTTCCAAGCGCCGCTCGTCCGAGCAGTTCTGCTTAGATGCTACCCGCGGGGCTGCCACCCACCTGCCCAAGATCCTCCTGCCAGTCTGCGAGGACAAGGCCTTGCTTTGGATGATCGCCAGTCTGACTGCCAAGTAAACACATGCGAGGGACTGTCTGTGCAATCTCTCAACCTCTCTTTCCTCCATCTTTCTTTCTTTCTGTTAAAGGGTTGGTTTTTTGTTGTTGGGAGTTGTTCCTTATCCGATGCGAGGGTGTAAGGACAGGATGTCGTGTTGCTGTAAAGCCCACCGGGCCGAATGTGTAATTAGTGGTAATGGGCTATACAAATAAAATTGACTTGACATTCCTTCCTTCCTTCCATATACCTGCCCTTCGTACTGCCCTCCTCTACGGCTTATTGGTGCACTCTGCTAACGGAGATTTGCCTCGTATTAATGGCGGCTCCCATAGTTGTAAGCTTTGTGTTATTTATTTTTTTTGTCCGAGGCAGCCGGGAGCAAAGCAAATAAAGCCTTGTGGTATAGTGCGCTCCTATTGCCTCCAATAAATGTCACACTTTTTTTGCAGCAGAGCAAGAAATGGTTGCACCCGGAGTACCTTGGGAAGGGCAGAGGCCGGGGAGAGCGGGAGGATGTGGAGGAAGGGCAGAGGCCGGGGAGAGCGGGAGGATGTGGAGGAAGGGGAAGTGGGGGGGCTGCAGGTGTTGTGAGGGGAGAGCGGCGTCTGCTGTGGTTTGGGAGGCAAACATTGGTATTTGAGATTGCAGACTCCGGCAGGGCCCCCGGGCCTCTTTACACAGAGGTGCTCTGGGGACGGGGCCGGCTGCAGAAATCAATCTCTTCATTTCAGCCTACAACAACGTTGATCTTGGCTCATGAGCGGAGGGAAATTACCAAAGCACCTTAAAGTAGCTCTTTGGAGAAGCGACAACCTCCCACCACCAGAACTAGCATCCCCCCCCCCCCACACACACACACACACACATGCACACCACGATGAACACAGCCGCCACAGTGGTGGTGCGAGTGTGCATGCACACGGAGCACGGCGAGGAAGTCATCTCTCTGTACAGCGCTCGCTCCACAGGGGCAGCTCCTTCACCGTATTGGGCTAATCATGTTTGGTGCTGATAGCATTTATTATCCTGGCCATTTCCTCCCTGAGCCAGGAGAGCTCTGCCAGCCAAAAAGCCAGCCATTGATTCGTGAGACTGAGTCTCAGCGGGCTCTTGTGGGAAAATGGCAAACAGTATCAGAGGGCTGGCCGGTGGTGGTGCTGTCAGTGGTGTGTGGTGGTGGTGGTGGGGGTGGGGGTGGGGGGGAATCAATGCCTGTATCTCTGGGCCCCCAGATTCTATTTCCTCTGAACGTCTCAGAGGGCCCACATGCATCTGCGCATCTCTTAAACACCGCCCCCCCCACCTCCATCCCCTTCCTCCACTCTCATCAACACCACCACCACCACCACCCCCCCCACACACACACACACACACTCCCCCCCCACCCCACTGTCGGCATCTTGGCATTGTTGCTGGCTTCCAGAGGGAGTACAACCCACGCAGCTCCAAATCGTTTATCTTCCTCTCGCACAAAGCCACAGATCACAGGAGAGGGAAAAAAAAGAGGAGAGGGAGAGAACAAGAGAGAAAAAAGAGAAAAAGGTTTGTGTGCGAGTGCACGCGCGTGTGCGTGCGCGTGCGCGTGTTGCATCCCACCTCTTCCCTTCCGGCCGCTCGCTCTCTCTCTCTCTCGCTCTCTCTCTCTCTGTCTCGTTCGCCGTCTTCCGGGGAAAGTGGACGCAGACAGCGCGCGGAGGAACCGGGGCGGGGGGGGCTCGAGCGCGGTCTTTGCTTTGACTCAAGATGTCCGCCGCGCCGCGGGCTCCATCCATCCTTCTCCGTGGCTCAGTTCGAGCCGCTTCCGCGTGTGTCTGCGGCGACACGTCACGCCCAGAGAGGGACATGAAAATGCAAAACACCGGGACTTAATCTGTGCTCGCCATTGCCGGTCAGCTTTGCGTGATGCTGTTGTTTAAACATGCACACACGCAACCCCCCCCCCCAGTGGCGCCCCCAAGGGGTGGCCAGGGGTGGCCACGGCCACCCTGATTCTATCCCTGGCCCCCCCGCTGGCCCCCTCCAGCCACGAGTCGCATAAGCAGAATATGCTTCTGATTATGCATAATATGCTTCTATCTGATATTTTACATTAGGTGCTGTTCATTTAAATCAATAATGTATATTTTTCTTAACTCTCATATTGACAGTTTTCCACTGGTTTTCCACAACAGCAGCATAGAATTTCCGAAATTCAGTCATGGCTTTTGGTTTTGGTGTGCCACCCCAAGATTTTCAGTGGCCCCATTTGGCCCCCCCCCCCCCGATGAAATTTTTTTGGGGGCGCCACTGCCCCCCCCCCCCCGGTTCGCTAGATTTTACACGACCTCTAATGAGGATCAGCGTTGCTGCTAATGCCGGACGTGATAAAGAGCACGTGTTGTGTTAAACGATCAATCAGACACGACTGCAAACGCGAGGAAGTTGGCTACCGGCAATGACGGGTGCAACGTTAAGACCAGAGTTCTGAAGCTTTCCGATATGTTGTTAAATCACAGCCACGCTGCTAAAGACGAGGCAGCCGGTCTCTTTTTTTTACTACTTTATTAATTCCGCCTCTGCATTGAAGCCATGCTAGCGGTGCGGCGAGGGGCAGGGGGCAGCCGCCGCGCAGCGCCCGGGGACCACCTCCAGTTCGTCTTGCCCTGCCTCGGTCAGGGGCACAGACAGGAGTAATACCCCCCCTCCCCCTTTTCCTCCCCAATTGTACCTGGCCAATCACTCCGCTCTCTGAGCCGTCCCGGTCGCTGCTCCGCCCCCTCTGCCGATCAGGGGGATGTAGCGCGTGGGAGGATCACGCTATTCCCCCCTCCAGTTCCCCCTCCACCCCGAACAGGCGCCCCGACTGACCAGAGGAGGCGCTAGTGCAGTGACCAGGAGACATACCCATATCTGGCTTCCCACCCGCACACACGGCCAATTATGTTTGTAGGGGCACCCGACCGAGCCGGCGGTAACGCGGGGATTCGAACCGACGATCCCCGTGTTGGTAGGCAACGGAATAGACCACTACGCTACCCGGACGCCCCCCGTGCATGTCTTTTTGATGGCGGGGGAAACCAGAGCACCCGGAGGAAACCCCCCCCCCCCCGCAGACACGGGGAGAACATGCAAACTCCACACAGAGGACGACCTGGGATGACCCCCGATGTTGGACAACCCCGGGGTTCGATCCCAGGATTCTTGCTGTGAGGCGACGCCAATAACCACTGGGCCGCCGTGCCGCCCGTTGGCCTGGCACAAATGGGGTAGGCCTGAGATGGCAACATCTCCACCTCATTTGAGCATTTTTGGAGCCGTTACCCTTTTCTCGCTCTCCGGTTGAGTGTCCGTTCGAGGGCCCGCGTTTACGCTGTGTTTTAAAGCACGTGTGTTGCCGCCAGCTCTGAAGCGACCACTTCAACACACACCCGACACCACCAAACGGACCTCATCCAAACTGCAGAGTTCAAAAGTTGACGTGAAACAACACACTCCTCGTCCGCCATGTTGCGCTAATGACAGCGTTTTCACCCGTACTTTTAGTAAGGGTGCAAACCCTCGCCTGTGTCTGAATGCACACACACATTCACACCACACACACTTGTGCTTTGCTTACATAGACACACGCACAACAATACACCCGCATGCCTCCCTTCTCTTCCCGAGGCAATAGAGTTGACGGGCCTGTGGCTGCCTCTCAGACAGTGGATTGAGCCCTCATCTCTCTTGAACTAAACACTCGGCATGCCTGCCAGCCTTCGAGCCGTGTGTGTGTTTTTTAGGGTTCTCCGGGACTCAGAGGAGCAGACAGTCTGCAGTTGTCTGTCCTCATCAGCTTGCATTGAGCTCTAATCTCATATTGGGCCTTCACCAACACCACCCCAGTCCCCGTCTGGAAAAGGCTCTGGGGCTATACGCCGCGCTTTGAGCCAATACCGTGATATATTGAAAGCAGCGTTTTTAACCTTTTTTTTTCATTAGGACAAGATGCCGATGTGCTTCTTCTCCGAATATTGAAAGGGGGATTTTGTTTTGATATCATGCATAGAGGCGGTTGATCTCCACGGATGGAGGTCATTGCTATTTATCCATTCTGCTTTTATTTTGATACCAATTCATTCCCCCCCCCCCCATCTGTTTTTCACGACTTGATGGAGCGAGGGAATGAGAATGTAGGCAGTTTTTGGAGAGTCTAACCAGCAATACCTCAAAGTGAAGCTGGGACCGTGACTTTTTCTAAAACAATAATGATAATACTAATATATATATATAGATTACATTTATATAGAAACCTACTTGACTTGATATGGCGCTTTATCTAGATACCCAAAGTGCTTCACATCGAAGGGGGTAACTCGCTTCAACCACTACCGATGTGTAGCACCCACCTGGATGATGCGCGGCAGCCATTTTGCATCAGATCGCTCACCAAGCATCAGCTTGAGGTGGGGAGGGAGGAATCATTGAGCCAATTACACGCGGGGATGATTAGGTGGCCAGGTGGAGATTGGAAAGACTTCACAGATTTCCGAACTTGCAATGTAAACACACAGCGACACAATTCAGTCTATGGCTAAATGTGTGTCCTTTTGCAGTGACTGGCAACTCATTGTTGTCTTTCGTTTTTACAGGTTTGTTTAAATGAAGGTATTGACAAAATGCAACAGTAGGATTCCTAAAGTTCAGATCAAATGAAATGGCCTACCAAGCAGCACAGGCCTTTTCTATGCCGGATTTTGTGACACATTAAATCAAGTCAAGTCAATTTATTTGTATAGCCCACTATCACAAATTACAAATTTGCCTCAGTGGGCTTTACCGCAACACAACATCCTGTCCTCAGTCCCTCACATCGGATAAGGAACAACTTCCTAAATAAAACCTTTTAACGTGGAGAAATAATAGGAAGAAACTTCAGGGAGAGCGACAGATGAGGGATGTCTCTCCCAAGACGGACAGACGTGCAATGGATTTTGCGTTTGCACAATTTACTCAATACAACGTTGAAAGAGGATAACAGAATTATAATGAAATTATAAGATATATGAAAAATATGATGAGGAGGAAGCCAAGCAGTGTCCAGGTGGTGACCAACATCGCCATGGAGACAAAAAAAAAACAAAAACAGATTAGTCACACGTAGAGAATGATATAACATTGAAACAGGATAACAAAATTATATGGATTTATCAGATATATAAAAAGAAAATGTGATGAGGGGGATGCCAAGCAGTGTACAGGGGGTGACCACCATCACCATGGAGACCTGGGAGGAGGACAGACTGGACGTGCACACAAGGGAGACTCACATCACACCATTCACACACACAGAAGAAGAGAAAGGAGAAGACATCATTCACAGAGAGAGAAAAGACGGGAGAAAAAAGAACAGTTTACAATGGTCAATAATCTATACTTTATAATCTCGTCGGCGGAGGTGTGCTTGGTAAATTCATTGAGACAGAAACCGACCCACCATGCTGTACAGGTTGAGAAACACTCAACTTAAAGGGAACTAGATGTAGGCTAAGGTAAAAAGATGAGTTTTAAGTTTGGGTTTAAAGGACTCAACAGACTCTGATTGTCTGATGGCAGCAGGCAGGTTATTCCACGGGAACAGGGCCCTATAGGAAGAGGCCCTGCTGCCACCAGCTGACTTCTTTTTAACTTTGGGTACACACAGGAGCCCTGTATTTTGAGAGTGAAGAGCTCGAGATGGAATTTACAGATTAAGTAGATCGGACAGGTAAGATGGGGCAAGCCTAGTTAGGGTTTTATAAGTCAGCAGAAGCACCTTGAAGTCTGTTCTAACATGGATGGGAAGCCAATGAAGGGAGACAGGAATTGGTGTAATATGGTCCAATTTTCTAGTTTTATTTAGGATTCTAGCTGTAGTATTCTGAACCATCGGACGACTTTTAGTACTAGCATGTGGCAGACCTGAAAACAGAACTTTACAATAATCAAGTCTGGATGAAATAAATACATGTATTAGAGTCTCTGCATCATCCATGGACAGGAAAGTCCGAATTTTAGCTATGTTATGTAAGTGAAAAAAGGCAGTCTTGGTGATTTCTTTAATGTGCTTATCAAGGGAAAAACTGGCATCAAATTAACGCCAAGATTTTTGGCTGCAGCACTTTGTGAAATCACAGAGTTGTCGGCTGTTATTGTTACTTGATCAAATTGATGTCTGTGTCTAGCAGGGCCAACAACCAGCATCTCAGTTTTATCCAAATTTAAAAGCAGATAATTTAGTGACATCCAATTTTTCACAGCAGCCAAGCAGGCCTCTAAATTATTCATTTGTGTATGATCATCAGCCCTTATAGGCACATACAGCTCAGTATCATCCATATAGCAATCGAAATTTATTCCATGACTGCAAAAAATTTGGCCAAGAGGTTAAATATAAAGAGAGAAAAGTAGATGGCCAAGAACCGAGCCCTGAGGTATACCATATTTAACGTCAGTGAATTTTGATGTAATATAATTATAGCAGACACACTGTGTTCTTCCAGATAAGTAGGGCTTAAACCAAAAGACAGCTAAACCAGAGACACCAAAATTACAATTTATTCTAATAGTATACAATGATCAGTGGTGTCAAAGGCTGCACTGATGTCCAGTAGAAGAAGCACAGGGGTGGAATCAGTGACCTGACTTTTAATAAAGCTGTTTTTATTGTCTGAACATGGGTTTGTAGAAGACTGATAATTGAAGTCTGAACTGGTGATGAAATGTTTTGATTCCTGTATATTATGGGGAGATTATTGAGTCTGTGTTAATGGTTTATTATTACAGGAATTAGTATGGCAATTTGACAGTCATCAGTATGATGGATCAGACTCATCAAAAGACTTGAATAGTTGTAGTTTACTGTGGATCCAAAATTGAAAGCACTCTGTCCCTGTGGACATCAATTAGTGACAGAACTGTCTGCAGCTGTGGCGGGTGCCGAATGTTGTTGTCCATAGTACAGACAGGAGAGTTGGAGACAATGGAATAAAACACGTTTGCAGCTAGCGTTTGAGAGCCTGCTCAATTTGGATGGAGTCCATCAAGTTTGAAAATTGAAGTGTTCCCAAAACAGATTAAAATGTTTGATAAAACCAAATTGTAAATGACAGCACTGTGACTGAATGCAGGTGTGAAGCTGCAAAAGTCTGCTAAAATGACCAATGCCACGGCCAAAAGTGGGGAGTGAGCAAGAGATAAAACTTTTCTTACGAAACTTTAGAATGTTAAAAAGACACATAAAATCAGATTTCAAAAGCTCCGACTGCTGCTTTGGAATGTCATTTATGCCAATGTGAATGACAACTTTCTTAACGGAGTTATACTGAGATAGCAAACTAGGAAGTTCTACCAGAATGTCATCTACCTTGGTACCTGGAAAGCAGTGTGTTGCAGCCCTATTTGACCTGAAGTACCTGATGTTAGAATCACCCACAATCAGAACAGAAGGTGCTGTGGAACAGGTGCAGTAAAAGAGCGCACCTAACACCATACACCAGTGGATGGGGGCTCCCAGCCAGTGCAGAAGATGCAGCACTAGGGGGGAAGTTACCGGTGGTCAGTTCATAGCTGAAAGAGTGTCTGGACACCCCCTCCTTCAGCAACCTATGTCGAACAGATGAGGTTTCCTTTCAGGATCCGTGGTGGTGAGCAGTAGCTTATGGGGAATGCTCCACTCCTGGATGCAACAGACTGGTCAGCTGAGGGAAGTCTTTGTTGTCCAGGATGTCAAATCTGTTTGCTAGCAGGTTGGGAGGAGCAGCCAATAGGGATAGAGGACAGCCAACCAGATCAGGATGTACCGGGGGAGTTGGGGAGGTCAGATTTTTCGGAACTTGAAACTTATTTCCAAGATGGAAAGCCTGTGAGAGTGGCTGGAGGTGGTGTTTACCCTGGTGGGGATTGATGGAGTCGAGCAAACTTGGGTCTTAGGTTTTGCTCCAAAGCTGAGCCACACATCCTCCCCTAGGATAGAGAGGCCCGTAGAGTGGATCGCTTCACCTCCAGACCACGGAATAGTGGTATCATTGTCCTGGGGTAAGGCTGTATGGTCTGGGGGGGCAGGATGGACTAGTGCCCCTTCAATTTCCCAGGAAGGAGAAATGTTTTTACTACACTGTGGCTATGGATGATAGGTCCACGATTAACTTGTCCCTCTCCCTGAGTTCAGCCTGTAGTCACATAAAGTCAGTCTTCAATTGTGCAAAGGTAAGACGGCAAGCCACACACACACGGCCATGTTTGTTGTCAGACGATAAGCAAGAAAATTGGCATACAAGTCCATAAAGATGCTAAAAGCTTAAAATCCTCAATAAAAGTGACTGGCTAGCCTAGCCATCAGGCTAAACATAAACCTAGTTAAGCTGGCAGCAGTCAAGATGGTCCAGTAAGCTACGTCCAGGCCAGCTGAGAGCCAACTTAAAATTACTAATAACTTAAGGTCCAAATGTCTGACAAATAACATTTTTTACCTTGTTAAAACATATTGGTAAAACAACCAGGATCTAAAAGTGTAGTGTACAATTATGGCTAAAAAATAGATAAAACTGTCAATTTATGACAGAGCTTCTAGCGGAAAAGCACAATGCTGACACATGCACCTGAGGGCTAAGGGAATGAAAGGAGAGAGAAAAGATCAAATGACTAATTTAGAGGCCTGCTTGGCTGCTCCGAAAAATTGGATGTCACTAAATTTCCTGTATTTAAATTCAGATAGAATTTAGCCCTGCTAGACACAGACACTAATTTGATGAAGTAACAATAACAATCGACAACTCTGTGATTTCACAAAGTGTGACAGCCAAAAATCTTGGTGTTACGTTTGATACCAGCCTTTCCTTTGATAAGCACATTAAAGAAATCACCAAGTCTGCCTTTTTTTTCACTTACGTAACATAGCTAAAATTCAGTCTTTTCTGTCAACGGCTGACGCAGAGACTCTAATACATGCATTTGTTTCATCCAGACTTGATCCTGTAATGTTCTGCTTTCAGGCCTGCCACATGCTAGTACTGAAAGTCTTCAGATGGTTCAAAATGCTGCAGCTAGAATCCTTCCTAAAACTAGAAAATTGGACCCTATTACACCAATTCCTGCCTCCCATCATTGGCTTCCTACCCATGTTAGATCAGACTTCAAGGTGCTTCTGCTGACTTATGAAATGCTAGCTGGGCTTGCCCCATCTTACTTGTCTGATCTCCTTAAACTGTACATTCCACCTCAAGCTCTTCACTCTCAAAATTCAGGGCTCCTGTGTGTACCCAAAGTTAAAAAGAAGTCAGCTGGTGGCAGGGCCTCTTCCTATCGGGCCCCGTTCTTATGGCATAACCTGCCTGCTGCCATCAGACAATAAGTCTGTTGAGTCCTTTAAATTCAAACTTAAAACTTTTTTCTTTTTTTCTTTTTTTGCCTTAGCCTACAATTAGTTCCCTTTAAGTTGAGTGCTTCATGATCTGTACAGCATGGCGGGTCGGTTTCTGTCTCAATCAATTTACCAAGCACTGTTCTGCCAACGAGATAATATAGTTTAGATTATTGACTATTGCAAACTGTTCCCTTCTCTCACATGTCTTTTCTCTCTCTCTCAGTGATGTCTTTGCCTTTCTCTTCTTCCTTGTGTTTTATCGGTGTGATGCGAGCCTCCCTTGTGTGCACATGCAGTCTGTCCTCCTCCCAGGTCTCCATGGTGATGGTTGGCATCCCCCTTCATCACATTTTTTATATATCTTATAACACCATATAATTTTGTTATCCTGTTTCAATGTTATATCCTTCTCTCACTCCAATGTGTGACTAATGTCTTTCCTTGTCCCTTCTCCCATGTATGTGAACGGTGTGATGTGAGTCTCCCCTGTGTGCATGTGTAGTCTGTCCTCCTGTCAGGTCTACATGGCGATGCTGGTCGCGTGGCTCAAGTCCTGGGCTGTCCGGGTGGCGTCTGGACACTGCTTGGCGTCCTCCTCATCATATCCTTCATATATTTTATAACTCCATTGTAATCCTGTTATCCTCTTTCAGTGTTGTATTGTGTAAATCGTGTAAACACAACATCCATCGCACGTTGTCCGTCTTGGGAGAGAGATCCCTCCTCTGTCGCTCTCCCTGAGGTCTCTTCCTATTCTTTTCTCCCTGTTAAAGGGTTTTTCCCAGGGAGTTGTTCCTTCTCCGATGCGAGACAGGATGTTGTGTTGCTGTACAGCCCGCTGAGGCAAATTTGTAACGTGTGATATTTGCCTACACAAACAAAATTGACTGGCTTCGTCGCTCTGCTTTACGGTACGATCCGGCCATGGACTAGCAGTGCTCTAACGAACAACAGCGCTAGAAAACCCTCCGCCTGGGTAATGATTTGACTCTCTCTTGGAAAATTGTTTCCACCTGCCATTTTTTTTGTTGTCATCTTCATGTGAGCTGAAGGTGAGTGTGAAAATGGTAAGCGCTCGTCCCGTTAACATGAGACTCGCGGGAGCACTCGCAGGTTTCCGTTCGCCGCTGACATTTTGCCTTTAAAGAGTCAGCCGAGATAAGAGTTGCCCCACTGACTCCATTATGTCAGGGCCTTTTCCGTGACGCTCCACTCATACACGTCACAAGCCCTTAGACCAGGTGGGGTTCAACCGTGTGCGCCGTACAGGTGGTGTCGCATGTATGCAGGTTTTCATTCTACCCCAACACGCTATTCACCCCCCCCCCACCCCCACCCCCAAGCTGGTGTATTGTCACGCTGTGAAGACAACCTGCGTATGGTAAGTGGATGAATACCACTGCCCTAGTTGATGCATGTGTGTGTGTGTGGGGGGGGGTGCATGCATGTGTGTGTTGGAAGGGTTGGGTTGGGTGGGGTTGGGCGGGGTTGCAGGAGACTTCGCAAACCTGGCTTCTCAGTTACCTTTTTCCCCATTCGCTCCCCCAAGCCCAGCCATGGATGTACTCCCCACCCCACCCCCCACCCCGGACCAGGACAGCGGAGCTGGTCACACAGACGCGGCGGGTGGAGTAGCGGGGCTATCTGAGTGGAGGGAGGGAGGCGACTAAAAAGGAAGCGACTTCAAAGGATGCGGGAAGAGTGACGGCGTGCGCTGATTTGTTTCCACGTGTATCCGCATGAAAGCGAGGCCTTTGTCTTCAAAGGGATGTAGCCAGTGTGTTTGTTTACACCTATGTGTGTGTGTGTGTGTGTGTGTGTGTGTCTGTGTGTGTGTGGGTGTGGTGTAACAAAGACAACAGCAGTATAACACAAGGATGAAAAGCAGTAGATGAAAGATGCGTCCCACCAGGGTGACGGGGTTTGAGTAAGGGACAAGAAGGAGGAGGTGTGTGTGTGTGTGTGTCTGTGTGTGTGTGTGTGTGTGTGTGTGTGTGTGTGTGTGTGTGTGTGTGTGTGTGTGTTTGGTTGGTTGGGGGGGGGGTGAAGACAATGTGCAAATTGATTTCTGGAGAAACTTCCCTTCAGGGCTACGAGCGGGAAGTAGGGGTTGATCTCTCTGGAGCGTTTTCCCGAGGAGTTGGCTCCTCCGCAGGATTCTCACCTTTTAATTGGCATACCCCCCCATCCCCCCACCTCCTCCTCCTCCTCCCCCCCCCCGAGATGTCACGGATGGTGTGAGCTTGATATTAGCACCTCCCGCTCGCTCGCTACGCCCGCGGTGGTGTTGAACTGGTACGAAAGCCCAGTGTTTTTTTGCTGGTATGTCGTGACTACCTGATGGAGCCTCATGGTGCATTGTGGGGAAGTGCGGGTGTCGAGTGGCTTCACCCGCTGCTTTGCTTCTGCTAAGACAAAGCAGCGCTGCTCCGTAACACGGCACAGCCCCGCAAACTCCAGCACTGGGTGCATCATCGCATCGGAAAGCTCGGTATCCTTGGCAACTGGTAGGAGCACCAAGTTCAGCACTCGCGGTCGAAGTCTCTGCTTTTCTTCAGAGGTCGGTGGTTTATTTCCTGCAGTTGTTTTCTTTTTTTCCCCTCCTCCTCCTCCTCCTCGTCCTCCTCCTCCTCCAAGTAGCTGTGTTGGTTCTTCTCGGTTTGTGCTAAAGTTAAACCTGTGCATTGCGTACCACATTTCAGCCCTGGGTGGAGTTACGACCTCCCCATCTCTCAGAAAGCGGCGAACACACTCTCTCATCAGGCTTCACACGCGGTAACCTGCCGTGACCCCTCGTTCTCCACTTGATGTGCAATGGGCTCGTTGAGGCCCCGAACCCCCCCCCACCACCACCACCACCACCATCATCCACCCGCTTTTAAAACAGCCCGGCACTTCCTCTTCACCAGAAGGTTTCTCTCCATCTCCATCCTCTCTCTCTCTCTCCCTCCCTCTCTTCATCTCCTCATCCACTCCATCCTCCCACCATCTCTCTCTCTCTCTTGCTCTTCCGCAGGGATGAAAGCCGTGCTCAGTGCGCCACCCGTCAGCGCGTGGGCGGCCTGGAGAAAGAGTGAGCCCCCTAATGACACACACACTCCCACGCGAGCAGCTAAAACCAATCCCATCCTGTCAGATAATAAAAGCCATTTTCCATCCCATCACTTACACTCGGCCAATCGATGGGTGCCACTGACTCACCCGCCCAACCGTCCACCCACAGCTCTTTCCTGCCGTCTCCCGAGCAGAGCTGAAGCCGGGCGGGGGGGGGGGGGAGGGGGGGAGAGAAGCAGCCCGAGCGGCGAGGCGTTGCGACGGGAGAGCGGCCGCCGCCGTCGATCTGAGCGATGGTCGGTGTTGCAAGGAAGGACACTGACAAACCCCCACCCCCACCCCCCGCACCCACAACCCCGCTACCGCCTTGCCACCGCTAAACCCCGCCCACCCGCCCCCACGCTGTTTCTTGATGTCATCGCCAGTCCTCGATTCCGCCGCGGTCGTCGGTTCCCATTCATTGCCTCTAATCTCATTACAGATTGAAACAGATCCCCCTCTGAAAACATAAACCCCAACTTCAACAATACCTCCGGGATTAAGCTAATCTGACAGAGGGTAAATCACTGTTCTCTCCGCGAGCTGCTTATAGTGAGCTAAGTGCTTTAGCAGACGACCATGTCCTCTCTCTGCTGCGGGGCGTCAGATAAGGACGCGGAATCACTCCTATTTACACGCCGCCACACACCGGCAGCCTCCAAATGCCTTCCCGTGTAAGCCGTGCGCTCACTCGTGGATTTGTGTGGGGATGCGTGCGTGCGTGTGCATGCGTGTGTGCGCGCGCGCGTACGTGCTCGATCCTGCGTGCGACTGCGCTCCCGTGCGCGGTTGAGTATGTCCGCCTGTGTTTCATCACCGTTTTGGTGCGCCCGTGCCTAATTTCGTGTGTCAGCATGGGTGAGCGCGCGCAGACAAGACCCACCGCCTCGCTGCCACCTCGCTTCGCGTGGAGACGGAGCCTGTCTGAGTTTGCGCTGGCATCAAGCCTTGGGGGCCAAGTGAAGGGAAGGGGGTGGGGGGGGCTGGGTTGGGGGGTGGCATCAGCAGAATGCTAACTTGGCTCTTCTGTCAACGCCGAGGGAAGGTGGAGGTGAGGGAGCGTTGCTGCCGCCTGTCACGGCCTCTTGTCCACGGAAGAGGAACAGAGAGGAGGGTTCGACAAAGCCAACAGTAAGAAACGAGGGGTCCCCCCCCTCCCCAGGGGTCCCCCCTCCCCCTCTACAGCCCCGTCCCCTTTACTGTGGACACAGCTGCAGGCAGCTCGGCGCTGAACGGCAGGCTGGCTGTGATCGCGTACTTTATGCGGCTCCTTCCTTTCCGGCGCAGAGTTTGCGATCGTGGCTAGGAAGTGTTCCCGGAACCGGCTGGGGGTGATGAGGAGGAGCCCTCAGGACCAATCACCACCATGAGCAAGCGAGCTGCCGCATTCTTACACTGCTAAAAATGGAAGACGTGTTGCTAATGCCTTTTCTGTTACTGCGGAAATGAGACGCGCTCGGCGCAAGGCGGGGCCACGTGATTAGCGCAGCGGCTTCCTCCACACTCGCTGACACATGGACCCTCCATGGCCCGGTCCCGAGTGGTCCGCTGCTGGATCGGACTTAACCCCCATTAAACCACCAGTGGGGAGATGTGTGTGTATACACACACACACACACACACACACACACACACACACACACACACACACACACACACACACACACACACACACACACACGTGTTGTGTGTTGTGTGTCCCGGCATATTTTGAATGGCAGGTGTGAAGCCCTCCGTCCCACGACGGGTTGCCATTTCTTTGCAGAGCCAACTGAAACGTGTGTTGTTGTCAAGCGTTTGTTTCCATCGTGGAAACAATGAAAAACACACGTGATTAGTCATGGCGTTTGCTGATGCTCGTGTAAACAGAAGCTTTGTTAATGGACAACCGAATATATGCTCGTCTCCACCCTGAGAGTGGATGTGTTGCGCAATGAAATAAAAAAAATTAAAAAAACGACGCATGCAGAAGCCGGAAACAGCAGCCCCTCTGTTCTCTCTGCCTGCGGGCTTCTTTCAAGTGGAAATTATGGACAGTTTGAAGTCCTTGGTTTCGTGTCAAAGGGCATCCAGAGGGGGTTTCAGTGTTAATTGCGCTTTATACGGCTCCTTGTGGGGTACACCACAAACCCAGCTAGCTGGCAGACCTCAACTCTCCCTCTTCCCCCTCCCTCCCTCCCTCCCTCTCTCTCTCTCTCTCTCTCTCTCTCTCTCCTTCTCTCCTTCTCTCTCCCCCCACCTCTCTCTCTTCCCCTCTCTCTCGCTCTCTCTCTCCTGCTCTCCCCCTCTGTCTCGCTCTCTCTCCCCCCTCGCTCTCTCTCTCCTGCTCTCCCTCCTCTCTCGCGCTCTCTCTCCCCCCTCTCTCTCGCTCCCCCCTCCTTCTCCCATCTCACACTTGCGGCAAATCACAGCTTCATTTGGACTCCCCCCCCCCTCTGTTTACCGTCTCTCTTCCCCCATCTCCATGCCAGTTCTCATCCCAGGTTACCACACTGCGTTTACACATAAACCCAGGCGCAGACACCATGCACGTACACACTACAGGAACAAAGACACACGTCTCTGTCTCTCGCTCGCTCCCATGCACGACACACATGCACAACACGAACAGAAAATGCACACACTTGCACATCTCTCTGCTGTCTCCCTATGTATGTCTCACGCACAAATGCACAAAACACACATGCGTGCACACACGTACGCACGCACGCACGCACGCACGCACGCACACGTTCCTGGTGTGGCGGGCTGTGGGTCGAGACTGGGTTTCTGGTGGTGCCGGTGTGTGGATGAGGATAACTCCGTGGTCGCTTGCCAACTCATTTTGTGTGACCTTCAGTAGCACCGGAGCTGCCGGGATGCGGGGGGGGGCGGAGGGGGAGGAGGGGGGAGCATATGGTTTGCTCTCCTCCCTTTCGCGCCGTGCGGAGTGCTCCTTCCCTGCCCTCCTCCTTCATTTGCCTCCCGCTCCTTGCCATGTAAAGGCGCTGACCTCAGGTTTCCGTCCCCCCCCCCCCCGCAACACGCCCAACCCCGACCGGCGACGCATCCATCTATCACCGCAGCCGCCGCGGGTATCGATGAGCTGTACGGACCCTTCGATCTGACGTGATTTTTTATACGATAAACGCACACGTGAACGACTCCATTTCCCCTCCTTTCCCCGCCCGCGCGGGTTAATGGCACACCAGGCGCAATAAATTGGGTCACTTGTCGACTCCCGCTGCGTGGTGGGCGGAAGGGAAACGTTATTGAGGAGGAATTAGGGAGGCGTGGAGGTGAACTAAACAAACAGTGGTCCGGCTGGATCCATAAAGCCATTAGGATAGCCACGGCATCCACAACAAGACACTGACACCCCCCCCCCTTGATGCCGGTGTCTGTGGTGAGAAACTACCAATAAAGAAATACTGCAGGCTTTCTTGGACCAGCGGCTGAATCAAACACGTCAAAGACACTGAGGAAGGGCGTCCGGGTAGCGTAGCGGTCTATTGCGTTGCCTACCAACATGGAGATCGCCAGTTCGAATCCCAGCGTTACCTTCGGCTCGGTCGGGCGCCCCTACAGACACAATTGGCCGTGTCTGCGGGTGGGAAGCCGGGTGTGGGTATGTGCCCTGGTCGCTGCACTAGCGCCTCCTCTGGTCGGTCAGGACGCCTGTTAAAGGGGGAGGGGAACTGGGGAGAATAGCGTGATCCTCCCACGCGCTCCGTCCCCCTGGCGAAACTCCTCACTGTCCGGTGAAAAGAAGTGGCTGGCGATTCCACATGTATCGGAGGAGGCACGTGGTAGTCTGCAGCCCTCCTCGGGTCGGCAGAGGGGGTGGAGCAGCGACCGGGACGGCTGGGAAGAGTGGGGTAATTGGCCGGATATAATTGGGGTGAAAAGGGGAGGGTGGGGGGAAATCCAAAAAAGAGAGAGAGAGAGAGACTGAAGGAGTCTGACTGTCCCTGATGTCCAGTTTAGTTCCGTGTCTCTTCCACTACGAGGAAGTAAAAAGAAAAAGAGGGGGGGGGGTAATGAAAGGGTATACCGGAACCTGAATAACATGATGGAATAAATAGAAGCAGAATAAATCCAGATACAAGCCGTCCCCGGGCAGGCTGACATCCACGTGTGCTTTCACTTGCGTGCGCACTTCCACGCAAGCGTGAAACCCAGTATGAGTGTGCACTGTGCAGGGCGACACAGGGTGACACGTCATAGCCCCCGTGGTGGATTGTGATATAGTGAGATGGGTTATGGAGGCTATACGTCATGCGCAATCTGACGGGAGCTGTGACAGCTCGCTATTAGGACATGCCGATGCGCAGCGGCACTAAGGCAGAATGTTGGCGTCATAACGCACGTGGCCTTGGGTTGCGCAGCCTCAGCGCCACTTGACTCGTGCAACAGCGTCAGCCCTGCCGTCGCCCGTGACACTTGCGCGAGCCCAAGATTAGAAGCCAAGGACGTGTGGGTACACTTCTCATGGGCTGGTTTGGTGGCGGAAGTAGCGGCTCCGCGGGACTCTTGATCGGAAGGGTTCCTTTGAAAACGGCTGGCGCGGCGGAAAACAGCCCTAATGGCTCACATCCTTTAACCGCTCCCGGTCCTCCGCGTGCAGCTGCGACGGACATTTGTCTCCGGAGATCGTTGCAAAAACAAGAGACGCACACTGTGCCTTTTTCTTCTGGCCCCGCTTCAGCACCGCCGCTAATTGTCTTCTCCGCCCTGAGAGGCCACCTCTGAAAAGAGCAGGGGACTCGTATGGATTTTTCCCAAATGTCATCCGAGTTTGGGGTTCACTTTTATTGTTTCCCAAGTGCTTTCTGCCGCTTTCACCACTCTCACCGATGCTGTGAGGCAGACAGAGCTGGACCACTCCGCCTTGTGTGAACCACACACACACACACACACACACACACACACACGCACTCACGCACTCACGCACACACGTGCAGCACACACATACATATATACTATATACTATATACATATATACTATACACACACACATACACACACAGGTCCACACAAACACACGCACTCACGCACACATACGTACACACGTGCACGCACACATACGTACATACACACTTGCACATACATGCGTACACACACGCACACATATACGTACACACGTGCACACCCACATACACACATGCACACACATATATGTACACGCGCGCGCATACACACACGCACGCACGCACACATGCGTACACGCGTGAACACTTACGCACACCCGCACGCACTCACGCACACATACGCACATACACACATGTACACACATATACGTGCACGCACGCACGCACACACGCAGTCACGCACACATACGTACACACGTGCACACACACGCACTCACACATGTATATACACATGCACACACACACATACGCGCACACACAGGTCCACATACACACATACTAACGTTCACACGCATGCACACATACGTCCGCACGTGAACACACACACACACACACACACACACACACACACACACACACACACACACACACACACACACACACACACACACACACACAACAGAAACACAAAATGACCCATTTTGGAGGAATCTGTTTTGTCTCGTGACACGATGTCTTTTCTATGGTAATCTTGAATGTCACAGTTTGAGATGCGCTTATAAACATCATAACTCGTATGACACAGCTGTGTTTTGTCTGTGGCGCTGGTTAGGTAGTCTGTATGCGGCTGTAAGGGTGTACGTAATTCCCCGAGGTTTCAGATGTATAGGTCGCTGTCTGGGGAAGACGAGGAGGAGGAACACTCATCACGATTTAAGGGGGCGTCCGGGTAGCGTTGCGGTCTAGTCCGTTGCCTACCAACGCGGGGATCGCCGGTTCGAATCCCCGTGTTGCCTCCGGCTTGGTCGGGCGTCCCTACAGACACAATTGGCCGTGTCTGCGGGTGGGAAGCCGGACGTGAGTGTGTCCTGGTCGCTGCAAGAGCGCCTCCTCTGGTCGGTCGGGGCACCTGGTCGGGGGGGGGATAGCGTGATCCTCCCACGCGCTACGTCCCCCTGGTGAAACTCCTGACTGTCAGGTGAAAAGAAGCGGCTGGCGACTCCGCATGTATCGGAGGTGGCATGTGGTAGTGTGCAGCCCTCCCCGGATCGGCAGAGGGGGTGGAGCAGCGACCGGGACGGCTCGGAAGAGTGGAGTGATTGGCCGGATACAATTGGGGAGGAAAAGCTTGATCAACACGCCTGTGATGGAGTGGAAAATGTAACTGTTAGCTTTTCATAAGGCAGAGAAAAGGCCGGAACACCATTATTTCAGTCGCTGACATTCTCGCCGGAGTCGATTACGTTCCGAGTTTAATTACTTTGTGTTTTTAATTTAGCACATCAAGAGGCTAGGATGACACCATCACAGTCTGTGATTCAACCTTTTTTTATTGTGATTGATTGCAAGAAGGCCAAAATAAAAATAAAAATTAAATCCTACGCACATGTTCCCTCTGTATTAAAAGGATCGTCAGCTCTGTACCGGAACTGTCGAACAATGAAACACGTCAAGGGTTTGTCGACAGGTGGCGTGGCTGTCATTCTGTTGCCTACCAACACGGGGATCGCCGGTTCGAATCCCCGCGCTACCTCCGGCTTGGTCGAAGTTGGATGTGGGTGTGTATGTGTCCTGGTCGTTGCACTAGCGCCTCCTCTGGTCGGTCGGGGTGCCTGTTGAGGGGGGGGGTAGCGTGATCCTCCCACGCGCTACGTCCCCCTGGTGAAACTCCTCACTGTCAGGTGAAAAGAAGCGGCTGGCGACTCCACATGTATGGGAGGAGGCATGTGGTAGTCTGCAGCCCTCCCCGGATCGGCAGAGGGGGGTGGAGCAGCGACCGGGACGGCTCGGAAGAGTGGGGTAATTGGCCAAGTACAACTGGGGAGAAAAAGGGGAGGGGGATCCCCATATCTTCACCGGGCTCCCGTTTCCTGTACTGGCCTTGCCATGTTAAATGTTGTGACATCTACTCATCTTGACCCCTGACCTCCCCCCCATCAGCACCCCCCCCCCCGCTTCCCTCTGCAGCAGCGGTAGCTGCATGATACCCGTATGTACAGGGTGTGGGGAGGCCGGAGCGCCGGGACATACGCCTTGACGGTACTGCTAGTGGAGTAGACCCTCGGTGAAACGATGCCCAGTCATGTTGTCCCCTGTCTTTATCTCGCGTCGGGTCTTGACAGCGGCGGAAGTTGCTGCCGTGGTCCAAACCCAGCTGCATGCACGCGAGGCGGTCTACATGACGGCCCTCGTCGGACTCGCCCCGTCCAGTTCCAGCAGCACATCCGCTAAACTCACGCCCACGGAAATGTGTTAATAATTAATCCGCTGATTTATTGTTACGTGATTTTGAAATGATGCAATATTTATTCTTCATGTTGTTGTTTTGTTTTGGGTTTTTTTTTTTTGGTCACGTGAATTGTAGCAGTATAAATGATGCATAACTGTTGTCAGGGTTTTATTTATGAGCTTTTTAAGTTGCTCGTGCGCCTATTTGTCATGACGACCGACGTTTTCACACGCGCGCGCGCGCGCGCGCCCGGTTGATTCGAGAGACTTCCATCAGTTGGTTTTTCTCGTATCAGCGGAAAGACACTGTAGCAATGGTCTCATTAAAACGTGCTCACTTACACACCGCGGAACACGGCACTTCCGCCCCGTACGGAGGGTCTGCAGCACAGCGGTTGGCCGGCGCCGGCCGTGTTAAATACGCCTCACGCCGAGAGCCTTAACACCTGCCGAACCGGCTCCGACGAGCCGGGTTTGCGCTGAGATGTGCGGATATGCGGTAAGATATGTGAGAGATGTACGTCCACGTTCACAATCCAGCACAGAACACCCAGGAGGTCTGGCGCTAAGCTGCAGCCGTCCCCCGTGCACGTTCATCATCGCCGCCATCATCCCCACCACCCCTCCCCCTCCCCCCCCCTCGCTAAGACAAGGTTTTAACTAGGCCAGTCGGTTTCCATCACATTATTCATTCCCCGAGCCGTTACTGCTAAGCCAAGGTGACTTACACGCGGCTTCATTTCGGGACACGTTTCCTCCGCCCTGCAAAGCTGTCTTCTCTCGCTGTCGCTGGGAGGGACTCGCGGCGTGGAAACATGTGACGCATGTCCCGCTCCACCCTCACCTTTCCCCCACTTTATATTGTATCGGAATCCACTGCGCCTTTCTCTATTGGCGGCCGAGTGCGCGTGCGCGCTCGCTCGCCCAGGGCATTTCTAACCTGGCTTGTATCTCAGATTGACATCATCAGAATCAGAATCCACTTTATTAGCCAAGTGTGCCTATGCACACCAAGAATTTGACTCCGGTACCCAGCAGCTTCTTCTTCTTCTTCTTTTTTTCCTTCCTTCCCCAATGGCCAATTACCCTGTTTCCCGAGCCGTCCCGGTCGCTGCTCCACCCCCTCTGCCGATCCGGGGAGCGCTGCAGACCACCACATGCCTCCTCCGATACATGTGGAGTCGCCAGCCGCTTCTTTTCACCTGACAGTGAGGAGTTTGACAGGGGGAGGTAGCGCGTGGGAGGATCACGCTATCCCCCCCCCCGAACATGCGCCCCGACCGACCAGAGGAGGCGCTAGTGCAGCGACCGTACCCACATACTCACATATGGCTTCCCACCTGTAGACACGGCCAACTGTGTCTGTAGGGATGCACGACCAAGCCGGGGGCAACACGGGGATTCGAACCACCGATCCCCGTGTTGGTAGGCAACGGAATAGACCACCACGCCACCCGGACGCCCACACAGCAGCTTCTAGCACAATGCAGACTCACACAAAAAAGAAAGCAAACACAAAAAAAATTTAGAATAAAAGATAAATGGAACAACAACAGGACGTTGGAGGCAAGCATGTGTGCACAACAGGAATGTCGCTTCTATGCAGTCTTGCTATTGTCTGTTCGGTAATCAACAACCTATTCCCATATATGTGTATAGCGCTTATATACTATACACCATATACCATACCACAACTCCACAACCCATCATGCCCATATACAATGCTATATACTCCCACTCTATTACACTATATTATCTTATGTACCAGAAGTATACACTATATATTCACCTACCATCCACCTCACAACTACATACTGTATACCTATGCAACCACAACAAAACAGTAGTAATTTATAACCAGTATACAGCAGTTGTATATGTATTTACAACTGTACATTTGTGTTGCACATTGTAGATATGCAGGTGAGATATCTTGACCAGAGGTGGCTATTTAAAAACTGTTATATTTACATAACAAGTGTCTCTTCCTGCACCATCCTCATGACAGAGATGGCCTGTGGGGGGTGGGGGGGACTGTTCCTATGTCTGGTGGTTTTGATGCTGTGTGCTGGGTGGGCAGCACAGTGGCGCAGTGGTTAGCGCGGACGCCTCACAGCAAGAAGGTCCTTGGTTCGAGCCCTGGGGTAGTCCAACCTTGGAGGTCGTCCCGGGTCGTCCTCTGTGTGGAGTTTGCATGTTCTCCCCGTGTCTGTGTGGGTTTCCTCCGGGGGCTCTGGTTTCCTCCCACAGTCCAAAGACATGTAGGTCAGGTGAATTGGACATACTAAATTGCCCCTGTGTGTGTGTGTGTGTGTGTGTGTGTGTGTGTGTGTGTGTGTGTGTGTGTGTGTGTGTGTGTGTGTGTGTCGGCCCTGTGTGATGGCCTGGCGGCCTGTCCAGGGTGTCTCCCCGCCTGCCGCCCAATGACTGCTGGGATAGGCTCCAGCATCCCGGCGACCCTGAGAGCAGGATTAACGGTTTGGATAATGAATTGATGGATGAGTGTGTGTGTGTGTGGGTGGGTCTGTGCTGATTCTGCTCGTCCGTTTCTGGGCTCTAGAGGAGTGCATGTCCTGCTGGATGGGCATGACAAGAGTGTGTTAGAGGAAACTTTGTTGTGGTTGTTGTTGTTGTTGTGTTGACATGGGCTACAGCAGCTGTATGCATACGGGACCCCTGAAGCGCCGGCAGGCCTTCTCCTTGATCGGCGGATAGAGGACCACCGGAAGTTCATGTTGGTTTTAAGTTGCTCGCCTCCTCAGTGGCCTTAGATTAATGCGAGAACAACTCTGTGATGATCGATGGCGTACTGAACGTGGGAAGGAGGAGATTTTTGAGTGTATCTCCGATACGGTGAAGGATGATAGGTGAGGTGTGTGTGTGTGTGTGGGGGGGGGGGGGGGCCGCCAAGGCGAGTCTCATTAGGCCGCGTCACACCGAGGCCCGTTGACTTGACACGCCACGAGCTTCACCCAGCGAGTTGGGAAAACTTTGTGATTGGCAGGATGTGGGCCCTCGCTGTTCCCACGCGGTTAAAAATATAGCTCTGCCGCAGAGTCGCCATGACGATAATGACACCATCCCAATCCGGTGCGCCTCAGCTGCCATCTTGTTAAAGAACCGATGATGAGCTTAAAGGGCAATAAAGAAAGAAAGAAAGAAAGAACAGAAAAGGGAAACAGAACTTTTTCTCGCGCGACCCGCTGCCACGGACGCCTCGCCCCGAGTGGCTCTTCGAGGAGAAAACTCGTGCGCTCTGCCCTCCGCGTGAACGTGTTAGAGGGAAGTTACCCACATTTTCAATTGCCCGGCGTCCCGCTTCCGCCAGCTGAGATGACGAGTTTCCGCCGGGGCACCAGAGAGGCGTTTTAACGCGGCTGCGGCGCCGCGTTAAAACTGACGTGCGTGAGAGGATGCGCGTCACATTAGCCCCGGCACAGCTGAATTAATGCGGCTAATGGCGCGGGGCCGTTTTGAGCCACCGGTGTTTGAGCTAAAGGTTAGCCTCTCCTGCACGGCTGGGTTAAATGAGTGTGCTTCTTTGAGCGCAGGTGACCAAGGTCGCTGATGCGACCCTGCATTGAATCGAATTTTGAGACAGTGACACTGACACCCCAGGAATGTCTGATGGGAACTGGGCTCCGGTGGCATTGACGCAGTACGAACGGGCTGACTTACCCCAGCGCTATGTAGACGGAGTACCCCCCCCCCCGCCTTCATGACAGACGGAGTAGTCCCCCCACCCTCTTCATTTCGCTGCATGTCTTACTTTGTATTTCTGCGCATGTGACAAATAAGATACTTGGACTTGAACTTGCATAACAGGGTTGAGTGAAGAGGAAGCCCCACACCGACGCCTTTAGATGCTCTCGGTAAAGATGGGCCTTTGGTTTTACTACTTGGATGCATGTCCTGGCGGTGATCATGACGACGTGCTATGTCTACACAGACATAACCCACCACTGTATCTTGTACAGGATTTTAAAATGCAACCCACCGAGGAGGTTCCAAAGGCGAGGGATTGACCCCCCCCCTTTCTCTCCAATTGTAGTTGGCCAATTACCCCACTCTTCCGAGCCATCCCGGTCGCTGCTCCACCCCCTCTGCCGATCCGGGGAGGGCTGCAGACTACCACTTGCCTCCTCCCATACATGTGGAGTCGCCAGCCGCTTCTTTTCACCTGACAGTCAGGAGTTTCGCCAGGGGGTCGTGGTGCGTGGCAGGATCACGCTATCCCCCCAGTCCCCCCCCCCCCCCGAAAAAAAGAGGAGGCGCTAGAACAGCGACCAGGACACATACCCACATCCGGTTTCCCAACCACAGACAATGCTAATTGTGTCTGTAGGGACGCCCGACCAAGCCGGAGGTAACACAGGGACTCGAACCGGCGATCCCCGTGTTGATAGGCAACAGAATAGACCGCTACGCTACCTGGACACCCCCAGGGATTGATTTCTTAAGAGACGTTGATACGGCTCTGGGGGAAAAAAAATATTTTCACTGTTTCGTGGGCCCTGTGTTAGGTATACCAGTAAAGAGCCAAATACAAAACTGGTGAGGACTTGCAAGACACATACCTTTGAGATCATTGCTGTGCTGTTATAGATAAAGCAGGAGATCAAGCCTCGTTAATTGAATTGAGGAGGAGAGCCAAGCATATTAACATCTGTGTTCAGAGTTCTTCAGCTGCAGAAGCAAGAGAATGTCAGAATCTGCATTTTTATGACATTATATTGCCAGTCTGTTGTCTCCAATGGGAAATCAGAAGCTATGTGATGGCGGAGAGCCACGCTCTCGCTCCCCTAATGATCACATTGCTTCTACTCTGAAATAATGCCTACTGATAGTTTCATCACAGCACCATTAGTCTAAAAATAAAAGGATAAAAGGTTGAACGGTAAGCATTTGGGCCTGTGGTGCCCATAAACTCAGCTCAGGCTGTGTGTGCTCTGGAATAACATGGAGCCATAATTGGAAAAGCCGCCAATTAAGAAAGACCCACCGATCGACTGAAATCATTAAAGCTCTGGAGGCCGGCTCCTGCTGTTGCTAGGCTCCCAGTTTTCTGAGGATTTCAGTGGTTTGTGTGATTGATTAAATTTAAGGCAGAATGCCAATTTCTAATGTCCGTGCTGGCTGCTGGGATCTATATGTAAACAGGGAGTTTGAGTTGAATATATCACTCTGCCGGCGGAAAAGTTGACGTGTTTACAGTTAAGGAGTGTGATTAGAAAGGCAAAGGCGGCGTCCGCGTGGCGTGGCGGTCTATTCCGTTGCCTACCAACACGGGGATGGGCGGGTCGAATCCCCGTGTCACCTCCGGCTTGGTCGGGCGTCCCTACAGACACAATTGGCTGTGTCTGCGGGTGGGAAGCCGGATGTGGGTATGTGTCCTGGTCGCTGCACTAGCGCCTCCTCTGGGCGCCTGTTCAGGGGGGAGGGGGAACTGGAGGGAATAGCGTGTTCCTCCCACGTGCTACGTCCCCCTGGTGAAACTCCTCACTGTCAGGTGAAACTCCTCACTGTCAGGTGAAAAGAAGCGGCTGGCGACTCCACATGTATGGGAGGAGGCATGTGGTAGCCTGCAGCCCTCCCCGGATTGGCAGCAGAGGGGGTGGAGCAGCGTCTGGGATGGCTCGGAAGGGTGGGGTGATTGGCCGGTTACAATTGGGGGGGGGGGGGATTGTAAAGTGGGGAAAAAAAGAATCGCCGGTGCTCCAGCAGATATACCATATGGCCTGACTCTGACAGCAGACACTCGGGATGAATGAAGGAGGTGTGTTTCTATCCTCCTGTTTTCTTTCCATTCACCACGGCGGCGGTCGGTGCCGCACGCGCGGCGTGTAGAATCGCTCATACGATGACGTGTAGCCGACCTCAGAGGTGAGGGAGTGACTGGCAGGCGGCCCGCGGACTAGCAGGGCGGGCAGATGTCCTCGCGCCGGTCGCGCGAGGGGGTACGACGCCCTCACATGGCTGCCATCCTGGCAGGGCCATAGAGGTGAGGGACGGCGACGGAGGACAAGGCCCGTCCCCGCCTGTCAGAACGTGACCCGGCGACAACGGCACGCAGGCAAGGATGTCAGCGCTCATCAGACTCCCAAAAGCGCCCGTGTTGAGACGGCGTTGCTGCAAAAGGAGCTTCTTCTTCTACTTCTTCTTCTTCTTCTTTTCATTCGTTACACAGAATCCGACGAGACCATCATTCACTCTGTAAACTCAGGTGGGCTGGGATGGAGAAAGCTGGCTTTGGCTCGGACAGGGTGGCCAGGGCTGCGCCTCCCCGTCGCTGATCTTTTGTTGAGTCAAGCCAACAGCACCTCCAGAAGGCTCAACTGAAAAGGTTCGGCTTTTCCCCGGTACTGAACATCCGCTCTCAGCACCGGTCAGAAGAGCTCTCACCTACTACACTGAGGCTACACCCACGCTCCGGGCCTTACACAACCACTCACCACTCACACGCAGGGGCGTTAGTTCCTACCGGGGGGGGGGGGGGGAGAGCCAAACTGACTGCTTAAAAAAGAAAACGATCAAGGTGACACATCTCTTCTCGGCTGATGCGAACTAAATGTCAAAACCACGAAGCATACCAGCGGACCACAGGAAATGGAAATGAGTCCTTGTGTGTCTCGTGTCCTTGCAACATCTGGGTCCCTAAGCCAGGTATTATTTCATGGTTATGTCACAGTGCCTGGTTACAAAGAGAGCTTCCCTGAAAGCATGGGAGAAAAGGTCACCTTTCTACCCGTTTCAGCATATGGGTCACATCTCCCCCCTCTCAGGCTCGTGGTCTCCTTCATCTCCTCTATCTGCATGATCACCCATTTTCTCTGGCTGCAATTAACACCTCCCGCTGTCCTCCCCCCGCCTTACGTTTTTACCCCACACCAACAACCCTCCCCTCCCCTCCCTCCTCTCATCATCCACCTCCTACCGTGAGGCAACCGTGTCATCTCCCAACCCAACTCCTCTGAGGAGCAACCTGGATTTGTCACCTTGAACATGGTAAGGACATCCTCCCCTGCAGGCCCCACCTGCCCTGGTTGGCTGCTGTAATGGCTGGGTAGAGGAAACACACCAGCACCTACACATTAGCACAGGCATGCATGAACACACTTGGACACACTAACACACACACACACACACACATACATATATGCACATGCAGAGAAGCATATGTGCCATGCAGACACTCATGCTTTTATACACACACTCACACACAGACATATGCACACATCATCCTTACATACAATCCATGCACTTACACAGGCTCAATACACTTCTGAACCACTCCCAGTCTCCCACTTTTGGGGAGTGACTGGGAGAAATTGGATAACTGACTTAGTTTCTTTCCTGAAAGAATGGGATTGGACCCTCCCCCCCCCCCGGCTCCTTCCCCAAGCCTCTGCATTGCCACAATGTGCAAGAGATGGGGTTCCACACAGGGCCTGCCCATAGGGCGCGTGTTTCAGATTGAGATGTATGACCGGTAGGAGCCTGGAGAGCCTGGTGCAGGACTTCATTACTAAAGGGCAATATGGAACATTGGCCCCCATTAGTGGTTCAATAACGCTAATGTCATGACTAGGTCTGCGGCGCCGTGGCCAGCAGTGATTGGAGGTGGGACGGCATTCCATCTTTATGGATTCTCTCCGTCCCAGGATGATATCGGAGCCCGCGGGGGTCTGTGTGTGTCTGCCTGTGCCTGCGCGTGGCGGCCCGCCGTCTCGAGTCTAATATGATGCCTCACTGCCTCTCAAATTGACCTTTTACTCACGAGGGACAGGGGACGGTCGGCCAAGTCATTTGCGAAGGGAAGCCTGAAGAAAGTCTGTCAGTGTTGGAAGTTGAGCCGGTACCCGGCGTGGAAAATGGTACCTGCAGGGTTGCTGACACGACGGAAGGACATCTTTGCCCGTTTCAAAGCAGGTGATATTTTCGGAGTAATTGCTCAGCTGTCGGTGGTGGTTGTCAGAAATGGTTGTTTCGCAGGGTGTGAAGGCCCTAATGCGACTCTTAAAGCGGCGCGAGAGCGAAATGTCACAAAAGTGGAGGGATGTCACAGGTCGGTGGTCCGAAGTCCTTGCGTCGCACCTAGGGAGGACTCCAAACGTCACACGGGACGGGACAACTCGTCTGCTCGTCCATCACACTGTGTTCTCTCGCTACCTGAAGAAACCACATCCTACACGCTGTAATGACGCGTCCTTGAGTAGAGGCCACGCTAAACAAAAACACACTCGTGCTCAGTTCTAGCACCCTGCATCCGGTTGTCCGCAGAACAATACTGTGGCGAATTCGGGGGACAACGCGACCACAGGAAGTGCCGCGGCCGGGACGCGAACCCGTATCGCCCGCACCGCAGGGGGCATCGCTAACCGCTCGACTAAAGGGTCAAACCCGCCAACCGGCGGCCAGCGTGTCTTCTTATCCACGCACGTTACAATACTTAATCATTTCCGCATTCTTCGGCCAAAGCCACCTTTGATTGACTCTCGCGGCGAGCCGCCTCTGAGATCGATATAGGGGGCGTGATGCGTTTTGATCCTGCTAACCGACTTAACAACCTTTTCGCCGAGGGGTGGAGGCCGGGGTGGGGGTGGTGGGGGTGGGCTTCATTCCTCTAGCCAGCTCTAATCACGTTGCTCGCCCCTGGGTCTCTCGCCATGTGTTCCCATCAAATGCAGCATGTTCAGAGAGCACCAGACCCCGCCCCCCCCAGCTCCTTCTCCCCCTTAATTGGAGGTGAGGGATCCGGAAGTGTGAAAACGTTCGCGTGGAGAGGTGAAATTGCATACTTTGCAGTCGACATTTCTTTCCTGCTGTCGTTTTTCTTCTTCTTCTTCTTCTTCTTCTTCTTCTTCTTCTTCTTCTTCTTCTTCTTCTTCTTCTTCTTCTTCTTCTTCTTCTTCTTCCCTTCACACCTTTCCCGGCATGCTATTAATGGCGTGTCGAGGAGATTAGTTTCCCGGATCGCGGAGAGCTGTCTCTCGGAGGGGCGCGTGTACGCAACGCCAATAAAACATCTCATTTTCTGCTTATTTCCAGACCTCTGCTTTTCCGTCGCTCCGACTCCCCCTGGAAGCACGCCGACACCTCGGCAGCGGCTTATCAAAAGAGAAATGAAACCAAACAACACGATCTCAAACTGTTTAAAAGACATCGGAAATAGCTCTCGTTTTCTTTAAGTCTGCCCCCCCCCCCGGGATGAGCGGCTTGCGACGTATCCACGACGTCAAGGCAAGTCTGTTTTATTTGTGTAGCCCAGTATCATAAATTACAGATTTGCCTCAGGGGGCTTTACGGCAATCCGAAATCCCGTCCATAGATCCTCGCATCGGATATGGAACAACTCCCTAAAAAAAACTTTTAACAACGTACAAGCCAATGCTTTTTTTTGGGGGGGGGGCCTTCATGCTGCACTCTAAAACCTGTGTTTGTATTTCTCAATCGGTTGGTGTTCAGGTCAAACCGGAGGACCCATTGCGAGGAAGATATTCACCGGCAGCAGCGTACGGATGTGCTTGCGCCAGGTGTGTGGAGTGTTGCAGGTAAATGGACAAGAAATAGCTCCCCAAACTCTAAATATAATAGAGCTCCTGCGGCAATAAGCAGAGAAACACTGCCTCAGCTATGTGCCTCCAAAGAACCAGACAAAAAACCCCCCCCAAAACTGGGCCCTTTCCGAGGTCCTGAATCTCTCGAGCCCCATGGTGCTGAATGGACAGCAGCGGAAGTCTTCAACCAAACTTTCTGAGGGTAAAGAAGCGTGAGGCCTGAACTGACCCCTGATACTGCGAAATAACCCAGCGCAGACGGTCAAACCCTTAAGCTCAAGCATGGGCTCAGCATGTTAATAACACATTCATAACTGCGTGCTTCTCCCCGTCCCCTTTAACAAGGACGAGTCAGGGAATACTTTGCTGTACAGGCAGTTCCCGGATTACGGACGAGCTCCGTTTTTGAGTCTGTTCGTAAACCGAATTTGTATGCAAGTCGGAACAGTTACGTACAGTTCACATCTACCGTCAATTAGTCAAAGGTTTGTCTTAGTATATAGTATATATTTTACCTAAAACATCATAAATATAATAATGCAGTAATAATAATAGATGTAACTACAGTACAGTATTTATAATTGAGAGAGATGATGTGTGTATAGGTGTAAAAAGCTTTAAAGAAAATGTTCTTACATTTCAAACTCCCCTCCTGCCACTGTTCCCGGAGTGGGTCGCGACCGGCGGAGGCCGGCCGTTTGGCGCCAGAAACGAAGAGCCCGCCCGGCGCTCGCCTCCCCGCCTCACCGGAAGTGGAAAAAACGATGAGAGCGTTTCTCTGAACGCTTTATGATTTACGTTTCGGTCGTGATCGTTTTGCTTTTCTTCGATGAGTCACCATCACTTGCATCAGATTTACGCTTTGCAGCCGTGATCACGAGGGTAAACACACGGAATGTTTAATTCAAAACACGACGCACACAACAATGTTTACACGATCCGACTTAAAATGGCGGCGACGGCGTAGTGTTGTTCCCCCTCGGGCCGACGAACCGCCTAAAACGCGCAGTGTTTTGAGCCTCGCGCAAAGTAGCCCGTCCGTTCCTTAGTACGAACCATTGTGTGTAACTCGATTTTTTTTTTAAATAATAGGCGTTACAGAGGTCGGTTCATAAGTATGGGCGTTCGTAAGTCGGGCGTTCATAACCCGGGGACTACCTGTATCTTATCTGATATCTCGCTGTGATTGATGATTTAAGATTGCAAAGCATGGGTCCGCGGTGGTGTAGCGGTCTAAGCATCGTCTTTGTGTCGATGCAGTTGACCACTGGAGACCGGGGTTCGCGCCCCGGTCTCGTCAGATCCGACTATGGCCGGACTCGATGAAGCAGCAATAACTGGCAGCGCTGTCTTCGGGAAGGGGGCGGAGTCGGCTTGAGTTCGTCACATGAATGCGTCTCTGGGTGTGTGGGGAAAAAGCAGTGGTTCGGCCTGGAGTCGCCTTGTCACAGAATTGGCGAGGCGTCTCCTTCCGATACTGCCGGCCCGAGAGATGCAGTTGGCGAACGCATGCAGTACGAGGGTGGGGGTTTGAATTAAAATAGGGAGCGATTGGCCACTAAATTGGGGGGGGGGGGAATCAGAAATAAATTTTCAAAAAAAAAGATTGCAAAGCAAGAGTATCTAAAACATGGGCTTTTGAGTTATATTATGTAAAGGGGCTTGTGTAAAGGCCTGAATAGAATAGAATAGAATAGAATAGAATAGAATAGAATAGACACTGTCATTGTACATACATACAATGAAATTCACTCTGCATTTTACCCATCCTAGCGGTGTAGCTAGAGCAGTGGGCACCCGCTGTGCAGCACCCGGGGACCAACTCCAGCTCTTCTTTCCATTGCCTTGCTCAGGGGCACAAACAGAAGCATTAACTCTAACATGCATGGCTTTTTGGTGGTGGGGGGAAACCGGAGCACCCGGACGAAACCCACGCAGATATGGGGAGAACATGCAAACTCCACACAGAAAGGACCCGGGACGGCCTGGGGTTCGAACCCAGGACCTTCTTGCTGTGAGGCAACAGTGCTAACCACTGGGCCACTGTGCCGCGCAGTACAGTGTGCACAGTCCAACTCACCTACATCCATCACCTAGCAGACTACTTATATTGAGCCTGTAGTGTAGAGCGGTGCTTTTCAGACTAAGGGTCACGACACAAAAGAAATGAAAGAGGACATTTATTTTCAGACTTTTTCAGTCAATGTAAGCCATGCACTGATTTCGTGTCATTTGAAAATATCGTGAAAATAATGTCTAATGTTGACATGCCTTGTCTGTTTCATTTGATTATTAGTAGGCCATGTATGAAGACCGAAAAGGAGACAACAACACTAAAGAACAATTCAAAGAGAATTGTTAATTATCTCGTTTTTCTGATAGGTAACGGGAATTTAGTGCCTATCTTACTGCACAAAATGTTTGGTGGGTCCCAGGGCACAAAGGCTCGCCCTCGGTGGGTCATGGCAGGAGAAACTAGGTGTTTCACCATACTCCCAGTGGTAAAACAGTCTGCAAAACTTTTTCCAGCTAACGCAACCTTTGAGATTTCCCATTTGTTATCATTCCTTGACAGATCAGGACAAGACTAAACTTAGTTGCAGAAACGAGAAACAATATAATCCTGAACCTTTTTCACATCACACCGCTCGATGATGCACTTTTATTCCCGTGTGCCTCTACAGCAGCACAGCACAGAGCTGCTGCCCCTGGGTCAGGCTGACATTTGTTGTCGTGACGACACACGAATAAGAGTCTTTGGGTTTGTCAGTCTTTCAACAACTGTAGTGACGAGTAAGCCTTGCAAGGTCAGGGATGACCCTCCACCTGGGGGGGGGGGGGCTAATGCAGTCCTCCTACTCCACCCCTCTGTCCCATCTCAGCTCATTACTCTCCATCTTCAACTCACATCCGCAGCCTCTTTCCTTCCCCACTAAGAAAACGAGGCTGTTGTTGCTGCTGATTTTAGACAATGGGTTCAGTGGGGAATGGGGGGGGGGAGTGGGGGAGACAGTAATTGCAGACCCGGTGCAGGGGCAGCGATGGGAGGGAAGCAGGTGTGACAGACTTCACAGGTGATAGTAGTGATGAACATCTGTGTCTCTGTGGTGCCCTGACCACCAACCAACGCCCCCCCTCCCCCCATGATCAGCCAACTGCAGCGGCGGTGTGACAGCTGGCAACACAAGGAAGATGGCAGTAATTGAAGGTGAAGATAATTGTGGGTAGCTGTGAATGTTCAAGGCCACGGTGAGAGCCCACAGCACACGGCGGCGATGTTTTTGGGGCTGACAGGTGATGACAGGAACAACTGGAGGTTTTGTCTCTCCGTGTGTCAGTTTGTGCACGATTGGCAATGAATTACATGGGAGGAGGTGTACCTGTTTGATTGTGTGTGTGTGTGTGTGTGTGTGTGTGTGTGTGTGTGTGTGTGTGTGTGTGTGTGTGTGTGTGTGTGTGTGTGTGTGTGTGTGTGTGTGTGTGTGTGTCTGATAATCTTCTCCTGGATTGCCACCTTGCTGTGCTGGAGAAGCTTGCGAGTACCAATGATCCCAAGAGCTCTGCCATCCGGAGCTTGGCTCCTGGTAGGGTCACCCAAGGCGGACAGGTCAAGGGGCAGCAGGCTCCAGACGAAGCACGATCCGACAAAGACTTCAACAGTGGAACTGGCAGAAGATGTCTCCTGGTCACAATGGAAGTGAAGGCAGATGAAGGCTGCAACAGAGGGTGGTCCCCGGTCGTCTTGGTTCTCCATGCCTTTGGACTCTGGCTACCCCCTGCCAAGGACCGTGTGGTGGCTGCAGGCGCCTCAGCCTCGCCACATAAAAAGCTGTCACGCGCAGGCATCCTCCCATTATGCAGCTCCAGGATCAGCCTCTACACCCACCCTGAGCAACCAGAGGGAGGATGGTCTTACATGACCTCGAGTGACCGCCAGTGATGATGATGGTGTGTAATAATAATAACTGTTATGTATATAGCACTTTTCTAAAACAATGTTACAAAGTGCTTTATAAAGAAATAAAACCATTTATCCTGCTCTCAGGGTCGTGGGAATGCTGGAGCCTATCCCAGCAGTCATTGGGTGGTAGGTGGAGAGACGCCCTGGACAGGCCGCCAGTCCATCACAGGGCCCACACACACAGACATTTTTAGTACAGCCGATTCACCTGACCTAAATGTCTTTGGACTGTGGGATGAAACCGGAGCACCCGCAGGAAACCCACGCAGACATGGGAAGAACATGTAAACTTTACATAGAGGATGACCCGGGATGACCCCCAAGGTTGGACTACCCCGGGGCTGGAACCCAGGACCTTCTTGCTGTGAGGCGTCCGCGCTAACCACTGTGCCACCGTGCTGCCCGAAATAAAACCAGACAAGGCAAAAATAAGAATAAGGCCAAATAAGTAAGGGTACAAATAAAAATGACACGAATAAATAAAAACAAATATCAAACATTTGTAAACGCTTTCACAAAAAGAAACGCTTTAAGACGAGCTTTAAAAGAAGCTAGAGACTTGGTTTGTCTTAAATCAATAGCAAGAGAGTTCCATAGTGTGGGGGCTCGAACAACAAAAAACTCCATCAACCTTTGTGACAAACCGAGACCTGGGAATAACCAGCAGGCCTCCATCTGCTGATCTTAATGGTCGAGGGGGCGTATATCAGGTCAATAAATCAGAAATGTATGTAGGAGCAAGACCATTTAAAGCCTTAAAAGTGAGCAATAAAATGTAAAATATAACAGGGAGCCAGTGTAGGGAGGCAAGCATAGGCGTGGCATGGTCATGCCTCTTTGTCCCGGTAATGAGCCAAGTAGCGGCATTTTGTACCAACTGAAGGCGGTGGAGGGAGCCCTTGCTGACACCCGAGTAAAGTGCATTGCAATAGTCAAGCCGAGAATATATAAAAGCATGTGCAACTTTTTGCAGACTGGCAATTGATAAAAATGAGCTAATTTTAGAGGTTACCTTGAGCTGGAGAAAGCATGACTGAACAACATGTTTGATTTGATTATCAAAACCGAGGTTAGCATCGAATATTGCCGCTAGATTCCTTGCAGCCTGCTTAAGACTACCTGACAAACCACCAAGATTAGTACCAAAAGGGCTGATGGAATTTGGGGGACAGAATAGAATGACCTCAGACTTACCATCATTGAATTTAAGACAATTTTCAGACATCCATGACTTACTGTCAGAGAGGCAAGTTGTGAGATTTGCTACGGCACTAAGGTCTGTGGGTTTTAGTGACATGTATAACTGAGTGTCATCAGCATAAAAACGGTAAAACACATCATGATTTTGAACGACCTGGTCAAGGGGCAACATGTATATAGAAAACAGAAGGGGGCTAAAAAATGAACCTTGAGGGACACCACAACTCAACTGAGCCACTGAGAAAGTACAGTTACCCAGAGCAACAGAAAAAGTTCTGTTGGAGAGGTAAGAGCTTAATGAACTCAGAGCCAAGCCCTTGATGCCAACCAGAGTCTCTGAGCGATGTAAGATGATACTGTGATCAACTGTGTCAGAGGCAGCAATTAAGTCTAAAATAACTAAAATTGAGCAGTTACCTCTGTCTGCAGTCAGCAATAGCTTATTAATAACCTTGACTACAGTTGTCTCGGTACTATGAAGTGCTCTAAAATCAGACTGGAAACTGTTAAAAACACTATTAGTGTTCATAAAAGAAATCAATTGAGATGAAATTACTCTCTCCAGAACCTTAGATAAAAAAGACAATTTGGAGATTGGTCTGTAGTTACTTAGGGACAGGGGAACTAAATTAGGTTTCCTCGGCAATGGGTGAACAATGGCGTTCTTAAAACTGTCTGGAAAAGAACCGGAGGCCAGAGAATTATTAAGAATTTGCAGCATAATGGGGCTAACAGTTGAAAATACCTCCTTGAGCAGCTTAGTGGGAATTATGTCTAAGATGCAGGAGGAGGAGTTCATATTGGAGACTGTACTCTCTAACACTGAAATTGTAATTGGTTGAAACTGGGTAAAAGAGGCAGAATTAACATGGGGAATGGGATGAATGCAAGGGCCAGGCTGGAATTGGGACCTGATATTCTCCACCTTATTTACAAAATGAGTGAGAATTTTTTTGTTAGGGCTCGGTCTGTTGACCAACCTGGCAACCAGCAATGAGAGCGGGGGAAGGGCGCGTCTGAAACACCTGCAGCCTACCTACTCGTTAACCACTCTAGTATAAGTTTGTTTGCTTTCCAGAACTCGTCGCGAGTTCGTCCTGAACAGTCCCGTGAGTAAATTCTTCGTCTCGAGTTTTGTGACATTTCTGTGTCTCCCGGTGGAGTACAGATTGTAGTATTCTCCGTGTTTTTGCTTGTTTGATTATTCCCTTGTGTCAGTTCTCCTTGAGAGCTTGTTCGGAGAAGAACTCTCTTTGTGTTTTCCCCATTGGATTTTCCCATCGTGATTTTCTAGTTGAGATCAAGTTTTTGATATTCTAATTTCTCCTCTCTCACTGTGGATCTTATTACTCGGTTGGACTTCTACCTTAAAGGAGCAGTTTGTGTTTTTTCCCCTTTCGGACTTTAAAGGAGCAGTTTGTGTTTTTTCCCTTTCGGACTTTAAAGGAGCAGTTTACGTTTTTTCCCTTTCGGACTTTAAAGGAGCAGTTTACTTTTTTTCCTTTTCGGATTAAGGGGGCAGTTTACGTTTTCCCATTTTTAAGAAGCTATTCTCAAGTTCCGCCTGAAGCGCCTCCCCCTTCTGTCCAGGCCCGGCCGGCTCTCCTCTACGAGTCCTGCCAGGTTGGTGCTTTACTTTGTCTTGTGTTGTCGCTATTGGGTTCGTTCTACAAACCTTAACAGTACGAACTCGCCACCACTATGAACCCAGACAACCCAGACGCCAATCCTGTCCAGGCTGCTCTCTATAAGCAGATTCAGCTTACAGCCTCCCACGGCCAGCAACTACAAGAGGCCGCTGTTGCCATGCAGGGCCTCCGGGCTCAGGTGCAACCCCTCCAGGCTTCGGTGGATTCTCTTTCGGCCCAGCAAGCGGCGCTCGCGAGCCAACAAGAGGAGGTTCTTAAGCAGTTGCAAACTCTCACAGCGGCTATCACCATCCAGCCAGCTGTCCCACCAGTTCCGGCCGCCCCTCCTCCAGCAGTGCCCGCAGCCGTTGCCTTAGACAATCCTACCGTTTATGTTTCGGATTTCCGGGAGCCCAGTATCTCCAATCCCAGGCCTTTTGATGGCAACTTTGAGACCTGTGCCACGTTCATCATGCAGTGTGAGCTTGTCTTCGCCCACCATTCCAGGGGGTTCACCACAGATGCTGCAAAAGTTGCTTACGTGACTAACCTGCTGACTGGCCGCGCTGCTCAGTGGGCCACTGCTTCCTGGTCCATGGGGGCCAGTTTCTGCTCTTCCTACGATGACTTTGTGGCTGAGCTTCGGAAGGTATTCCATCATCCAGTGTACGGTCAGGATCCGGGTGTCCGATTGAGCAGGATCCAGCAGGGCAGTGGCAGTGTCACTGACTACTCAGTCGAGTTCAGGCTGGCTGCGGCTGAGAGTGGCTGGAACGACCAGTCACTTCGGGTAACCTTCCGTAGGGGCCTCAGCGATGCCGTCAAGGATCAGCTAGCCACCCGGGAGGATCCTACCTCTCTCGACGACCTTATCAGCCTTGCCATCCGCATCGATGGACGTCTCCGCGAGAGAAGGCGCGAGCGAGGTCTACGGGGAACCGTTTCTACCTCTCAGCCATCCAGAGCTTCCGAAGGGGGCTCTTCTTCGTCGCACTCCACTTCCCCTGTGGCAAGCCTCTCCTCCTCCCAGACAGTGACAGAGGAGGAACCTATGCAGCTTGGGCGTACACGACTGACTCCCGCTGAACGTGAGGCCCGGTTCAAGGCAGGTCTCTGTCTTTACTGCGGTCTTAAGGGACACCGGATCAGCGAGTGTCCTACGCGGCCAAAAGATTAGGCTCACTGGGACCCCGGGAGATCCTAGTGAGCCGTCTTTCCTGTTCCCGCCATCCTGCTCCGGCTAACCATCTTGTGAGCGTTACCCTGGCTTGGGCAGACCAGTGGCTCACTGTAGGCGCACTCATCGATTCGGGAGCTGATGGGTGTTTCTTGGACTCTACGTTTGCTGCTCAAGCTAACATTCCATGTGAGGAATTGGAGAGGCCAATAGAGGCCTTTGCTCTGGATGAGCGCCGCCTGGCCAGTGTTACCCGACAGTCCTGTCCCTTGTCTCTCACTATTGCTGGAAACCATGTGGAGAGCCTTCAGTTCTTCGTCATCCAGTCTCCCTTAGTTCCTGTTATCTTGGGGCGTCCCTGGTTGGCTCAGCATGAGCCACACATTGCTTGGTCGTCTGGTAACATTTTGGAGTGGAGCTCCTCCTGTCACGCCCGGTGTCTTCAGGCCGCACCTGGTCCAGCAGTCCAGACTGTTCCGATTGCCCCTCCTCCCGATCTTTCCTCTGTTCCTCCCGAGTATCATGATCTCGGGGAGGTCTTCAGCAAGACGCGGGCTCAGTCTCTCCCTCCGCATCGGCCATATGATTGTGCTATCAACCTCCGTCCTGGGGCCTCTCTCCCTAGCAGTCGTCTTTACAGCCTTTCCATCCCCGAGAAGGCTGCTATGGACGATTACATTTCAGAATCGTTGGCGGCAGGGCTCATCCGACCCTCATCCTCCCAGGTGGCAGCTGGTTTCTTTTTCGTTAAGAAGAAGGATGGTGGTCTCCGACCCTGCATTGATTATCGCCAACTCAACGACATCACCATCAAGAATAAATACCCCCTGCCTCTGATGAGCTCCACCCTCGAACCCCTGACCCAGGCGACTGTCTTCACTAAGCTGGATCTCCGGAACGCCTACCATCTCGTTCGGATCCGGAAAGGGGACGAGTGGAAGACAGCCTTTAAGACTCCCCGTGGTCATGAGTACCTGGTAATGCCGTTCGGCCTCACCAACGCCCCGGCGGTGTTCCAGGCACTCATGAATGACATCCTTCGCGACATGCTCGACCAATTCGTTGTCGTCTACCTTGATGACATCCTCATCTTCTCCAGGTCCCTCGAGGAGCATGTCCAGCACGTGCGGCAGGTTCTCGAACGCCTCCTTCGTAACCGGCTGTTCGTCAAGGCTGAGAAATGCCTGTTCCATTCTGAGTCAGTGGACTACTTAGGTTTTATCGTGGAGGGAGGCAAGACTCGAGCTGATCCTCGCAAGATCAAAGCGGTGGTGGAATGGCCGGATCCTAAGTCACGTAAGGAACTGCAGAGCTTCCTCGGGTTCGCGAACTTTTACAGGAGGTTCGTCCGAAACTACAGCTCTGTAGCAGAACCCCTCACCCGTCTAACCTCCCCCTCTCAGCCGTTCGTCTGGTCCCCAGCTGCTCGCTCTGCATTTCTGTCGCTCAAGGAGAGGTTCACCAGTGCCCCCGTCCTACTCCATCCCGATCCCAAGAGGCAGTTCATAGTTGAGGTGGACGCTTCGGACACCGGATTGGGGGCTGTGCTCTCCCAACGATCAGAGGCCGACCAGAAGGTTCATCCTTGCGCGTTCTTCTCCCGCCGGTTCCTTCCCGCCGAGGAGAACTACGATGTTGGTAATCGGGAGCTTCTCGCTGTAGTGGCTGCACTTGAGGAATGGCGCCATTGGCTGGAGGGGGCAGAGCATCCATTTACCATCTGGACTGATCATAAGAACCTGACGTTCATCCGGGCAACCAAACGTCTCAATGGTCGGCAGGCACGGTGGGCCAGCTTCCTCAGTCGGTTCGACTTCACACTGACTTATCGTCCTGGCTCCCGCAACACCAAGGCAGATGCTCTGTCTCGTCAACACCTTAAGGAACCTGTAACGGTGGAACCAAGTCCCGTCCTCCCTGAGACCAAGGTCGTTGGCGTGGTGACCTGGGGCCTTGAAACGGTGGTCAAGCGCGCCTTGCGCTCCAGTCCAGCCCCGAGCAACGTGCCGCCTCGCCGACTGTTTGTTCCGGACTCAGTGAGGTCTCGGGTCCTCAAATGGGGCCACACCAGTCAGCTCGCTTGCCACCCTGGAGTCCACCGCACTTTCACTTTCATAGCTCGACGGTTCTGGTGGCCCACTATGAGGAGGGACGTCAAGGAGTTCGTCATGGCCTGCACCATCTGTGCCCGCAGCAAGGCCTCTCACCAGGCACCGGGTGGTCTGCTGCAGCCCCTTCCTATTCCCAGTCGGCCCTGGTCCCATGTGGCGTTGGATTTTGTCTCTGGACTTCCTCCGTCTCAGGGCAACACAGTGATCCTGACGGTGGTGGATCGCTTCAGCAAGGGTGTTCACCTGGTGGCTTTGCCTAAGCTTCCTTCTGCTTCAGAAACCGCTGACCTCCTGATGAGCCACGTCTTCCGTTTGCATGGACTTCCCAAGGACATTGTGTCAGACAGAGGGCCCCAGTTTGTTTCCCGTGTGTGGCGTGCTTTCTGCAAGGGGTTGGGCGCCTCGGTCAGCCTTTCGTCGGGATATCATCCGCAGACTAACGGACAGACTGAGAGGATGAACCAGAGTGTGGAATCTGCTCTCCGTTGCGTCGCTGCCAAGAAGCCAACCTCCTGGAGTCAGTTTCTCCCCTGGGTCGAGTATGCGGTCAACTCCCTGGTCAGCTCCGCCACCGGCCTCTCGCCCTTTGAGGCATCCCTGGGTTACCAGCCGCCCGTCTTCTCTGCACAGGAGTCCGAAGTGGAGGTTCCCTCCGTGCAGACTCATCTGGACCGCTGTCGTCGTGTCTGGGAGATCACCAGGGCTGCGCTGCTCCGTGCTACGGAACGTGCCAGACGAGGAGCTAACCGTCGCCGATCCACAGCACCAGCTTACCAACCCGGACAGAGAGTCTGGCTGTCCACCAAGGATCTCCCCCTTCAGTCCTCTGCCAAGAAGCTGAATCCCCGGTTCGTTGGACCCTTCGAGATCCAGGAAGTACCCAGTCCTGCAGTTGTGCGTCTTAAGCTCCCGGCCTCCATGAAGATCCATCCGGTTTTTCATGTGTCCCGAGTAAAGCCTGTCTCCGAGAGCCCCCTTATGCCTCCGGCCCCAGCTCCGCCTCCCCCTGAGATTGTGGATGGGCATCCACAGTGGAAGGTCCGTCGGCTGATGGACGTCCGACGCAGGGGACGGGGGTTCCAGTATTTGGTTGACTGGGAGGGCTATGGGGTGGAGGAACGAAGCTGGGTATCCCGCCAGCTCATCATGGACCCTGGTCTGCTCGCTGAGTTCTATCGCCGTCACCCTGACAAGCCTGGCAGGTCGCCTGGTGGCTCCCGTAGAGGGGGGGGGTACTGTTAGGGCTCGGTCTGTTGACCAACCTGGCAACCAGCAATGAGAGCGGGGGAAGGGCGCGTCTGAAACACCTGCAGCCTACCTACTCGTTAACCGCTCTAGTATAAGTTTGTTTGCTTTCCAGAACTCGTCGCGAGTTCGTCCTGAACAGTCCCGTGAGTAAATTCTTCGTCTCGAGTTTTGTGACATTTCTGTGTCTCCCGGTGGAGTACAGATTGTAGTATTCTCCGTGTTTTTGCTTGTTTGATTATTCCCTTGTGTCAGTTCTCCTTGAGAGCTTGTTCGGAGAAGAACTCTCTTTGTGTTTTCCCCATTGGATTTTCCCATCGTGATTTTCTAGTTGAGATCAAGTTTTTGATATTCTAATTTCTCCTCTCTCACTGTGGATCTTATTACTCGGTTGGACTTCTACCTTAAAGGAGCAGTTTGTGTTTTTTCCCCTTTCGGACTTTAAAGGAGCAGTTTGTGTTTTTTCCCTTTCGGACTTTAAAGGAGCAGTTTACGTTTTTTCCCTTTCGGACTTTAAAGGAGCAGTTTACTTTTTTTCCTTTTCGGATTAAGGGGGCAGTTTACGTTTTCCCATTTTTAAGAAGCTATTCTCAAGTTCCGCCTGAAGCGCCTCCCCCTTCTGTCCAGGCCCGGCCGGCTCTCCTCTACGAGTCCTGCCAGGTTGGTGCTTTACTTTGTCTTGTGTTGTCGCTATTGGGTTCGTTCTACAAACCTTAACATTTTTCAGACAGCTCAACATCAGATTCCCAAAAAACAAAAAGAAGTGGAAGGACCATTAATAACAGAATGAATTACCTTAAAGAGAACTTTAGGATTGTGGTTATTTCTTGATATCAGTTCAGAGAAGTACGCTGATCTCACATCCTTAACTGCCTTCTGGTAAATTAACATTTGGTTTTTAAGGGTGTTATGTGCTAATTCGGACTTGTTGACCTTCCATTGTCGTGTGTGTGCGTGTGTGTATGTGTGTTCATGCAACTACATGTGAGAACCTTACATTTCTGTGATGATATAACCAAAATGTGAGTGAGTCAACACACATATTTCTCCAAAATTAACACTACACACATGCTCTCTCACACACAAACGAGCACACACATTCAGTTTCTCTGCTGGCACCCCTGCACACATGTATCCTCCAGGTACTAAAGTCCATAATATGTCTGGTTTTGGCAAACACGCAATGACACAAATTATCAACTAGGTATCGGTCGTAGTTAGGGTTAACCAAAGTTCGAAAACTCTGGCCTCCTCTCTGTTCTTATTATACGTCTAATAAGTCTCCTAAGAGACAACACGTTGGCAGCTCTCGTTGTCACCTTCTTCTGGAAGCACCTTAATTGGGATGTTGAAGTCTTTGTAAAACAAAAGGAAAAGATATGTGGGGAACAGGTAAATTACGTGGGCTTCCAGACAAAATCTCTCTTTGCTCTCAGATACGGGGGGTGTAATCGAGGAGTCAGGAGCCCTGGGGTGGCACCGCAGCTGTACTTTTGCAAAGAACTCATATTGCAACCCACTGCTTAACCAGTGCTGTGCTCGCTGAGAGGCACTACGTGTTTTCCGTGTACAGTTTGAACGGCCAGTGAGTCAAACACAAACAATGAGATTTGCGAAGCTAACGTGCATGCATGTGTGCATGCATGCGTGCATGCATGTGTGCATACACCCCAAGCATACATCAGAAAAGATGAATGGGGACTCTCATAAAACACAACTTCCGTCATATTCATCCTCCCTGAACCACCTGTGGCGAAAGTACCTCTGTACCTCCCCGGGGGCACGGCTTCAGCTTCATTTATTAGAACTTCTTTCGAAGCCAGCCGACATAAAAGAGAGAGAACGGGGCGAGGGAAAGTTGGAGAGCTCTAGCGTGTCACCATGGAAACGCTGAGCGCGCCGGCAGAGAGAGAGGGGTTGCAAAGCTGCTGCGGGGTGCCACTGAAAGTGAGCCATGCCCGAAAGGGTCAACCAAACCTGTCTGGTTGCACTGCTGCTGCAGCAGCTTGACCAAGGCGGCCTCGCTGGTGTTCAAGGTAGCACGTCTATAGGCCCAGAGGCGCTGCAAGCGCGACAAGCCAGCAGCACCCTCACATAAAGAGGTGTTGACCATAACGTTTGGTACAGCAAGAGAGGGCCGTACCTTGTTGTGGGAAACAGCCGGCCGTAACTATAGGCAGCCTTTCACTGTATCAGTGTTGTCTTTTTTTCCTTTTCTTTTCTTGGCCCTCTTGCCCCCATGCTTATTGATTTCCTTGTTCAGACAAAAGAGAAACATTAGTAATTACCGGCGATACAGCCTTCTCCTCTCAGCTAATTGCTCTCAGCCTCCCTAGAGGGTTAGAGGTACACAGAAATGACCCGAATGGCTTCTGCTCAGCTCCGTGCTTTATATAGTAGCACGTCTCAACCCGCTTTTCAAGTATTATCCGCCCCGCATATTTCCTTTGTAAGCCTGCATAGGTAGGCCCACGTTTACTGAAACAACCAACACGTGACGATGTCACATATGACATACCTGATATAATCGAGTGCTACGGTACACCGCTAAACCATGACGTCAATTTCGGGTTCCAGATCCGAGCCAGTTTCAGTCCAATGTCGAAATGCATAGGGGTGTAAAATGATTGTCTTTAATTACATCCAGCGCTTCAAGCGAAGAGAATCGATACTGAGGACTGCTCTCATTTGCATTTGTAGATTGGTTGAGGTGGATTTTGATTAGTTTTGAAGCCGCCTTAAGAAGTCGTTAGCAATTGCTAGCTCATCGCAAGCTGTATTTGCTACTGATGTCTGTTGGTGGCGCGTGCACAATATGACGAGAGGGCTCTCTGACGGCCCGGTGACGCAACATCCCTATCAAGGTTGCTAGCACAATAGTTGTTAAAAATCCGCTAACGCGTTAATCAGAATCAGAACCAGAATCGTGTTTATCGGCCATGTAGGTTTGCACAAACACGGAATTTGACTCTGGTTTCGTGGCTCTCTCGGTGTACTTAACATTGAATGACAACACTACAACACAACAATCTGAAGATATATACACAAGGATTGACTTATACAGGTGGTACCAATTTTCAAGAACAAGGGCGATGCGCAGAACTGTAGCAACTACAGAGGTATACAGTTGATCAGCCACAGCATGAAGATATGGGAAAGAGTAATAGAAGCTAGGTTAAGAGGAGAGGTGATGATCAGCGAGCAGCAGTATGGAAAGAGCACCACAGATGTGATGTTTGCTTTGACAATGTTGATGGAGAAGGATAGAGAAGGCCAGAAGGAGTTGCATTGTGTCTTTGTGGATTTAGAGAAAGCATATGACAGAGTGCCGAGAGAGGAGGTGTGGTATTGTATGAGGATGTCAGGAGTGGCAGAGAAGTATGTAGGAGTGGTGCAGGATATGTATGAGGGCAGTGTGACAGTGGTGAGGTGTGCGGTAGGAATGACAGATGGGTTGAAGGTGGATGTGGGATTACATCAAGGATTGGCTCTGAGCCCTTTCTTGTTTGCAATGATGATGGACAGGATGAAGGACGAGAGCAGGCAGGAGTCTGAGTGGACGATGATGTTCATGAATGACATTGTGATCTGTAGTGAGAGTAGAGCAAGATGGAATGCCAGGGGAAAGACAGCAGAGTGGTGAGGATGTAAGTAGAGGTGGCGAAAATGGATGAGTTTAAATACTTGGGGTCAGGTGTTCAAAATCACAGGGAGTGCAGTAGAGAGGTGAAGAAGAGAGTCCAGGCAGGGTGGAGTGGGTGGAGAAGGGTGTCAGTAGTGATTTGTGACAGAAGGGTACCAACAAGAGTTAAAGAGAAGGCTTACAAGATGGTTGTGAGACCAGCTATGTTATATGGTTTGGAGACAGTGGCACTGATGAAAAGACAGGAGGCGGAGCTGGAGGTGGCAGAGTTGAAGATGCTAAGATTTTCATTGGGGGTGACGAAGAAGGACAGGATTAGGAACAACTATATTAGAGGGACAGCTCAGGTTGGACAGTTTGGAGACAAAGCAAGAGAGGCGAGATTGAGATGGTTTGGACATGTGTGGAGGAGAGATGCTGGGTATATTGGGAGAAGGATGCTGAAGATGGAGCTGCCAGGGAAGAGGAGAAGAGGAAGGCCAAAGAGGAGGTTTATGGATGTGGTGAGAGAGGACATGCAGGTGGCTGGTGTGACACAGGAAGATGCAGAGGACAGGAAGAAATGGAAACGGCTGATCCACTGTGGCGACCCCTAACGGGAGCAGCCGAAATTAGTAGTAGTAGTAGTAGTAGTAGTAGTAGTAAGTATTAGCAGTATCTTAAAAGCAAAATGAGTGACAAAAGCGCCATTCATTTTCGCTACAGGTAAATAATAAATGGATCTAGTTGTAACCTGAGAGATGTAAAATAACACTTTAGAGGTCTATGGGATCAGATGAGTAAGCACAAGCAGGTCTACTACCTATGCCGGCTTACAGTGAATTCTGCAGGATGGGTACTTGAGGACTGCGTTGGGAAACAATGGGACATTTCACCAGCCTTTGGGATATTTGTCATCATTTTTTCTATTCAATTCTATTCTAGTCTATTGTTTAGTGTTGAATACTCATGGGGCAAACATGAAATGGCCTATGAATGCTGCCGGGAGATAGTTTTCAAGGTACTACGTGCTTGTTTCACATTAAGCACAGTAAATAAAGCCATTCATAAATTTCGAGAGAGCATGGCCGTCAGATAGCTGACAAATAACTAAAAACAGTTGGGAAACATCTGCTTTTTCACCTTCAACTACAGCAGAGTGGGTTACACATGTATAGCAGGTGGAGTAACCCTTGCACCTCCTCCAGTGCCTCTGCAGAGGGCAAAGTAAACACCACCTGATACAGGCTAACCTATATGTTGACTTTCTCCACGGGACGAGGACGAAGAAAGAGAACAAAGAGACGAGCCTGCGCTGAAGCTGACTGCCTGGAAGCATGCACGTGTGCGCCCCCCCAGAGGGGTGGGGGGGTGGGGGGTGGAGGGTGGAGGGGGGTG